>NC_085137.1:488298535-488631573 GCF_035046485.1 Aedes albopictus | reverse complement strand
CGAGCATCTTTGCGCCGCGCGCGCACTGCTGCCTTTCTACATTAACTTCACTTCGGTGATGTGGCTATCACTCACCGCCGAATCTGAGTGGCGGTGGCGACGACGGACGTCTATAGGAGCACACAGATTGGCCTCGGATATTCGAAAACCTCCCGCCCGACACCCGAGAGGCGAGTTCAAGCGAAGAGGAAAGAAAAAAAACGACAAACAAATACCTCGGGAAACAATTTATAGTATCTAGAACATGGTATTTAATTTATTTTAATTTCAAATCTTGCGAGACAATGTTGGGGCGCTTGGGCGCGAGGATGTTTTGATGAAATCTTATTCTATAGAGTGCAAAACGATCCACTCGATTTTCGGACTATCAGTTTAAAATCTAGGGAAAGAGTCGATCATAATGAATAAGATTGGTTATTTAATAGATGCCTGGCTATCTGAACAAAACTTTATTATATTGCCCATTACGTGCTGCTGAAGTGCTGATTGCACTCCGCACATAAGAGCAACGATTTCGGCATTAAAAACGATACAATGCCTACCAAGTGAGTAAGATTGAAGTAGTCTTAGCTCACGATAGTGGACACCAGCACTAGCTGGAGCTTCGAGAAGGGATCCATCAGTGTAACATACGATGCCGTCTGAAATACTTCTTTCCAGATATCCAGATGTCCACTCTTCCCGGGAAGGGAATTTCGTGGAAAATGTCCTATATGGAAAATTACAAGCAATTGTAAGATCACTTGGAGCAAGGACAATTTTGTTCCAATTCACCAAAAGTGGAAACAATGAGGTGTGTGTTGATGTGCGGTTCACAGGAGTTACCTCTAGTAGACCGAGTACCCGTAGATGGTAAGTGCAAGAAAGTGCTTCTTGTTTGAGATGAATGAGTAGTGTGGCAACGTCAAAGAGAACTTCGAGCGTTGCCGTAGCAGTTGAAGAGAACGCTCCAGACATCGCCATTAAGCACATCCTTTGGAGATGGCCTAATTTTGATTGGACCGTTCTCACTTCGCCCTTTTGCCACCACACAAGACATCCATAAGCCAATATTGGACGAACAACGGTTGTGTAAATCCATTTGATATACTTAGGTTTAAGACCCCAAGTTGTACCAAAGGTTCGCCGGCATTGCCCGAAGGCCATACAAGCTTTCTTGATTCTGAACTCAACATGAGGAGTCCACAGGAAAGCTTGGAATCAAGAATGACTCCAACGTACTTTACCTGTTCAGTCACATTGATTTCAGAATCAAAAAGACGCAAAGGTCGAACGCCATTACGGTTTCGCCTTTCCGTAAAAAGAACAATAGATGTTTTACTCGGATTAACCGAAGGGCCAAATTGGCGACACCAACCCTCAACTACCTGAAGGGCGCTCTGCATCAGATCGAAAAGGGTGCTGATGCACATACCGACTAACAATGTTAGGTAGTCGTCGGCAAAACCATGAGTAAGAAAGCCGCTATTATTGAGTTACCTCGACAGCGTATCTGCTACGAGATTCCACGAAAGCGGTGACAAGACTCCCCATTGGGGGCATCCACAAACACTCAATTTCCCAATCGCTGCTTGATGCAATGTCGAGAAGAGATGTCGATTTTTGAGCATTTGGTGAATCCAATTGGAAATCATAGGTGATATGCCATGACCCCGTGCGGCTTCCAATTTGGCATCGAAAGGCACGTTGTCAAAGGCACCCTCGATATCCAAGAAAACACCCAAGCAGGATTGCTTTTGAGCGACTGCCTTCTCGATATCGCAAACAACTTCGTGTAAAAGAGTCGCAGTTTACATTCCAGATTGGTAAGCATAATGGTTCACATGAAGAGGCACATTGGCCTGATTGGATGTGATGATCGACAATGCGTTCTAAGCATTTCAGAAGAAAAGAGGCCAAACTGATCGGTCTGAAACTTTTTGCTTCTTCATGCGACGCACGACCCACTTTCGGAATGAACTTTACAGTAATATCCCGCCAGGATTTGGGAATATACCCTGTAGCAAAACTGCAAACATGTAGTTTTTTTCAAAACATGTTCGAAATTTTCAAATCCCTTCTGAAGCTAAATAGGATAAATCCCATTTGCCCCAGGAGATTTGAAAGGAACAAAGCTATTAAGTGCCCACTCAATCGATTCTAAAGTTATGATACTCCGAGACGAAGCAAAAAAAAAGATATCAGGTTCATTCGAAGATGTAATATCCACACATCCGGGGAAGTGTGTACTGAATAAACATTCCAAAACTTCCTCATCAGAGGAAGTGAGATCGCCAATTGACAAACAAAGTACATTTACTCGAAAATCTTTAGATTTCGCAAGGATTTTATTCAACCGATTAACTCACTCAAACTGGAACCAAATTTTTTCCAGCATGATCGTTAGCAGAGCGAAAAGCTTTCTGGTAGGCCTTGGGAGCCGACCGGAAAGCCTCCGATCCAGCCGTACGTCGTCTGTTCCAACTCTTTCTACATTATTTCCTGAACTTCACCAGATCAGAGTTCCACCAAGGGGTTCCAGAAATCTTGTGGTCTTCACAGACCGCAGAGGGGAAGCCTCATCAAAAATTTCCATAATTATGGCCGTTGTCGTAACAACGGCATCATCTAAATCACTTGGAGTGTCAATTAGGGCAGTTCATACTACAAACATGTTAAAAATTCAAAGCTCCCATATGTTCATTACAATCTTTGGTGCAAAACTAGAGTCCTGTCAAATTTTAAGCCATTTCGGTGGTGATTAAATGGTGGCCCAAAAGCAAAATAGGTTTGTATGAAAATTACTATGGAGAATTTTCAAAACAAGTTCTCTCCGTTGTAGAGCATTCACACATGGATAAAGGCATTGGGTCAAAGTCAAATTGAATTCTTCAGACCTCAATGATGAATGTTGCCGAAGACCAGAACTTATTTCGACAATCGACAAAAAAGTTATTAAACAAATTCTCAATCGTATGCGTATCTTCTTACACGATGTCCTGCAATGTGTGCAAGAAGCTAACACGCATACTATGATTGCGTGTCAAGCGTGTCGGTCGAGCTGTGGTCTTCTGTTCAAGCATGCATGGATGAATATTGATTAATCACTTTTGTCTCGTGAGTCAAAATGAGTTGCAGTCTTCGGGAACATTCATCATTGAGATCTGAAAAATTCAATTTGGCTTTGACCCTATGACTTTATCCATGTGTAAATGCTTTACAACGCATAGAACTTTTTTTGAAAATTCTCCATAGTAAATCCCATACAAACCTATTTTGCTCTTGGGCCACCATTAAATCACTACCGAAATGTCTGAAAATTTGACAGGACTCTAGTTTTGCACCAAGGATTGTAATGAACATATGGGAGCTTTGAATTTTAAACATGTTTGAAGTCTGAACTGCCCTAGTGTCAATGGATGGTGAGTATCCATGAAATTTGGCTTCAACCAAATCGGTAAAGAGATCCCAGTTGGTTGACCGGGGGTTCCTGAAACGCAAAGTTTACGAAGTAACATTCAAGTGTTCAAAAAAGATGTAGCGATAAAGATTCTTCATCTGACACATGCGACATGCCAATTGGTCAGCTCGTGACTATGTAATTCTGCTAGAGCAAAGCGTCATGTCTAACACTTCCTCTCTAGCAGATACCATAAAGGTTGGGCGGTTGCCTATGTTAAGTAATCCAAGATCTGTGTTACTTAAGTATTACATCAAACTGGAGCCTCTCAAATTGATGCCTGAGCTGCCCCAGATGATATGGTGAGCACTAGCATCACTGCCAACAATTAGCGGAAGGCCTTTTGAAGTGCTGTTTGCAATGACTTGCTAGAAAACATCCGTAGAAGATGGTTCATCATGCGGTAAATAAACCGAACAATAAACGTATTTCCTGTTGAGGTTTCCAACAGATACATCGATTGTGATAGCACATACATCTCTAGTGGTTAATTCAGAGACGAATGTAGCGACGATTGCGTTGTTGGCAAGCACACAGGCTCGAGGCATGACACGCGAGTTTGCCATTTCATTTTTACTGAGAGTAGCAAACACCGGGTTCACAAGGTTTGCTAGATAGAAATTGTCATTACGAAAGTAAGGTTCTTGGACCTAGGCCACTTAGGCTGTACCATTTTACATAAGTCTGCCTGCAAAGATTGATCGTTGCTGTTCTTTTATGCTGAAAGATTGATCTGAGCTCTCCTAACCGTAGCCACTACCCAAACTTGGCAAGATTGAACTCTTCGCAATTACAGCACAACAAAGAACAGCAGCAATGAAACCAGATCGGTATCGATTGGAAAACGCCAAAGGCGAGGATACACAGAATACACTGTGTAAATCGCATAGTGCGAAACCATATACACTGCCGATCAAAAGTTTGGGGTCACCTCCTCAAAAACATGTCAATTTGCGTCCGATTTCAAAACCCTAGGTCACATTCAAAAGATAATAATTTAAATAAACTTTGAACATGATTTAAAAAAACTTTTTCAAAAAATTATGTGTGTAAACTTAACCCAAAGTAGTCAAATTTTCTAAAAAATGAATATAAACTCACGGCAGTGTCGCTGGGAATTGGGTCGACCAAATTTTCTATTAGCTTTCAACTGCTTTTTACAGAACTTAGCTAAAAAATCTAGATAAAAAGTTATTAAGTGAATTAACTCTTCATGTCATCGACCAAAAGTTTGGGGTCACTATCGTAAAACATGGAAAAGTGATTTGTTGATATCTTTGTCATCTTTCATTCAATTTTAATTCTTCTTGGCATATTTGAAACAAAATGAATGATACTTACTGCATAGACATTGAACCACACATAGGTATTTGTTGAAATTTACATACTAAAACTTAACGTAAAGTTGCCTTCATTTTTTGAAGTGTGGTGAAATGTGGAAACTTTACATAATATTTTTATATACAAACATCGTTAAATACGTTAAGTTAAAGACATCAAACGTAAATTTAGTTAATTATCTTTGAAATGAGCCTAAAAGAATTTAAATTGAATTATAGATGACGAAGATATCACCAAATCACTTTTCCACGTTTTACGAAAGAGACCCCAAACTTTTGGCCGATACATCATATTGAGGGGTGACCCCCAACTTTTGGTCGATGGCATGAGGAGTTAATTTACTTAATAACTTTTTATCTAGATTGTTTAGCTAAGTTCTGTAAAAAGCAGTTGAAAGCTAATAGAAAATTGGTTATATTACCGCTCTCATCTTAAAATTTGGTCGACCCAATTTCCAGCGACACTGCCGTAAGTTTATATTAATTTTTTAGAAAATTTGGCAACTTTGGGTTAAGTTTACACACAAAATTTTTTGAAAAAGTTTCTTTTAAATCATGTTCAAAATTTCTTTGACTTATTATTTTTTGAATGAAGCCTAGGGTTTTGAAATCGGACGCAAATTGGTGGAGATATGGGTCTAAAAAAATGACATGTTTTTGAGGGGGTGACCCCAAACTTTTGATCGGGAGTGTAAGTGGAAAATTATCATAACCCCGCCCTTATTTAGCTTCAGGTGAGACTAAAGAAGGGCAGCTGATTGTCTAGGAGAAACACAAGGTCCACTGCACCATTGCTCCAGTTAGCGCAGTAAGGGCAAGATACTGTGGAGGGCACCCTGGTGCTCCACAGGCTCCGTTAGCGGTTAGGTTTTTACTAGACCCCCGTAGCCATTCATTCCTAGGCACGGTAAGCAAATAGCCGCATAACACTATGAATTAGGGGTCACCTGTTAGTGGACTCTTACCACCGGAACAGGCGGTCCGTAATGTTATTCTTAGCCAATTGAGACAACCGCTACTGACACTACACAGCTATCTAGGATGATCGAGAAAAGAAGTTAATATTGATGATCAACTTCTTACGGGCACGAACAGCCGAAAAAATGTTTGCGTCAGATTGATAAAAGTCAAGTTACTGCTGTGTATAAAGTCTGCATCTGCAATAATCGGGACACATAAACACAGCTGTAACCCTGCAATAGATACATTAAAATTTCCCAAATTTGACCTAATAGCATCTTTAGATATGTTCAGTTCACCTACAAAATTTCATGTGATTCGGTGCAGTACATTTTGTTCTAGCAATGATAGAGTAGAACGTGTGTCATTGAATTTTGTACAGCTTTTGTAGTTTTGCTTGTCAGCGCTGTAACTATTGAATTTGGCAAAGGAAATGGCTGGAATTTTGAACACAAACCTGTCAATCTACATTTGTTTTATAGGCAAAATTTCAAAAAATCGATGCACTATCAACAATTTTACAGTCGAAACATGTATTGGGACTGAACGTGATTTTAGCCCCTCGGACAGCAATTAGTCAGTACCCGTTATTGTTCCGACTAGTACTATTGAAAGTAATGTACAGATAATCATCAAATTTTGTAGGCATAATATACATATAATCAACTACTTTCTGTGAAAATTTCATGGAAATTAGCAGAGAAATTCAAAAGTTATGAATAGGCAAACATCGTATATGAAATTGATCGTACATGAAATTGATCAAACTTGATAAAATTTTGCACTCAAATGAGTTGCATAATGAAAAATAGTTGCATAATGTTCATTATGCAACTCATTTGAGTTGCATTATGAACATTATGCAACTCAAATGAGTTGTATAATGAAAAAATCATTGCATAAAATTTTGTATGGAACTCGTTGCAAAACTCGATTTTTTCAGTACTCTTCGTATTTATCCAACTCAGCAAGCCTCGTTGGATAAATATACGACTCGTGCTGAAAAAATCAACTTTTTACAACTCGTTACATATGTAAATAACTATTATGAGACGATCTCCTTTAAATTTAACAAAATTTCCAAACAATAATAAAGGTTCAATTTTTTTCACATGAGAAAAAATCATTTAAAAAATATTTCTCAACGTACATTTGAAATTTCAGATGTTGGCCAGTTGATTACGGAGAATGAGATGTATGAAAGAAGCAACTTTGCTAAAAAATAGAACGAAAATCGATTTCAAAGCGTCGGCCTTGTATGGAAAGCCGAATAAAAATCCGCCTTACTGTAATTTTTTTTCTTCACTTTTCTGAACTCAGATCATAATTCTACTCTAAAAATAATCATGAGCTTACCGAGTTCAACAATGCTATAAACTAGCATGGTACACTAATTACGTAACGCAAAAATTGGCCATTTCAGACCCCGTCCTTCCCCCTATGTAAAACTTTTTGTATGAAAAACTTTTTTTTTTGTGTGGATCGTAACGCCATACCGACTAACAATGTTAGGTAGTCGTCAGCAAAAACATAAATAGGAAAACCGCTATCATTGAGTTGCCTCAATAACGTATCTGCTACGAGATTCCGCATATGCGTCGACAAGACTCCCCCTAGGGGGCATCCACTAACACTCAATTTCCTAATCGCTGCTTGACGCAATGTCGAGAAGAGAGGTCGGTTTTCGAGCATTTGGTGAATCCAATTGGAAATCATTTGAGATATACCATGACCCCGTGCGGCTTTCAATATGGCATCGAAAGGCACGTTGTCAAAGGCACCCTTGATATCTAAGAAAACACCCAAGCAGGATTGATTTTGAGCGAATGCCTTCTCGATATCGTTAACAACTTTGTTCGAAAGAGTTACAGTGGACTTACCAGATTGGTAAGTATGTTGGTTCACATGAAGAGGAACGTTGGTCAGATGAACTCATGTGATGATCGACAACGCGTTCTAAGCATTTCAGAAGAAAAGAGGTCAAACTGATAGGTCTGAAACTCTTTGCTTCTTCATATGACGCACGACCCACTTTCGGAATAAACTTTACAGTAATATCCCGCCAGGATTTGGGAATATACCCTGTAGCAAAACTGCAAACAAGTAGTTGTTTCAAAACATGTTTGAAATGATCAAATCCCTTCTGAAGCAAAATAGGATAAATCCCATCTGCCCCAGGAGATTTGAAAGGAGCAAAGCTATTAAGTGCCCATTCAATCGATTCTAAAGTTATGATACTCCGAGCCGAGGCCAGAGAATCAAAACTACAAGAAAAGACATCAGGTTCATCCGAAGATGTAATATCCACACAACCGGGGAAGTGTGTACTGAATAAACATTCCAAAACTTCCTCATCAGATGAAATGAAATCGCCATTTGACAAACGAAGTTCGTTTACTCGGAAATCGCAAGGATTTTATTCAACCGATCGACTCCACTCAAACTGGAAACATTTGTACAAAGGTTTTTCCAGCCGGATCGTTCAGTAGACCGGAGAGCTTTCCTGTAGGCCTGGCGAGCCGACTTGAAAGCCTCCGAACCAACCGAACGTCGTCTGTTCCAACTCTTTCTACATTGTTTCCTGAGTTTAGCCAGATCATAGTTCCACCAAGGGGTTCCTCTTGTGATCTTCAAAAGCTTCCATGATGAAGGTAGTATCAACGGCATCATTTCAATCACTTGAAGTGCCAATGGATGGTGAGTATCCATGAAATTTAGCCGCAACCAAATCAGTAAAGATCCAGGTTTGTTGACGCAATAATTGCGAAGTAACATATGTCTAATACTTCCTCTCTAGCAGACACCATGAAGGTTGGGCGGTTGCCTATTTTAAGTCATCCAAGATCTATACTACTTAAGTATTCCATCAAACTGGAGCCTCTCAAATTGATGTCTGAGCTACCCCAGATGATATGGTGAGCATTAGCATCACTGCCAACAATTAGCGGAAGGCCTTTTGAAGTGCAGTTTGCAATGCTTGCTAGAAAACATCCGTAGAGGATGGTTGATCATGCGGGAAATAAACCGAACAATAAACGTATTCCTGTTGAGGTTTCCAACAGATACATCGATTGTCATAGCACATACATCTCTAGTAGTTAGTTCACAGATGAGTGTAGCAACGATTGCGTTGTTGACAAGCACACATGCTCGAGGCATGACACGCGAGTTTGCTATTTCATTATTATTGAAAATAGCAAACACCGGGTTCACAAGGTTTCCTAGATAGAAATTGCCCTTACGAAAGTAAGGTTCTTGGACTAAGGCTACTTGGACTGTACCATTTTGCATAAGTCTGCAAAGATTGATCGTTGCTGTTCTTTTATGCCGAAAGATTGATCTGAGCTCTCCTAACCGAAGCCACTACCCAAACTAGCCAACTCTTACAGTAAGGGAAAAATACTGTGGAGGGCGCCCTGGTACTTTACAGGCTACAGGATAGGTTTTTATTAGACCCCCCCCCCTCTAACCATTCATTCCAAGGCACGGTAAGCACGAAGCCGCGTAACTTCATGAATAGATTTTTTTGCATTACATCATCTGCTTCTACCAACCGGCTGCAGGTTAAACAGATGAGCCCAGCGTCGTGTGTAAGGGGTAAGGGTCCGCCCAGTCAGTCTTAAATTCTAGTTTTATGAATACCTTCAAGCATACTTAAAACTTTTAATCAATGGTTTTCATAAAAGTAGTTATAAATCTGTGAGTTTTGGCTATTGCTGTAATAATAAAATCCTAATAAAAATCAAACAAAATCAATCAGCGATTGAATTGTAACTTTGGAATGTATGGGAAAAAAATTCCAAGATGGATTATTTAAAACCGCACATTATTCTAAATCTAGAGGGCAAAACATATGGTTAAAGCGAATGGAATGTGAGGTACTTTTCATAGTCAGAGTTTAAAATTTTCATTTTCAATGAGTGAAATTCAACGTGAATTTTGAAGATTCTCAAAATAAAATTCATTTTGGTGAATGAATTTTTTCACCTATTCATTCATTTTTCTGTCACTGACAATTTTCACTGAGAAATAAAACTGCACCGTAACTCCCGATTATACTTCCAATCACCTCAAAACTTGTGTATAGTAGTTAATTCGAATATTAATTATGTTCTCTATTTGTCCATAAAGTCGGATTGTGCATCTGTTAACAGAAATTGGACATTATACGACGTGCGAAAAAATATTCGTGACAGAGAATTGAATGAAAAAAGAGAGGCATTCAGCTGACAATGAATGTGGCCAAACACGAATGAAAAAATGAAGATGTCAATCTTCACTTTCAATCTTCGAATTTTTTACTCTCTGTTCATAGTAGCCCCCATTGGACATAGCGTGTGCTGAATCTAATGCACAAAAAAATCCAATTCAACACAATGAAACAATTCAAACTCACAACCTTGTAACGAATTTTGTAACTTTTTTTATTAGACAATAAACTACAGCAAAGATTTACCGTTAACGAACAGCTCTTTTTCTTCAATGGCCTACTGTTAATTTACCAGTCGTTATTGAACGATCTTCATTATCTCAATTTAGGAGCCAACCAATCCTCGCGTTCAGTATCATACAGGCGTAACTGCAATGATCGATTTCTCTTCATCGATTTTCTCTTTGTATTATTCCGGGTAATACAATTGGAATTGTGATAATCTCTCGGTGTGTTTCGGTAAAGGACGATTAAGAGTAGCATCTAAAACATTAAGAACAAACTAAAATGATTTGCTGGCTAAGTTATGATTCAAAGAGAATATCGATGAAGATAAATCGATCATTGTAGATACTCCTGTATGATACTAAACGCGAGAATCAATCTCTTACTGGCTAATGGCGACGACCATAATGTTAACTAAAATTAGATGCATTTTCGATAGTGTTACAAAACTGATCGGGTCAAATGCGTGGGATCGTACTTTTTTTAGAAAGCATGACTAGCACAAGGTGATATGCTCCGATAGGGTGGGATAGTAGAATCGATTTATGCCTCAAGACATATCCAGATTGTAAAGATTCGTGATATCAGTGAAATTCCATATGTAATCAACGTGTAATGTTTATTGTTTTTGAGCACATGAATAGGTAAACATTAAAACTATCAGACAGAGGAATGTTACCTTTTCGTCATAATCGTGATGATTATTCAATGCATATCAATGTGCTCAGGCCTCAGAAACAAGAAATAATAGTTACCAAAGATTAATGACGGAAATGGTATAATATTTCTTGAATAAAAAAAAAATCATCAGATTTAGAAAATATCGAGACTTGTTATTTAGCGATAGTTGCGTTTTTGTTTTCAGTTTGCTTTGCATAAGTTTTAAGCTATGTAATATAATTGCCAACCTCTTTTAGTTGAAGATTTTCCTGAAACTATGGAACACCCTAACATTTCACTGCATAGGAGGGCATCAGCACAACTGTGTCCGTCGATCGTGAAATATCTTGACGCGGCGTCGCGTCGGTCAAACGTCAGCCGGACGACTGAGAGACGGCTGACGGTAACGATTTGTGCATCCCAAAAATAGGCTACGCCACTAATGAATCTTGCAGTATTCGAGCATTCGAGTGCAGTGAAAGTTTTCTTCTTCACAACTTACTTTTCACCTAAATAGAATTTATGCAATAAGATCGCTAAGAAACGATTAGCTGTGCGTCGTCGAGTTGATTGATCGATTCACTCGATAGCAACAATGTTGCTGCTTGGACAAGGTCAGTGGCATTTTCGGTGCAAAGTATAGAGATGTAAAGATCATTCCGCCACCATGCGTCCCCATTTCGGACATTCTTGGCGCGCATAGTTAGGATGATGGAGGAACCGCCGCGGGGAGACAGATAAACTCCCACCACATTCCATTGATGTATGCTGAAGGGCGTACACGAATGATTCTGGACACTGATGCTTCTGTGTCGTATAATTTTTCAAGATGCATCATTTAATAGGAAGCAATCAGTGAAGTACTAGATTGAAAGTAGTGAGCTGGATTTTTGTATGGTGAGATGATCAGTTCTCCATTTCTGCAAGGAAATGGTGCAAACAACGTGGGTTATATGGTTTCTTGCCTAATTTGATGCTGTTTGAGCAAAAGTTTGGGTAACTGTGTTGTTGAAGTTGCAAGAAATAAATAATACAACAACACAGTTTCCCAAACTTTTGCTCAAACAGCATCAAATTAGGCAAGAAACCATATAACCCACGTTGTTTGCACCATTTCATTGCAGAAATGGAGAACTGATCATCTCACCATACAAAAATCCAGCTCACTACTTTCAATCTAGTACTTCACTGATTGCTTCCTATTGACACCCGATTCTCTTTTTGTAAAATATAGACTGTTTGCCTTCTGCTTTAGGTGCCGGCCAGAGTGGACGCGTCACGCGGCGCGACGCGGCAATTTGAACGCAAAGGAATAACAATCAATAATAAGGAGCTGTCACATCGTATGGGATATCCACTATGGCCGTACCTTTAGACTGTTCGCGGTCTTTCGACGCTAACGGAATTTCCTAGGAACTTCAGTTCCCGACTAACCGCCCACGAAACTTATGATATTTTAAATTTTGAATGCGACTGGATTTTTTCGGGTCAAACCTCCCAGTTCTGTGATTTTGTGGCACTAAATCTAGCGCTTATGTGTTTTATAATTTCAAGTTCAAGAGGCCGTAGCATCTGGCCGGGTTATTTTTAACCCAGATTATTAACGTCTAAATTGAAACAGACACCACACCACGTAAACCGTGCGACTATCTACCTACGGAAGGTACGCTGCAGTGTTAGGGATGATCTTCCTCCAATTCGTCTTACGGTGGATTGTTTTTAGGTGGTTTGGGATGGGAATGCAAATCTACAATAAATTGGTCACATTAAATAAAACTTAACAAATTGTTTACTTTTTAGTTTTTGAAATTTTAGATTATCGATTCTGAACTTTCGATATGTTAAATCTGTAAATCTGATCCATTTGAAGTTGAAGAAATATGAAACTTGACCATCTCAACCATCCCCAGAACTGACGACAATCCCGTTCATGAAGATTTCCGTTCCAAACTTCCCATAGCGAATGCAAGATTAATTGCGTCGTGAAAGGCGCAACAGGCGACTGCGTTTCATAGAGGCATCGATGATTTCGACATTACTTTCTTGTTTTCGGCACTCAAGTGAACAGGCAGTTCATTTCATCAAATAGAGTTGTAATCCAATCATAACTGAAACAACTGTGAACATATTTTTAACATCAGATCTTTTGCACAGGATGCCAGATAATATAACATCATTGTTTTCATGATCTAAACATGTGTACCGAAAATTGGTGCACATTCTCTATCCTCCGACAGCGTGGATGCGGAGGTGATTCACTAGACATGAGTAGATGACAGAATGGCAACAGGTGTTAGGATCTTAGCACATCTGGCTTAAGCCGGATTGATACTTTATTTTGATGATTCGTGGTCCAAGCATTTCGTCTCCTCGACATGATTAGCTGGTTCTGGGCATATCGCTTCGCCAACTGTACAGTTCTGAATTGAGTCGTAATTTCAAAGATCAATAATTGCGTGAGAAAGTGAATGTGTGACTTGAGAGTGTGCAAAGAGAAGAATAATTTATCCCGAAAAGTGCCGACGACCCCAACAACAATCTGAATTACCGATATCACATACCTTCGTAGTAGATTAGAACCAAAACGAAACAAAAAAAAACTACACCTCCAGGGAAAAGTGTGGTCAACGAAGAAGAAAGCCTTGGCTTCGAAACCATTTTCTCAATTCATCGAATCTACGCAACTTCGCCAAGCTGATTGATTATAAGTGATTTAACGCCGTGCGGAAATGACACTGAAAGACGAGATTGTCGCCTCCTCGGCGGAGGTCAAACCCGGTATGGCAGAAACGAGTGGTGATGATGTTCTGTGTTGTTTGTTTTGACTTACGTTTTCTGTTGTTTCTGTGATCACGGTGTATGAATTGAAGGAAGAAAACAAAGAAGAGAACATACATATGGAATTGAAATGAGTGTTAACCACAAAAAAATCATGTTTTATGTTTTTTGATTGTTGTTACTCTTTTATTATATTTATAACAGATTGAGAAGAAATTTAAAATGAAAACCAAAATCAAAATAACTGATTCCATGGATTGGAAGAAAACCACGGTGCATAGGTTTCTTATTCTCATACTTTTTTTTATCTCTATTAACGAGATTTTTAGCCCTAGCCTAGTTCATCTCGGGACCCAAGCTTTACTTCCCTTTCAAAGGAAGAACTCACATTTTGTGAGTTTGTCGGAAGTGGGATTCGATCCCAGATCCTCGGCGTGATAATCAAGTGTTCTAATCATCATACCAGGTCCGCTCCACTATTCCTATACTTAACATTTTATTGCTAGCAAAAATAACTTTTTGTTTTATTTATTTTTTCTACGAAAATAATTGTTTTGATAAAATGTTTTAATTTATAAAAAAAGATGAATGCATTAACCCTTTAATACCAAATTTCTGTATTTTGATCTAAATATCATTTTTCGTCATCTAAGATCAATTCAAAGGCAAAAACATTTTATTTATTTATTTTTATTTTATTTTTTTTCATGAAAAATTTTATTTTCCGTGTAATTTTAAGGAAAATAGTTTTCAAGTGTATTCAACTCCATTAAATTCTTTTACTATAATAGAATGATTGAAGAAAAATGTTAAATATGTTGTTGTTGTCGCGATTCAACACAGGCATTGTTTCACAACTGAAAGGTAACCCAGGAGATAAAAAACGCAAAAATGAACAAACTATAGCGGGGTTGGGTATTAGAGGCTTAAGTCACGCAGAACTTTTTTAAAAACACATATTTTTACAGTATTTACAAAATTTTGTTTCGGTTATTACCATGAAAAATCCTTAATGATTGCTTTGAGAATTCCTTAGACATTTTTTTCTATTTTCTTTAAGAATTCTTTTGGCAATTCCTTTGGGAATTTTTCAAGTATTTTAAATTATTTTTCGTCAATTTCCTTGAGAGTTCTTCGAAAAGTTATTTACAAACATTGTCGGAATTCCTTTGGAACTCCTTCGTCATTTTTCCGGGGATTTTCAGGATTCTTGCCTAGACATTCTAGAGTAACATGTGATAAGGGCCGTCTGAAGCAAGGTTGCGACCATAAATTTGCAAAGATTTACATTCATTTGCTATTATCTCAGTTCAGAAGCATGCTATCGGAAAACAATGTATGTATGAATTTAACCTTGAAGTTTTATCTGAAAGTTTGCCGAATAACATTGGGGTCGCACACGCATACCAAAGTCGTGAGCGAGCTGCGAAGGCAACTTTCCACAGCGTGAATGTAATTTACATTCACCGCGTGGAGAGTTGTCTTCACAGCTCGCTCACGACTTTGGTATACGTTTGTGACCCCAATGTTATTCGGCAAACTTTCAGATAAGGGGCTGTCCATTAATTACGTAAGAGTTTATGGAGGGAGGGGGGGTTTGAAAAATCTTACGCGCCATACAAAAAATTTTGGGTTCTCATACAAAAAATCTTACAAGAGGGGGAGGGGGTGTCAGAAAATCGCTAAAATTTCCTTACGTAATTAATGGACAGCCCCTAAAATTACAAGGTTAAATTCATCCATACATTGTTTTTCTATAGCTTGTTTCTGAACTGAGATAATAGCAAATGAATGTAAATCTTTGCAAATGAATGATCGCAACCTTGGTCTGAAGTGTAAACATTTAGAAATCTGCTTGAGAAGGTTTCCATGTATATTCATAAACCTCATTTAGAAATCAAACACTGTATTAGTTACACTTATGCAGCAAACGACTCACATGACTGCTCCCTACATGCTGTCTAGCGCCAAAAAAAGTATATTACATTAAAATTAGTATAAAAATTAAATTTTCGAACAACAGAACAACTGACTTGGGCCCTGACGCGCCAGCTTGGTCAAATTTATGGGGGGGGGGAATGTTGGGCAAAGCCTGGTTTTTCAGATTTTTTGTATGGGAAAATCGAAAAATCGTCAAATATTGGGGGGGGGGGGGGGGGGTGAAGCACGGTTTAAGTAAGTTTGAGTTTTGGTCCAACTTAGGCCCTTTTGCATCGACTTAGGTCCAAACGGAACTATAAATTTAATGAGGCCCTTTAAAAAATCATCTAAAAAGTCATTTCGAAATGGGTTTTTGGCGTAGGTAAGGAAGTGTATCGCTAGATTACGTGACACTTGATAGGAATAACGGACAATCTCGTTTGTTTACATTTTCGGCTAAGGCCCTTTTCACATGTTATGCTAGAATTTCTTTAAAAACTCATTTGGCAAATATATGGAAAATTCTTGGGTGGTTTAGTTGGAATTTGTTCAGCATTTCCTTCGAAATTTTATTTCTTTGGAAATTTCTGTGTGAAGAACTAGCAGGTAAATTAAAATTCCCAAAAACATAGAATTTTCAATGGGCTTTTTCTTTGATAACATTTTTTCAGTTATTCCATTGTAAAATCATGCGTAATTTTTTTTTTGGAAACTTCTATTGCAACGCCATTGAGAATTTCTTTGGCATTTTTTTTTTTTGTTTCTGTAATTCCTTTGCATTTTATTATATTTATATTTTTTCTTCCGAGAATTGATTGGACAATATCTTTACAATTTCTTTGTAAAGTTGTTAGGAAATTTCCTCAACAATTTGTTTGCGAATCGCTTCAATAATTCATATAAAATGTATACAGTCCTTCGAGAATTCCTTCGGCAACTTCTTTATAAATTCCTACCGGTTTTTTTTGTAAAACTCTTCGATAGTTCCGTTCTAATTTTGTTGGAATTTTTTACAGACAGCTTTCACGGCAATTTAACTAGAAAATCTACCCACCATGTAATTGAAAATTTCCAAGGCAATTGTGTTAGGAATTTTTCCATAAGTCTTTTGCAATATTCTTTGGGAAAGCCTTTGATAGCTTCTATGTGAATTCCTTCGGTTATTCTTTTGGATATTTCTCATGCAATTGCTTTGGAAATTCAGACATTTCTGATTGGAATTGTCTTTTTTTTTTCAGAAGGAACTCACAAAGAAATTGTGGTTTTTAAAAGAATAGCCGAATGAACCTGAAAATGGAATTGCCATGTCAATTTCCAAAAAAAAAAAATCTTATAGTCAAAGAAATGCCACAGAAAAAAAAAATCCGCAGAAATTTTGGAAAAACTGCCTGAGAAATTCCCAATAAGGATAAGTGACATTTTAACACACGAACACTAGCGTGAATTCTTCCATACACAAAAATGCACGCTAATTCAAAGGCTATTCAGATTGCATATGCAAATATTACCCAATTGATTTGGGTAGAACGGCTAAATAATGATAAAACAAACAACCGGGGTAAGAGTGCACATATTTTCCCTCAAGTTTCACAACTACATCTACAAAAGATACGCGCACACATTTGAACGTGATTACCACTATAGAACTACTGAGAGAGTTCCGTAGAAGGCACCGAAGAAATTTTTACATGTATTGCTAAACGAAGGAATTCATATAGAAAAATCGGAAAAAGATTAGACGAAATTTCCACAAGCATTCACAAAAAAAAATTCTGAACGATTTCCGAATGAATATGCTGAAGGAGTTTCGGAAACGATGCCCAAAACGATTGTTCGAGGAATTTAAAAGTAATTTCCGAAAGGTTTCTCAATGAGAATGTCAATAAATTTCCAAAATAAATGCTGAAGGAATTCTTGAAAGAATAAGAAGAGAATTGGCAAAAAGCTATTTGCGAAGAAATTGTCAAAAAAATCCTGAAGGAACTATTCAGGAACTTCACAAAAAAACTTAAAGATATTTGTCTGAATTTTTTTTGAAAGAATGGTCAAATAAATTCCTAAGGATAGTTTCGAAACAAATTCCAAGGGAATTGCCGAGGACATTCATAAAGAAACTGCCGCAAAGATTTATAAAAGCATCACTGAAGAATTCATGAAGGAATTGACTGGAAAATCTAGAAATTGCAGAAGGAATCAACAAAAGAATTTTGTAAATTCCTTCTGTAAAGAATTTTAAATGGATGTATCAACGAAATTTCCTTCAAAACGAAATTACTTAACAAATTTGCGAAGATATTCTCAAAAGCATTGCCGAATAATTTATTGAAGACATTACAGAATGATTCTCAACGAGATTGCTAGGAAAATTCGAAAAATAAAAAGGCCAAAGCAACCGCAAATAAAATTACCAAAAGAATTTCTGAATCAACAAAAAAAATGCTTGAAAACTTCCGAAAATGATTGGCAAACATCTCCCGCAACAACTTCCGGAGGGTTTTCGGATAAAGTTGCTAAGAAAACTGCCAATTTTACTTCAAAAGGAATTGTCCAAGTAGTTTCCAAAAGAATTACAGAAGAGTTTTTTTACAGGATGTGCCAAAAGATTGTTCCAAAGAGGATCAAAAGGAAATGCCAAAAAAAAATCCACTGTCATTGCCACTTAACACTCTACTTCCCATGTTTGCTCTAGAGCACCTTCGATTTTTGACGAGACAAGATGAATTAGACGAAGTGATAATCTTCAGAATATGACATAAGGTTAACTAAACTACTAACTACTTATTTCAATAGTGGAACTATTGATAAACAATTTAAAAAAACCTATCGATTTACTAAAAAAATGTTTCATTGATTTCGAAAAGTTTAGTCGATTTGCAAAACCTTTCGTTCAAACACTTTTTTCGGAAACGCTTTTTTGACATAGAAATAGTCGTTCAAAGTCGTGGAAAGAAAAGAATTAAATTCCCAAAGGCTACTGAAGGAATTCCAAAATAAATTGCCTAACAAGTTACAAAAAAATCAGAAGAAATTGCCGAGAAAATTTCTAAAGAAATTACTGGAAAACAGGAATTTCAAAAGAAATGCTCATAACACTTAAAAGATCTTAATTTCTGGATTTATGCTTGGGCTAACCAAGCCAAGTGGAAATTACAACGTTAGATTGCTTTGACATTCATGTACAAAACAGAAACACGTGTTTAATGAACAAATTGAGATTGAATTTTGAAAATAAATCCACGTGCTCCGGAGGGAATCGAACCCACGACTCCCAATTCGCTAGGCCTCCAAGCTACGGAACCGCTTGATCATTCGGCCGTCCCTATTTTTGCAAAAGTTCGAAATGTTAAATGTTCAATATTGCAAAACGATCGTTTTAGCTAAATTACAATCATGGAAAAAAATTGGAGTCCGATCTCAAGGCTAAGTAGTTCCACTATACTACTATAATCGACGATTTTAGGACCCTAAAGGACCAAAAATGTGCTCAGAATTGCAATATCTCCACAGGTAACTAATAAACAGTTAAAAAGGCATTAATTCGGCAAGCAGGTTTTGGTCCAATTTGGCTGATTTGGCTGATTAAATGCTTATATTTCCTATCCCCCAGATTGTCAAAAATAAAAACAAAATTTTTCCCCTGCCTGGCTTCCTTGTCTCTTCTATTATTTTTCCTCACTCTTTTGTGCAACTTTTGAGGCTTGAGTGGTACATTTTGGAATGCTGTTGTTATTTTTTTTGCTAATTTCGGTGAAATTGGGATTCAATCCCTCCATTCTTGGGTTGAAGGTGGTGTGAACCACGCTATAAGGTAAGCTTTAGATGATTAGATAATATGCGTTGGATTTTTGATCAATGCATTTAAGGCTTGAATATTCTACGGGGTATGACTGGGTTCACGTAAAATTTGGTATTTTTCGGCTTTCAGTCACAGAAAAGCGTTGATTATTTTAGATCATTGCCAACGTTTCGCTTAAATGTTACACCAGTAGTTGCTTAGTTATGATATGGGCTCGGAATGTGCTGATAATTAAATCAAGCATAGGAAGCTAACCATGGAATTTATTTGCCGAAGTTTTTTTTTACCATTGATCATGTGAATGATAATGTATTCTACAGTCGAGGCCCGTTCATTAGAAAGTGGAAATGTGTTGTGGGTTTAGCATCACTCATCGCATTTTGCAGTTTTATGATGATTTTGTTCTACCATCTAATGTAGCAAGGCAGCTACCTATAGCACTGGAATAATCTGAAAAGCGATTTGATCAAGATTGTGCTGTTGTTAGTGACCAGTCATTATTCTCCTGTATGAAGGGCCAAAAATGGTTGTGCGGACCCGCAAGCAGAGACACTTGCGCGAAACCCGCATCAGGGGAAAAGAATCTCCTTCCAAAAGAAAGTTCTCACGAACAACTGCAAAATCAGGCCCTCTATTGACAGTAAACTCCCAATAGATGGGGTCAAAGAGCCACAAGACAGGAGTAGCAGTTATACTGCTTGTTATCCAAAACATACCGTGCATTTGAAATGCTACACAACTGCTGTCACATTTTAAGTAGTATTTCAAATGCAAATATAGGGCAGTTTAGCAGTCGAACTGCTATGATGTGGCAGTAAGCAGGTCGAATGCAGATATAAAACATAAATATGGCTTATTTAAATGCTTATTGTTTACCTGGGTCTTTTCGTTTGTGAGTTATTGACGAAAAAATCATGTTTTTGTGACCCCATACAATTTTTGAGAACTTTAGGCCTCGTGGGGGGGCCATTCAGCCTTGAGATACGACCTCCAAATTTTGGCATGAATGTTTTTAAGATAAAACAATCGTTTTGCAATATTCAACTTTTAATATTTCGAACTTTTTGCAATCGACCATCTCCGTCCCCTGAATGCTCAGAAGCCTTAAACTGTACAGTTAGGTACCAGTTGTTTTTAAGAGTCAGTGTGTCTATTCACTATCGAGTATTTCAATAATTGCATTTATTTGTTCACAAGACACGTTTTTTTTTATTTACTGCTAAACATATATTAAATTGATCCCAAACTCATCGCGGAATCGATTTAGAAACAATAATTAACCGGATTGATCGCCCTGCATTATGTAGTATCAACAAGTGATACAACTATCGGTTCTAAACCAGGCCATTTATTACCAGTACCGTGAGTTTTACGATGGCAGCCGCCTTCCATTCAAATCCCCCTATTTTGTTATGACATAAACGCATCTTCTGACTACCTACAATCCGGCGGCATAAATAAGCCATAAATCTTCAATGCGGCTAATTATAATATGAATCCTCTGCTCGCTCTCTCTCAAGTTGCGTATCTGGTTATGACTACACAGTTCACTATGGGTAATTGGAGAAGAAATCTCCTTGTAAGATTTTATGGTGTGATGGCGCGTAAGATTTCTCACTTCATGGTACCATACTTCAGAATGCCGATCAATAAATAGCAAGAGTATTCTCTGATACATTCATTCACTTGATTGATACATTCACTCGCCCACTACAGAGTGAACATCCCACAGTTTTTGAGCGAGTTCGTACGGATTTGAAACGATTTTGGCCATCTTGAATATCTTGCTTCCGGCCATAGTGCAGCAAAAATCGTCTAATTCGCGTCGGAAAAATATATGCGATCATTTCTCACCGCACTAAGGATCGTTGCCTAACACGCCGTAAAAATTTATGCATTATTGTAGTTACACTCGTGGCCTGGCGCTGAGCTGACCAACACGGGCACCCTTGCGAGCTCAACTTCGGGATCCTCCCGACTGGCAGTAGTGCAGTGGGGCGACACGCCAAATTGCATGTACCGTTTAGTAAGGGAACATAAATTTCACGTGAATCAACATGGTGGTGCCCGGTGACGATCACGAGTTTTGCTGTTGCATCCCTTATGACTCAAGAGGGTGTGAAAATCGGGTTGGTGATCGATTTGCTTTGATCATTTCTTGAACAAATATTGCAGAAAAAAAAGGCAAACGGTCCCACATCAATGAATCCTCCCATGCATCCCGATCCCATTCAATATGGATAATGGGGACCTTGAAAAATACCATCGCCGTCATGAGTAGGTAGCATAGCAGAGAGTGCCAAATGGGATGAACAATTTTTAGGTCCGTTCTGAACCGACGACGCCGCGCCAGTCGCCCGTAGGTCGGAGATGATGTGAAGTATAAATAAAAACAACCAAAGTTTGGCGTTTGGTATTTTCGTTTGTATGTAAACATGTGGATACCTACAGGTGAACGTTCGTACGTTTTCACCTTCAGTGAAGGTGTGCTTCTATCTCTCTGTCCGAATGGCATCGACGCGGTGTGATGAAGAATAAACAGTGTGTTATTTTGTTGACGTTCTGAAACACCGTGGGAGACCTGTTGTTGGTGTGACTAATCTCAATAATGGAAAACAAAACGTTTGAATCAATTGTGGATGCACAATGCGGACGACGATTTGTTTTGAAAATTTCAAGTTTGCAGTTTACCATGAAAGTCTCCTTTGTTGTTTTCTTTTATTTCAATTTTGATTTAGGATCAAACGTGATAATCCATGGAGACGCATGGATGTTCGTTTATTTTCATTCATGATAAAAAGTGCTTTATCAATTCTAGGTAAATCATTCTTTTGTTTGTTCATTACATTTATTCAGTTTAACATTAAATTCAAAACTCTAATAAAACTGAATCAACAATAGTTGTCCATAATACACGATTCGTAGCTGTCAATCTCCATCCCCGGTTACGGTCAACGCTCGCCAAATCTCTTTCCACCTGATCCGCCCAGCATGCGCATTGCCCTCCAGGCCTTCTTGTACCGTCCAGATCCCTTACGAACACTAGTTTTGCAAGGTTGCTGTCCGGCATTCTCACAACATGCCCTGCCCGTCGTATACTTCCAGCTCTTGCCACCTTCCGGATGCTAGGCTCGCCGTGGAGTGCAGTAAGCTCTTAATTCATCCATCGCCGCCACACAACGTTCTCATGTACACCGCCAAAGGTGGTCCTAAGCACCCGACGCTTAAATACTTCGAGAGCTTACATGTCCTCTTCTAGCATAGTCCAGGTTTCGTGCCCGTAGAGAAGCACCGGACTTATCGCAATTTCCGGATAATCGAAAAAATAATTATAAAATTGGCTAAATCTTATTTATTGGCGTTTTGTGTTTGACATATTGTCATCTAAAATTGTGCGAACAAAGCAAAAACTTATTTATTCCCCGGAAAATCGAGCCATTTTTGTTGGATAATCAAGCTCTGGATAATCGGGCCTCCGATTGATTGAAACCTCGACTAATCGAGTTCGATGTTTTCTGCCCCTTTTGGCAAGACAGTCCCATGTTGTTTCTAATGCGAATCATATTTTTGTCTCTCACAAGCTCATTTGAAATAATTTTGATATTTTTTTCGCCTTATTTCACAGCTCAATGTGCCACGAAAAGTTTAGGCATGAATTGAATACATTTTTTTTTTTGAAAATAATTGGAGTTATAGTGCAAAACCTAGACACTTTGAAAAACAACATGGGACTGACATGCGAAGAGGGGCAGTATTGTTATTAGTATTATTTGAGACGCAAAAACTAGAAAACATTTGCACTTCTTCCTAGCATTTTTGGTGCTTCAACAATTCACGTGGCCCGTGAGAACCACTATATAAGTGCTCCCTGAGGCAAAAAAAAATAAGAAAAATCGATCTCACATTTTCGGTTCTTAAGAAATTCGGGAGCCTGTGAACACAAATTGAAAACCTCCTGCTTGAGATGACCAATCTGAAAAACATGTGCACTGTTTCCTAGCACTTTCATTTTTTGAGAAATTCTTGTGACACACGATCCCAAAATTGGTTTGCAAAGTTTTGCACAAAAGCTCTGCAACACAACTATATTGTAATTAGTGCTCTGTTACGCGCAGAATCGAAAATAAAAAATTTTCGTTTAAACCTCAAATTTATGATACTTACGAAATTCGCGTGGCCCGTGACCATGGATGGAAAACCACTGATCTTTGCAATGCATCTATATTGAAGAGACTGCTACTTGAGATGAACAATCCGAGAAGCATTTACACTACTTTCTAGCACTTTCAGTGCATGAGAAACTCCCGTGGCCGTTGATCTCATATTGGAAACCACTAAGCTATTTTGAAAAGGTGCTCCCGAAGGCGTAAATATCAGTTTTTTATGATTTTCACAATGTTGAACACAACGACTACACTTTTATATATATTTTTTTAACGAAAGTTGACCTGGTTTTACATAACATATAAAAAAATTCAAAATGTTCTTCAAGTCGTTTTTGAGCTGTAATTTTTTTGAAAATGGTATGGAATGAACATGCGTCTCCATATCACTTTTCCATGGACCTGCAAATTTGTCTGCTGCAGAGTAGTAATCCCCCATGAATTGTTTCAGGCATTTCTTCAAAAGTTCTTTCCAAATTCCTCCATAAATTCCTTCTGATTTTCTTCTCAGAAGTTTCTTCTCAGATTCCTCCTAGAGTTCATTTTAAAATTCATTCTGGAGCTCCTTCTGAAATTCCTCCAGGAGTGTCTTCAGAGATGGATCTAAGAGTTCTTTCCAAGATTTCTGCAGAAGTCCCATCGAGGCATCCTCAGGAGTTCCTAAATCTGGGAATCCACAAGAAGTTTCTTTTTGGATTTATCAAGAAGATCCTTAAGATCTCCTTTTTTGAGAATTCCTCTATCAGTCCCTTCTGAGAATTATTCAATGGAATTCTTTCTGTAATTCCTCAAGGAGTTTCTTTGAGTCTTTCTTGGATTCCTCCAGGAAATGCTTCTAGGATTCCCTAAGGAGTTCCTTTACGAATACCTTCTGAAGTTCCTTCTGGGATTCCTCCAAAATTTTTCAGGAATGACCAGAAGTTGCTTCTGGTATTCATCCAAATGTTCCTTCAAAGATTCATCCTTCTAGGAATTTCGATCGTGATTTCATCCGGAATTCACTCCTTCCTTTTATGATTTCTTCAAGAATCTTCTGGATTTTTTCACGGAGTTTCGTTTGAGATTCCTCCTTTGAAAATACTGAAATTTCTCTAGGAATTCCTTCCGGGATTCTTCCAGGATTTTTTCCTGGATTCCTCAAGGAGTTCCTTCTGTGATTCCTCAAGGAGTTTCTTCTGGGATTTCTGAAGAAGTTCCTTCTGAGATGTCTCCAAGAGTTCTTTCTGGGATTCCACCAAGAATTTCTTGCGGGGGTTTTCATTAGCTCGTATCGGGATTACTCCAGCAACTCCTTCTGAAAATTCTTCATGAATATCTCCCATACTTTTTTCTGGGATTCCTTCCGGATTTTCTCCGAAGATTACACTAAAAATTCTTTGTGGGATCCTTTCAGGAATTTCAACTGGATTTATTCCAGGTTTCCTCCAGAAGTTCTCTCCAGGATTTCTTAAGAAGTTCCTTCCAGGTATTGTTTCAGAAATTCCAAGAATTCGTGCAGGAAAAACTTCTTGGGGGACTCCACCTAGAACTTATTCCGGAATTCTTTTAGGAACTCCTTCCGGAATTACTTGGGGATCGAATCCCGGCGTTCCTTCTCCATTCCCCAATTTCTTTTTATAGAATATTTTCAGCAGTTTTGTATAAATTCCTTCAGATGTTCGTTCTGAGCTTCCTTCAAAAGCTCCTTCTGAGATTACATTTCTCCAGGAATTCCTTCTAGGAATCCCGGTAAAAGTACTTCCAATGAGATTCCAAAAGGAATTCCCTGAAGGAACTTTTAGAGAAATCCCAGAAGGAATTGCTGGAGGTATCACGAAAATAATTCCTGGGGGATTCCTGGTACTCCTGGATATATGCCATATGGAACTTCTTTAAGAATTTCTGAATAAAAACTCTTGGAATAATCACAGAGGGAACTTCTGAAGGAATCCTGGATAGACCCCTAGGAAAATATTAATTAAATCACTCATATGAACGTTGGAGTTTTCCAAATCCATTCCCGGAATCTCAAGAAGCTCTTGAAGAAATCATAAAAAGAAAGGAATAAACTCCGGAAGGAACTTCTGGAGAAATACCGGAGAAAATCACCATTGAAATTCCCAGAAAGAGGAATCTTTGAAGGAACTCTTCGACAAATCTCAGAAGCAACATCTGGCTAATCTTGGAAAATCTAGGAGGAATCCCAGAGGTAACTCCAGAAAGTATTCGTAAAGAAACTCTCGAAGGGATCCTCGAATGAGCTTCTGGAGAAATCCAAGAAAAACTCCAAGAAACTCCTTGAGGAATCACAGGAAGAACTCCTCGAAAGTCACATAAAAAACTTTTGAAGAATTACCAGAAGTAACTGCTGGAAGAATTCTCAAAAAAGGAACTTCTTGACGACTCCAACAAGAAACTTCCTGATCCTGGAGGAACACCGGAGGAAACTGCTGTAGTAATTTTAGTAAGTCTCTCGGAGGAACGTCTATAGAAATCTAGAAAAAATAGAGAAAAACCTAAAAAACTTTTATTTAACGAGGTTTTTTTTTTTAAAATCTCTATTTTAAAAAATATAATAAGATTTTAAAGAAAACATGCTACGAAATTAAAAATCGATCGAAATTGAAATCGATCGAATTCTTTAAGAATGCCTAGAAGCATCTTTTAAGTGTCACTCTTACTTAAACTTTCAGGACGCGCGCCTGTTCGAGCCTAAAAATGCACTGTGCTTGCGCTGTATACGACGAGCGAGGTTTTTTTTTGGAATTGTTGTACTTTTTACAACGGCGCGCGTCCTGAAGGGTTGAACTGATGTCCCCAAGTATTTCACAAATTATTATTTTTTTTTCCAACAAATCTTTCGGGCATTCTTCATGCAAGGATTTCTTTATGTATTTATATAATTACTTCAGCAATATTTTTTCGAAGATTATTACACAAACTCCTCCAGAGGATTTGAGTGTTTTTGCTAGAAATGCTTAAGAAAATCCTCTAATAATTTATTCAAGGATTCAAGAACTCCTCATGAGAAATTTAAAAAAACATAAGATTTTTTTTCAATAAATAAAAAAAAACATTTTTAGAAATTGCTTGGTGATTTTCTTAGGAAATTGTTTGTAAACTTCTCTGGTAATCATCTTATTTTTTTGGAAATTCCTTAGGTAATTCCTTTGCGAATTTCTTCGGCCGTTCCGTTTTAAATTCTTGGATTTTTTTTTAATTCGCAAGAGTGTATCTCATAGAACTGCAAAACCAGACAAAAACCAGCTGCATAACAGACGTAATTCCGTAAAGAATTATGAATAAAAATCCAGAGGAATTACCAAAGGAAAGGAATTACCGGAGTCAGTCAAACGAATTGACTAAGGAATTTTAAAAGTACCTATCGAATGAATTTCTAAAGGAACTACTGAAATAAAAACAAACGTAAATTTCAGGTATATTAGCAAAGGGACTGTCGGTGTAACTTTCAATGAAATTGCTGAAATCCCGTAGGAGTTTCCTGATAAATTTCCAAAGCAATTACCCAAACAATATCGAAACTTCAAAAATAATAACTAAAATCAATTTCGAATATTATTGCTGAGAAATTATCAAAAGAGCTACCAAAACAAAATCCAAAGGGATTGCCGAAAAAAAATGCCAATTGAATTAACCAATCAATTTCCATATGAATTGGCGAAGAAGTTTCCAAAAGAGTGTTAAAGTTTTTCCCAAAGTAATTATCAGGTGATTTTTCAAATGAATTGTAAAAAAAAAACAGCAAAAGGTTGCAGACAAAATTTTTAAAGAAGTTTTCGTAGAAATAAAAATTTGAAGTTCGTGAAGTCATTGCTGAAGCATTGCCGAGAGTTCATTATAGAAGTTTTCAAAGGAATTGCCGAACAATTTCTCAAAAGATTAGCCGCAGAAATTTTCAATGATACTTCTAACAGAGATCCTTAAAAAAATTGAGAGTTTTTACCAAAGGGATAGCGCATTCAATTTTCGACACAATAGCTAAAACAGTCTCCAAAATAATAGCCACAGAAATTTTCTAGAAATAATGCAGAATGAAATCAGACAAAAAATCCTTAGGGAATTCCCAAAGGAATTTCCGAAGAAATTTTTTAGAGTATTTGCTGAAGGGATCAACATATTCCTTAACGAATTGCTGCACGGATTTCCAAAGTAATTGGTGAAAAAAATCCAAAAGAAATTTCCGAAGAAATACATCAGAAATTCTAATAAAAAAATAAAATAAATTTCCTTCCAGAATTCTAACAGAAATTCCTCCAGAAAATTCTACTGTGATTCTTTCAATGAATCCTTCAGGTACTCTTACAAAGTTTCCATCAGGAACACCAGTTTCGTCCGGATTCCCTTCACGAAACTTTTATAAATGATTATTACGATTTCATGAAGCATTTGTTCCAAGTGAGGAACTCCAAGAACTTTTTCTTGAATATATTTTACGACTTATCTAGGAATTACTTCAAGGACTTCTTTACAAATTTTTTCTAAGATTTCCTTCGAAAGTTGCTACAAACTCCTCCATGCGTTTCTGAAGCAATTTCTTCAATTATACAGGGTGTTAGGTTCATGAGTGCAAACTTTTTAAGGGGCGATAGAAGATCAAAAATGGTGAAAAAAAATTGTTCTACACCCCCACCCCCCCTTGTAAGATTTTTTGTATGAAACCCAAAATATTTTTGTATGACTCGTAAGATTTTGCAAACCCCCTCCCCTCCCTCCATTAACCCTTACGTAATTAATGGACAGTCCCTAAGAGCTAGAAGTTTGGTGTCAAAAAACGAACTGTAGAATGGGACAAGGGCCACAACTTTGCCTAAGTAAGAATTTAAAATTATTATGCTTTTTTTTCAAAGATAATTGACAAAAACAAATTAAAACACACTACTTTCGAGCTATTTGCTCTAGAAAACTTATTTATTTAACTAAACCAATCGATCCAAAGATGTGATTTGATAGAAAATTCAATAATCTTTCGAATAAGGGTATACAAATTGAGAAAAGTTTGACCATTTTCAAGTTATAGCCAGTTTAAGGCAATAAAAGTAAAAAAATGTAAAGTTCAATAACTACGTAACGGTTGAGATTTGCCATATGCGTAGAACAATTTTTCTCACCATTTTTGGTCCACTATCGCCCCTTAAAAAGTTTGCACTCACGAACCTAACACCCTGTATGTATGCCCATGAATTCTACAAAAAGTTTTTTTTTAAGATTTCCACAAATGATTCTTTTGGGGCTACCTCACATAATAACTTCAGCAATTTTGGAGTCCTTTAGGAATTCTTTTTTTTTTTTTTCAAATCTCCAAGAAGTTCTTTTTGCAATGCCTCAAACGGTTTTTCTTGAATCCTTTAGGAATTCTTTTTTTTTAAATCTCCAAGAATTTCTTTTGAAGTTCTTCGAAGGATTTCTTAAGAATTTGTTCAAGCATTTCTTTAGTTATACCTGCAGGGATTTCGTCATAATTCCTTCAATAATTGCTGTAGGAAATCGACCAAAAATTCCTTATGCGATTTTTGCAAGTTCTTTTTCACAATTCGTTCAATAATCCTTTATGGAAGTTCAGTGAAGATTTAATCTTTTCTCCAAGGATTTTTTTTTCAAGCTACAATACAAAGATTCGTTCAAGGATTTTTTTAATTTTTTTTTCAGATAATCCTACAAGTATGAACACATTCATCGTCCCCAAAGGATTTGAATATACAGAATTTTCCCCAAGGCCTCCTGCATAAATTCCTTCAAATATACAGGATCTTTTTGGTTTTTCGATTTGCTCCAAAGAATTTGAGAGGAATTCATTGAGGTTTCCGGCATTGATTTCTTTGAGAAATAATAGGCATGTCATCATTAGCTCTTCCAAAAATCTCTTTGTTTTCAAAATTTGTTCAGGAACTCTTTACCTAAATCCTCAATGTACTCATTGTACTTCTAGTACTACTACATAGTACTGTAGTAATCCTTCAAGAATGTCATCAAAGATACCTGCAAACTCAACCCAATGATTCTTTCCGAATACGTCTTGGAATTCATCAAGATAAAGATTCCATTAAAAATTCCTCCAAAAATTCTTGCAAACATTTCTACAAGAATTCCTTCGGGAATACCTCCACAATTCCTTTAGAAAATCTTCCAAGGACCATTCAGGTATGGCTCCAAGCGTGATCTCCGAAATTCATGAAAAATAATTCCCATGAGGAACTCCTACAAGATTTGGATAAATGTCTAAAGGAATCCTATTAGAAATTCCTTAAGGTTCATCTGAAGGACTTCATGACATAATCCTTGTAGGATTTTATGAAGAAATTCGAAGAGGTAGTCCTGAACAAATGTTTGAAGAAATGCCGGAAAAAATCCTTGAAGGAATTCTGAAGGATTTCTTGAGAAGTTTCTGTAGGAATGCTTGGAGGAGTTCCTGAAAGAATGCATCATTGTAAGCTTTCCAAAATCAATGCTTAGAGGAATTTCTGAAGTAATCCCTGAAAAAAGTTCTGAAGTTAATCTTAGAGGATTTTTGTAGAGCTCCAGGAGTTAGATAAATCGTAAAAGATATCCCCAGAGACAAGGACCTTAACTGAAGGAATTCCCGCAGAAACCCTTCAAGGAATATGTAAGAAGTACTCGATGAAATAGTTGGAATACGTTGATTGCATTTTTTATACGAGAGTAAAACTTATCAACAAACTGTTGTTATTACAGTTTTGACGTGACATGTGTTCAGATCTTAACTTTAATAAATGAGACCCCTGAATTTCAACTGCTACCTCAAGCTAAGTGAACAGCTATGTTTAGTCTTGTAGTTGGGATGATACTTATTATGACATTTTCATTATGCTCATGAATTTTACTTCCATATCGGTACTGAATTTCGTAAAATTATATTTTGATTTCTAGCACATTTTTTCTTGTATTTTTGGACCCCTGTAGGTTCAAAGAGCAATCATCGAATTGTTAATGATAGGACTTCAAATAAGCCATCTGTGTGCCCATTCCAAAATTTCACGCAGGGGCCCCTACATACCTATCAGCAGATCAGCAAGTATTGAACTTATACTTGTAGCAAACTTTCGCTATTTAAAGAACTTCATTCAAACTAGTGTAAGGAACCTTCACTGATTTGGAGGCCCCTTGCATTCGAGGGCCCGGTGCGGACCGCACCTCCGCACCCCCCCTTGCTACGCCACTGTTCCTGGAGGAACACCGGAGGAAACTGCTGTAGTAATTTTAGTAAGTCCCTCGGAGGAACGTCTATAGAAATCTAGAAAAAATAGAGAAAAACCTAAAAAACTTTTATTTAACGAGGTTTTTTTAAAAAAATCTCTATTTTAAAAAATATAATAAGATTTTAAAGAAAACATGCTACGAAATTGAAAATCGATTGAAAATTGAGAAAGTTATGACAATTAAAGTGAAACCATTTTATTACTCGAAAATACAACTTTGAGGCGTATGCGTCACCTTCAAACATCAACATTTTTGGATCAAACTCGGAGGTTTCTCTATTTATGTGATTTGAATCTAGAAGAGCACACGAATTCCAATTTTTATTAACTTTTGAAAAATAAGCAGCACTCCAACTGGATACATATAGAACACGGTCAAATATCTATGAAAAATCCTACCGTAATTCACAACAAAAAAAATCAGCCATTACCACCACTTGACCGCGCATGGTAATCGTAAATTAGAATCTACTGAAGCCGCCAGATCAAACCGCCAAAATGATGAAACCCGGCGGCGAAAAGACATAAACACTGTGCGCCCGACCACTTCGGCTATATGTCGCGGAATTATTTCGCGGTGTGGACTATAGACTAGAGGAAGTGCAGCGCAGGAAACATTTTTGTAAACATTCCAACAAAATTTCGTACCCCGTTTTGATGTGTATTTGTGTGACTGTAAACGTGAATAGTTAATAAGGTGTTGAAAGTGTCTCTAAAATAAAAGATGTGTCTCTCTTTCTCATAAAATGTAGGTAATAAATAACATCCAACTGCAGTAATAATTTAGTATGGTTTCTGTGGCCAATTTTCATGTGTATTAATTGCCAGCTGTGACTACCGCCATCTGTGTCGAATACAAAACGGTCTCAATTACTGTTGGGCGAATTACCCATACCGAAGAAAATGTTCTAAAAGAGGTCCTATTTCTTCCCTACCGCCCGTCCACCACCCAACCCAGACTTTGGCGAAGCGTACTCCACCAAGGACGAAATCCTTCAGCTCTCGTCGGCCATCAGCCGGAGATCATCGAACGCCGCCGCGGCAGCAGCACAGCCCCCTTCGCCACCCGCTTCGTACCGACCCCAGGCTGAGTACGAATGTGCTGGCCCGGTGGTGAAGCACCATCATCACCACCTGCACCACCCGCACCACCAGCATCCATGCGAATCGATCGAAAACAGCCAACTGTTGTACCGCTATCAACGATTTCAAGACTACTACAGCCGGAGCAGCCAACTGCAGGGCAAAGACGCCGAAGCCGACGGGTCCAAGGTAAGTGGAGATAGTTGATTTCTTATCAAGTTTCGGATACTGTAAAACTAAGTGACGATGATCAGTGTTAAAGGAGAAAAGATAAAACATAGCTTCCCCGTTTAACGATCAGTGTCCAGAATGTCGGCGCCAAAACAGTTACCGTGCGTTCCGTACATTATTGAGCTCAACGATAACAATCTTTGAAAAGGTTATTATTTTCGCGAGGGTATTTCAAACAGCGTAACGTCAGCCAACAATCCATCGACGTCGAAAGTGACGCCAAAATTTGTTTTTGAATAAAATATTTTGTCGCGAATTCCTTTGAGACGATTCGGGTAAGTCCGGCGCTTCTATCGTTTTGCTGCTTTGCGCAGAATCGTGAATCCGTGAGAAACTCGCTGCACTTAATAGTTAAGGCATGCGCACCATTCAAATCAATAGTTAAGCTTTTTCCAGTTCACCGTGTGCTGCCATCTGTTGCTACTACGAAGAAATCTTTACACTGCAAATCTTCACCGGAAGATGTCATTACTATAGAATACATTTCAAATATACATATCGCATTTCTCTCGTAAGAGAAGTCATACACATGTTTCACTTTTCGGTTAGCTAAGAAACCATTTCGACTGCTTTCTTCTCATTTTGTCATGGAGCGATGGCCGCGTAACTGAGGCGGGATGACTTTTGGCGCGAGTTTTTGCCATCGTGTTCCTGTCTGCGCGCGGATATCTATTTTATTTTGTTTTTTTTTCCTTGCCACCACAACTGTCGAGGTGATGATGGTGACTTAATAGAATATTATGATTTTCGCTGTGTTTAGCGTAGCTGTTGACTTCCGACTTTTCGGTGAGTCTGAAAGGGGCACGTGGATTCCTAGTTTTCAAAAAAGATTACAGCTGACAGCTGATGCGTTGATACAGCTGTTTTAGCATGTTTTTTGCGCTTCTTTCTTGACTTGAATATACACAGATTTCGGTATATATAATATGTAATAATAAATACATATTTTGGCATGGGATGTCAGAAAAATTAAGTTGTCTATTTAAGATAGCAAATACTGCTGCTACTTGTAAACCAGACTATAGCCTTTATATATTGGAGATTTTTTTGGAATTCTAATAAGAGAAAAATATATATACACATTCATATCGATATTCAATCTATATATATAAAAACTAGCTGTACCCGGCAAACTTTGTCTTGCCTACTGCGTTTTTTGATGTTTCAAGTTTCTAGCCAAGCCCAAGTCCCCGGTGGAAGAGGTACATATAAAAAATCGATTTTCGAAAGCTCTCAATTTGTCCATGTTTTAGGCTTCATAAACCTTCCTTGGGTGAAAACTAACAGAACAAAACTAAGACGACCAAAATCGGACCTTCCGTTCGCAAGTTATGCGTGGTCCCACGTATGCCACTGCATTTTTATATATATATAGATGCAGTGGCATACGTGGGACCGCGCATAACTTGCGAACGGGTGGTCCGATTTGGATCGTTTAAATTTTGTTCAGTTAGTTTTCACCCAAGGAAGGTTTATGAGGCCTAAACCATGAGAAAATTGAGAGTTTTTAAAAATCGGGTTTTCATATACATTGAACGGGGACTTGGGCGCTTGGCTAGGGACTTGAAACGTCAAAAAAACGCAGTAGGCAAGACAAAGTTTGCCGGGTACAGCTAGTTTAATAAGAAATTATTGGAAATGAAAGCCCTCACTTAATCACTCTAAGAGTGGAAAAGAATATAAACAAATATAGCATAATATTATACAAAAATACAGCGTCTGTTCAAGAAGAGAAACAACAATAGATACATGACCGAGAAAATTCATGTGACAGTGACATAGGGTAACTTATGGTATCATCGGCAGGTTTGTTCTTTTCGTAATGGGAGGTTTTTGTCGACCAAATTGCCTGAAACTTGGCCATATAATTCAGCTTGGTTTATGTTGCAAAAAATCTTACTAATTTTTTTTCCAAAACATATCTGGAGTGACAAATGTCAATTTCTTGATTTTGCTTTGACTGACCAAGCCATGAGGGGAAATTATACTGTTGAAAATGCTTTGACATCCATGTGCACAACAGAAACATGTGCTAGATGAATTGAGATTTGGATTATGAAAAGAAATCCACGTACTCCAATGGGACTCGAAACTCACGACTCCCAATTCGTTAGATGGGCGCTTCTGTTCCTTCAAGCTACGGAGTCTGCCAAAATATTTTTAAAATCCCATGAAATATTTTTTTCTTAAAGCAATTTTTCCAGAAGCTCTGCTCTGTTCATTTCTCTTCAATTTCATTAGCAAATCTTTCTGAGATGTTGTTCAAAGTTCTCTCAAATTTTATGGTGATGCTTCTGGAACAGACCATTTGCAGTTAGAAATCCCCAAAACGACTATGAGGAATTAAATAGTTAACACTTCGAGAGTGCTATCAAGAATAGAGTAAAGTGGGGCAAAAGTTCGAGTGGGGAAAGAGTTTCTTTTGAAGTTTTTGAGCTCAATTCAAATTATTTCGAAGCCTTTTTGAAAAACAGTCTTTCACTCCAAAAATTATGAAAATTGATAAATATTTCGAAAAGTTATGACAAAATTTGGGTTCTTGATAAAAAAAAATGTAATATGCGATGGTCCTTCCAACACATGGAATGGAATTGTAATGGAATCGAATTCGATATTTTATTTTGTGGGGTAACTAGGTATATTTTGAAGATGTATAACTTTTTGTAAAAAAAGATTTGGAAATCATATTTTACACATAGTGGGGCAAAAGTTCGAATTGTGGGGCAAGAGTTCGAGTCACGTGGCAACTTAACGTAAAAACCTCAAATTCTGCAAAATGTCTGCAAAATCTGAATTAGTGAGAAAATTCGATCAAAGTTGAAAAAAATGTTGTTTTATCTGAATTAGGCGGAAAACTACTAATTTTTGATGTAGTAAATTTAACCCTGATTTGAGTATAATCCAGATCGAACTTAAAAGTGTATTCTAGTTTTAACATCAAATATTAATTGGTTTCACGTATTCCTATTATCAAAGTGTCAAAATAGTGTGCTACGGTTAGCGAAATTCCACAAATACTAGATTCGAATAAGACACACACATACAAAAAGTATTGTAACTTAAAATTGAAAAGACATTTGGTGTAACTTTGTTCAGCAAAGTTTTAGCTCATGGATGGTAGAATCACCAGATGGTATTCTTTTACTCATATCTACTTTGGTTTTTTGAAAAATATTGAATTTTCAACTTTTGCCCCACCTTACTCTACAGTCTAATTCCTTACGCGTACTGTGAAAAATGTATCCATGAATTCCTATTATAAGAAATTCTTCAGAAATAATCTTTTCAAGTTTAAGAATAATTAAATTTTTATATTTTGCAAAAATGAATTCTCAAATTTGATTACACATTATTCATTCTTTTTTAACTGGTCCTTCCATTCCATCCGTCCAAAATATTTCAATTAATCTAGTTTGAACAATTATTACGCAAACTCCAAAATTGCCTTGAATGTTGTTTTCAATCAATTCTTTTATTTCGGGAATTCTTTCAGAAACTATTCTTGGGAAACGCTATTCGGAATTCTGCTTGGAAACTTTTTAAAAATTCTAGCAAAGATTTTCAAATCATTATAAACTTATAACTGTAACGGTTCGTAGTACCCTCTCAGTAGGTTTGTGAGAGTTTGTCGCGGTCTAGAATAGTATTCGTCTGTTTGTTAAATTAAATTCAGGAAAGTGTTTGTGTTGTGTGTTTCCACTCTGTGTTACTGGTCACCCGAAAAGGACGCAGCCATAAATAGCAGCTACCATCATCCTGCCACATTAGCCACCAGATGACTCTGCCTTGTCTGAAACATGGACGTAGACGGTGGTAGCGAAGGAAGGCCATTATGATCTTGGAGATCTTGGATTGACCGAAGAAACGGCCATTTGCCCAAGTGATCGACACTAGTGAAGTTCGATGCGAAGTGTCCACTGTGTGTCTATTGTGTGTGTAGGAATCTAAGGACACAGAACCCCGTAGTATTACCGTGGTTTTACCACAAAGCAAGAGGTGAACCCTAACCCTAGAATGGGTCACCCTCCGCCGTGAAGACATCCGGCGAAGACTTGGGCAGATGAAGATCCGGCCATTCGCTACTCCAGGCCGAGGACCAACCTGAGGCCCGTTCTCCAGCGGTCGCAGACACTCCGGTTCGATTGGGCGGCAAAAGTCGCAACGGACATGGGAGAATCGGTGGATGATGGCGGCAGCAGCAGAAAGGGGCCCCGAAGACAGAAGGTCAGATTAGTCTTAAGAAAGTGGGTGGAAGTAGAGTGAAAGTAGAGAGCTAGGGAAAGATAGAGAGGAAGTGCACAATGTTTGGAAGAATAAACAGGAGTGTGAAAAAGGCAGCTCAAGTGTTTTCCTGAATCCGCGAAATAGATAGGATAAGCGTGCCGACCCTGGGATTGAGGGTAAATACAGAGTCTCGTTAGCCGCTGGGAAGGGTCACCTTCTGTGACCCTCTCTTCAGCCAACGGTAGCTGTGGCCACCGTCATTAGTTACATAACTTACAACGCTTTTATAGACTGTTCCAGAAATTATAAATACACTAACGATTAACTGCCATTTCAATTTGCGCACAATATCCAAAAAAGTTTCTTCTAGCTCTTATAGTAAACATGCTAATGAAGCAAATAATACCAATTTTGTTGATGTTTCTGGTAAAAGTAAAAAAAATAGGGCTCTGTAAACTAGATGATTAAAATTTGAAGTTGAACAAAGTGGTCAAAAGATGTAGCATAGTAGAAAAGAAAAAAATCTCACAGATAAAATATTTAATTTCCAAGCACAATAAAAATTGCTGTATCGATAATAAAAAATATTTTTCGATTGGTAAGAGTAATACTGGAATATTTGATCAAGAACCACCATTACGGGCCTTCTCAATACAAAATTTTTTGTTTCAAATTTCTCAACATCACCAGTAGCAATAAACGTTAAGCAAACGAATGTCTTAATTACTGCTTACTGCATTTGTTTTTATGATATGACAAGCTTTGCCATCTGAAGGAACGAATGAGCTGAAAAAATAAGTTTGTTTAGATTAAATGCGTTCAGGACAGCTAAGAAACTGTGTGGTAATTCTTATGTTACGTAGAAAACCTTAAAAAATAAAAACTCCGAAAAAAAAATGTTGTAGAAATGCCTTTATCGATTTTTCCCAAATTTTGATCAAGGCATTCATTAGACAACTTGTTGAGAAAGCGAATGTGTTAAAAATAAGATATTTTTAGTTATTCAGTGATAAATCATGTTGAAATTATTAAAAAACACCTTTGTGCAAATGCAAATTTGAAAAATTAAGTTGTTTTTTAGAGAACTTGACTGTTTTTTAAAATATCAAGACAATTGAAAGGAAATATAAAAATATGGAGTACAATATGCTATACTCTGAAAGAAGTTGGTAAAAATCATTAGAACAGTCCATTTAGTTTAATAAACAAAGTGTATTTATAATTTCTGAAACAGTCTATATAACTTTAAACTAATTTTACTCGGAATGAATTAACAATTGCATACGACAAGCGAGGTTTTTTGGTGGTGTTGTACTTTTTACAACGGCATTTTAGGGGCGTTTCAAGAGGTTTTCAGGTGCGTTTCAGGGAGTTAACACACCTGAGACACTCAGAAACCCTCGAAAACTTCTCCGTAACGCTTCCGTAACGACATAAACCCTCGAAAACTCCTCCGTAATGCTTCCATAATGCCTCTGAATCCAGCCGAAAATGAGCTGAAACATCCTGAAATGCCTCCGAAATCCCCCTAAAACCCCCTCGAACCCCATGTAACGCACCTGCGACGCTCCGATACCCCCTAAAACTCCTTCGTAACGCTTCCGTAACGCCTCCGAATCTCACCGAAAATGCTCAGAAACATCCTGAAATGCCTCCAAAACCCCCCTAAAATTTCCTCGGACCCCATGTAACGCCCCTGAGACGCTCCGAAACCCCGAAAACTCCTCCATAACGCTGCCGTAACGCCCCCGAATCCCACCGAAAACGCTCTGAAACTTCCTGAAATACCGCACCTGCGACGCTCCGATACCCCCGAAAACTCCTTCGTAACGCTTCCGTATCGCCTCCGAATCTCACCGAAAATGCTCAGAAACATCCTGAAATGCCTCCAAACCCCCCCTAAAACTTCCTCGGACTCCATGTAACGCACCTGAGATACTCCGAAAACCCCGAAAACTCCTCCTGGTATCCCCCTGAAACCCATTGGGACCCCGTTGAAACGCCCCTGAGATCTCCTACTACTCCTCTGAAACCCCTTGGGATCCCCTGAAGGTACCCTGTAACCTCCCTCCTCTCCCCTACAAACGCCCCTGGCCGCCGATGGTCACCATCGAAAAATGCAAGAGAGACACATCTGCAATGCTTACGTAAAATTGTTTTATTGTATTGTGACATTTAAAGTTTTCTAACTTTGATAGTGTAAAGCAAAAATGGCTCAAAATTTGATTGAAAACCTGTTATTATATAAGGTTAACACTGTCAAGTTTTATAGAGAATCGCAGCATTATTGACAGTTTTATAGTTGAAATAGTGCAAACGAATCCTAAAATTGTTAAGAAGTGCCTAAAATTCACTCTGAAGCGGTTTGAGTTTTGAATTTTATAAAAATAAGTTCTCAACCGATTTCAATGAACATTTTTCCACTTAATATATATTATGTTGAAAATTTATAGTCAAATTTTCAAACGATTTGACACACTAACAGTAAAGTTATAGCCTGAACCATTTGCAGAATGAGTGTACAAGATCCCAAAAATCTAATATTCTCGCGTCGCAGATATCTCCGTCAATACTTACCCGATTCTGATGAAATTTGTATGGCATCATCTACACATAGTATACTGTTGCTGGTTAAAAAACCAGCCATTTTGATGCATGCAATCAAAAGTTATACACTATCTTCCGTGGCGCAATTTGGGTCGGGACACCCTTTAAATTGAGGTTTTAGTGTATGAAATTGAATAGAATACTATTTATTCTATTAGTGTATATTTAATTAGACGTTTCTAAAAGGGCCTGTCCATAAACTACGTAGATTCTTAGGGGGACGGGGAAATTTGGTCAAAGTCTACGCTCCATACAAATTTCAAAAATTTTGTATGGACAAAAGTCTACGAGGGGGGAGGGGGGTTCTTAGATGGCCAAAAACGTAGTTTATGGACAGCGCCAAATGATTTCTGCTAGAATTACCATAGACATTTTATTACGGATTACCTCTGCGAATCCAAGATAACGAGGTTTTGAGAGTCTTCTCAGAGGGCTTCAGGGGTTTCATAGGCGCTTTAGGGGGTCGCAAAGACATTTCAGGAGGTTTCAAAAGATACCAAGAAGTACCATGAGGTCTTTGGGCTTTTCAGGAGATTTCAAGGGCATTTTAAGGACGGACTTGTTAGAATCCTAAAATGGCCGCCACAATGGCCGACTTTGGCGCTTATTCACGATTTCGAGGGCACAAATCTCTTCGTAAACAGAACCAGCGCACCTGATCTTCTTATTTTAAGCTAATTACAAGTGATCAAGAACAGAAAAATAAAATGCACTGTTGTGTGCCCCTTGCTTCTTGAGATTTGTGCGTTTGAAGTTCTGATGTACTGTTGAAGCGGGATTTTAAGACGTTTGTCCTTAAAGGGGTCTTAGAGGCGTTTCGGTGGGTTTCAGAGGCATTACGCAGGTCTCAGGTGGGTTACACGGGATCCATGGGTGTTGCCAGCGGATTTCGGAGACATTTCTGTAAGCTTCAGAGCTTTTTCGATGGATTTCAGAAGCATTACGCAGGCGTTTTCAGGTGTTTCGGAGGGTCTCAGGTGATACACGAGGAACACCTTTGATTTACACACGTGCCGCTGTCCGAACACTTTTGCACATTTTTCAACGCCTTGTCGCGTCCAGGCCTGTGAACGAAAACATTTTATGTTTCGTACACCATAAATTCAGTATATTAGTAGTTCCGTGTAAATATTGAGCCCAATCCGTCAAAGCAAACCATAGTTACAGCACCTCAAACTTGTCCATTTTGTATGAAAATCGACGTTTGTCCAATCAATTATGCACCACAGTGTAGGTATGCACAGTCACTTACGAATCGCATTGCCGATCGATCGCATGCGTTGTGCCGTCTACCTTTTACAGTCAGTATTCGTTATATATATTGCCCACCAGCTGGTTGGATGGCCTCATACGCCCAATCTACAAGAAAGGGCACAGACTGGAGTGTGCCAATAACAGAGGGGTTACCCTTTTAAATTCGGCGTATAAGATACTGACGGATCAAATGCTTATCTTCCGGATGATCCTAGATAAATTTCGGGAATATAACTTGCGGACTCACCATCTGTTCATTAATTTTAAAGCAGCGTACGATTCAGTGAAAAGAAATGAGCTTTGGCAGATAATGTCAGAACATGGTTTTCCGGCGAAACTAAGTAGGCTGATACGTGCAACGCTGGATGGATCAAAATCAAGTATTCGGATCGCGGACGAAGTGTCTACGCCGTTTGTGACCTTGGATGGATTGAAGCAGGGGGATGCTCTTTCAAATTTATTGTTCAACATTGCACTCGAAGGAGCGATTAGGAGGTCAGGCGTGCAGAGGAATGGCTCTATCATCACACGGTCGCACATGCTCCTCGGTTTTGCGGACGGTATTGATCTCATCGGCATCGATCGTAGGGCAGTGGAGGAAGCTTATGCTCCTCTGAAGAGAGAGACAGCGAGGATAGGCTTGACGATTAACTCTACCAAGACGAAGTACATGATAGCGGGTAGAGACAGAAGCAGGCCTAGTGGTGTTAGTGCTGAGGTAGTGATTGATAGGGAAGTGTTTGAGGTTGTTGGAGAATTTGTTTATCTTGGAACACTTGTGACATGTGACAATGACGTTTCCCGTGAAGTGAAAAGGTGTATTGCAGCTGCGAGTAGGGCCTTTTACGGATTGCGTAGCCAGCTCAGGTCCCGTAACTTGCAAACGCAAATAAAATTCGCTCTGTATAAGACGCTGATTCTTCCGGTTGCCCTCTACGGTCACGAAGCGTGGACGTTAAAGGAGGTAGACCGAAAAGCTTTTGGAGTTTTTGAGCGCAAGGTGCTGCGGACAATTCTCGGTGGGAAACAAGAAAATGGAGTGTGGCGCAGACGCATGAATCACGAGTTGTACCGTCTTACCCGTCTGGTTCGACACGTTTTAATACGACACTTTTTAATTCGTACCCTGCTTATACGACACATGTCGAATTAAAAAGTGTTCAAATGTCACAGCGATGTACACTGTAAATGCAAAACAGCTTGATATTGCGCTTATACTCGCACCCGCAGCAACTCCTCTTGCAGTCGCAGATTTCGGAAGTTCTGAGTTGGTGCTATTCAACACCCAAACCGCCTGGAGACCAACCGGAATGAACTGAGGATGGTAACAATCGTAGAAAGAACGAGCTTTTCATTCGCGCCACCGCAATATTTGATAAAATTATGTTTCATAACAAATTTCAATGAGCATGGTGGTGTAGGGTGACCAGTTTGTCGAATTAAAAGTTTACCCCGGTTATACGACAGCAGTCGGTGTCGTATTAGCGGGGTAATACGGTACCAAGTATACGAAAATGCGAATATTGTGAAACGTATAAAATACGGTAGACTTCAGTGGGCTGGACATGTAGTGCGAATGTCGGAGAAAGAAAAGCGAAAACAATATTCAGCAGAGAACCCGGTAGAGGTAGGCGACTTCGTGGACTGCACGCGGTTGAAGAAGAGCTACGAACCCTACACGTTCGGGGAAACTGGAGGAACATCGCCCAAGACCGACGAAGATGGTGCTCTACTATACGCTCGGCGTTAGAGTAAAGTTACTCTGAGTCAACAAGGTATCAAGGTAGGTATTCGTTATACACGGTGAGTGGTACTTTACGCTCAACGCGAATTTTCGACTGTCTTACAGCCGATTGAGCTCAATTTTTGTATGTAACTGCGGCATGTCGAAAACTAAATATTTTCCTAAAATTAACTGAATTGGTTGAAAAACAACAGAGAAATTGCGGTGGGCGTAAAGTGGGTGGCACCGTGTATAACGAATCCTAACTGTACCTTTAAAAGTTAATATTTTTACGACATAACCTCATCTTTTATTCGCCAATAGTTTTGAAATGGACAAAATACGCATGAACAGGGTATGATTGTCATATTGAAGGAAGCTGAAAGAGCACGGTTAACCAGTATAAAATATAAAGTATTTTACAACCACTACAAACATGGATAAACGGATGACAATTACTCAAATACTCAAAGCTTGACCATGAGAAAAGAAAGTATTACTTTATGAGCTCAACCCGTCAGCGTACAAATCATCACCCCAAAATAAGATTAAAATGAAACGTTTAATAAGTATAAATATTTAAGGAAGAATAATTTTATCACCTATCACACCAACTAAAGAAAAAGAAACAAAAAAGAGCATCGTTGTGTTATTTCAGGATAAATTAATTCAGTCTGCTAATTTTTTTTTCGCTCTGACGGATCTTATAAACATGTGCCGTCGAAAGAAGTCTCGTGGCATATGGAGCACCTATCTTCCGAGAATGTGGGGCACCGCTAATGATTTAACTCTAAACAGGAGTGCAAAAACAACGAAAACAATAATAAAGTGATTTCAAGTCCAATCAACGTAGCAAAATCGTTTAATATTTTGTTAACGAGCTGAATGAAATTGCTGCTCGTTTTCGGCAGCTTGTTGATATTTTTGTCGTTGTAAAATTATAGCGCAACACAGCCAGCGTAGCGGGATGCACTTTTGGACGGAAATATTCATTCGTTTCGCTTGGTGACGAGAAAATCCGTCTGTTTGACAAGTTTCCGCGCGTTCGAGGGGGTTGGATGATTTTGGCGAATAAAAATACGCGCCCGCAATATTCTTCCTAGCATCGGAGCATCCGCCCGTCTAGCAGACGTGCGATGGCTAATGAACCGATTGCCGTTCTTGACCTCACTGGGTCCCATCAATATTCGAAGCGAAACCGGATGAAGGCGTGACCTTAAAACTGTCTTTTCCTTCGCTAAGGGATGGTTAATGGATCATCATCATTTATGAAGATTATGATGGAGCGGGTTGAGAACGTTGCACAAACGGAATGAATAACGGGCACGTGTTCCAATTATAAATGCGGTTTGCGAATAAAAAAGTGCTTGCTGAGTGAAGGATAGATTGCAGCCGTTGACAGACAACGTATGGAACCATTCATAGGACAATCGGCCAGCTGCAAGGTTGCAGCGGGATTCGTTACTGCAGAAAATGCTCATTATCGTGAAATAATTCAAGGAAAGCTTTGCATCTGGTACCAGAGTCAATTTACTTGCACCGAGCACGAGCAATTCGCAAAGTTCCATACCACAACGCTTCATTTTCAGCAAGGTGACTGCCCGAAACGGTCGCAAACTAACCAAAATAAACACCCGTCAGCCAGCGCACTCGTCATCACGCTACCTCCAATGAAGAAAGATGATTCAAACGGTCAAGGGAACCACAGAACCACCCAAATCATCCATCCTGGTGGCGCGGCGTGGCGTTGGCTGCGTGGGAAGTGTCAATCACAATTCGCTGCTGATAAACGATGCTGAACATCCCAAAATGAGTGCAGTCACAGAGTTGTTCTAGGAAATCAGCGAGGGACACGTCTTTGGCAAAAAATAAAATTTAGGAATCGTCTATTTTCTTTCAGCAGATTGCAGTTTCGTTGCCAAATGGGAAAAACGCCATCTCATCACCTAGACACTCAGTAATTTACCCCCCGTAAATAACAAAGAGTGAGTATATGCAACGTGCTTGGAGCGCACTAGAGTAGTGGCGTTGTGCATAAGACAAATTTTCTTCGCTGTCTGATGGCGAAAGTGAAAAATACACAAACTGTCAAAATTAATCACTTCCATAGGAAACCACTGATTGGATACTGCACAAAGAAAGTGCGGTCTACATTTATAAAAGTCAAGATAAATAATGAATAGGGTGGGTCGAAGTTTTCTGATCATACACACACTCTCTGTAATACTTCCCCATTACATCTCAGCAACGGAGATAAGGACATTTTGATCGAGCCCGTAAGGTTCAAAAAGATCAAACCCAATATAGCTTACTTTTCTTACTTGATTATTTATATGCGTACTTTAAAAAATTTCCGAAGTGGCATCGATGTGCCTTCACCAGAAGCAGATTTAAGGTTTGAAAGAGCGTCAAACCATTCCGTTCTTTGATTAGGCTGGGAAATTTCCATTCGATTGATACCATCGGCGACGACCGACGATGAGATGTGTGAATATTCGCGATGGCTGAAACTGAATTCGATTTAGAAGAAAAACAAAAATCATCTGGGTGGGATGCTCACGTGTGCCAGGAACGTTCGTCTCACATGTGTTGGGAGGGATACTCGACTGCCGCTCTATGGTAATTGGCATGAATGAGATGTCGAGAACTTGGCAGTTGCCAAAAGAAAAACTACGGATCGGGATACATATGGCTAGGTTTTTTCATCACTGGCAGCTTGCGGAAGGAAGGAGGTCTGGTAAATAATCTACCCCTGATACGTTTGTGTTCCTAGTGCCACCTATGATCTACTGTATGTCATCCCAAATATGACGAATCTGCAAAAGGCACATAGACATTATTCAGGCCTAGACAGCACCGTAAAATGGCAATAGCAGTGGTGTTTCTAAATAAATTTCGGTGCCAATATGTGTGGCTGTCTGCTGTGGCTTGTAATTTTCGTAGACTCAAGTTCTCTGAAATTTATTATGTACAGGATTGCACTTGACAGCAGAAGTAATGCAATATTTGTGCATGTCAGATTGTCAGATAGGGTTCCGCTAGAAATACTCAAAAATGTTTTCCAACCTACTCACAAGAGCTTATAATATAATAGAGAGACTTTGAATATTCTCGGCAGTTTTATTTCCTTCTACACTAGCAAAGCAACACCCAAATTCCCGAGACACCTAGACCTGAGAGGACGAAGAGGTTTCTACATACAAGGGGTGGCCAAAATGTTTGGGATAGGCAACATGTTTTCCTCTCACAAAAAAGTACAAAATGCTTAAACTTTTCATAGAGTTCATAACAAATTTTCAAATTGTGACTGCTTATCAACCTGTTTTATGTGCATCATTGGTAAAAATTTGAGATCGATTGGTTAACCTTTCGCGAGGCTCAACCGTTCTCGTAACACACTATTTTTTGACAACTAATTTTTGAGCTGTCTTATCTCGGAGACCAGTGAACCGAATTGAATGAAATTTTGATCGATTATTAATAATATATTGATTTTAGAAAAATTATCAAAACAAAGGTACTTTTTAAACGTTGAGAAAAGTTATGATGTATTGACATTTTCACCCATATAGAGGAAAATGAGTCAAATTTACAATGCCGCAAAAAAAAAAAAATAAAATGTGTTCTTCCTTTAATCTAAATGGGCTCTAATATATCTCATTATAGATATCTTCAGAACAGAAGTAGAAAATCTTTGGACCTCAAAAATAAAATTTAATGACATAGATGTGAAAAATTTACATTTTTTTCGAGAAAGATCCTTAAATTGTCAATCATAACTTTTTTCAACTTTTGAAAAGTATTTATGTTTTGAAGAATTTTCAAGCAATAATATATTGTTGATAAACGCTCAAAGTTTCATTCAACTCGGTTCACTGGTTTCCGAGACGGCACAAAAACTAGTTGCCTAAAAAATAGTGTTTTACGAGAACGGTTCTAGCACAGACAAACAGACGTAACACTTCGTACATTTTTCGATTCACATCATTGTCACGGCAACATGTTCGCCCAATGCTAAAAGGATTGAGTTTGGCCGACCATCAACTAGGTGGCGGTAGTGGGCAAACGTCTAACTCCAACAAAAACGATGCGAGCGCCACGGATGGCCAGTTGGCCAACTATCAAATTTTTAAATAGACCGTTAAATCGATGTTCGATGGGAATCATCAGAGTGTTATGTCTGTTTGTCTGTGGTTCTAGCTTCGCGAAATATTAACCAATCGAGCTCAAATTTGTACCAATGATGCACATATAATAGGTTGACAAACAGTCAAAATTTGAGAATTTTTGATGCACTCTATAAAAAGTTACAGCACACGGTGTCAAAATTTCGATTATTATCGAACATTCATGTACCTCGGATTTTTCTTCGAAAATGATTAGTATTTGGGCTATATATTCATAATCGGAAAACTAGAAAATATTTCATCGGCGAAAATTTTTCCATACATTTTGTATGGGACGTTTTTTTGGGCTAAAATAGTAATTATTGAATTTTAGTATGGAAAATTGCCAAAAACTCAGCCAACTCAAATTTTCCCCGATAGAATATTTTCAAATTTTGCATTTATACATTATAGCCGAAATTCTAACATTCTATGAAGAAAAACCCGAGGTACATGAAAGTTCGATAATAATCGAAATTTTGACACCGTGCAGCATGTTGAACTTTATTATGAGAGAAAAAAAAAGTTGCCTATCCCAAATATTTTGGCCATCCCCTGTAGCTTTCTTAGGTGTCAAACCATGGTCATGGACAGGACATGGTCAGGACAGCTTTCGACCGTTGGAGGATTGCGTCAATCTTGTCTTAAAGTCAGTGATTAGCCCCAAATATCTGTGCTTTAGTAACGGACGGGAAGGAGGCGATTCTCATAACAGCGGTCTGAGACTAGTACAACCTACGATTTTGTGCGACTTGCATAATGCTTATGCTAATTTGCGCAATGAAACAAAAAATATTGTTTTCTTCAATTTTCTTAAATCTAGTAGAAAACCAGTGGCGTCGCGTAACCTTACTTTTTACCTGTGCACCGACACTAGAACTTGCAATTGCAGGGAATTTATGATCAAAATAGAAATAGAAATGAGTGAAAGCAGAAATTCTCGTCATTTTTTAATTATTACAAGCATATTTGTTCAAACAATTCAAGAATTTTTACTTGGTGCACAGGTAGATTTGAGATTAGTGAATCGCCACTGTAGAAAACTATGGGGCTCTTTGATGGTATTGATCAGAAATCTTTGAGTATTGATGATGCAACATCGGGTTCTCAGTTGAAAAGGATTTTTTATAGTGATACTGTCGGAGGATTCAAAAAGAACGGAGTCGAAATAGACACTCGATAAAAGTGGCGAAAGTTTAAATATGCATTCAAATGAGGAGCAAGCTGTCTACTAGTTGAATAAATATTTGGAAAACCTGGAATTTTCAAGGCATTTCTCAACCGTGGGGTCTTAGGAAAATCAGAAACAAATTTTGGTGGTTAAGGATTGTTTTTGGATGTTGGAAGTTAATTAAGAATTACTCCGGAAAGATACTTCACGAAATTTTTCTTTAATTATCGCAAGAATGTACTTTGCTGCTACCTCCAGGGACAGCGCCAGAAATACCTTTGGGAATTTATCCAGGTTTTATCGAAATTTTTTCCGGATTTTTTACAGAAAGAAAATACTTGCAGGAGTTCTTTGAATGATTTTAGCAAGAATTTATTTAAAGATTTCTTTAGGTATCCCTTAAGAATGTATTCCTGTCCATGTATTTCTATTTTATTTTCAGAAATTCCTACAGATATTCGATCAGGAATCCCATTAGCAATTTTAATTTGGACTTCTTCAGGATTTACTCATGAAATTTATCAAAACACATATTTTGAAACTGACCCACGGGCTTACTCAGAAATAGCGCCTGAGATTCCTTAAGAGATTTTTTTTAATTTCCTTTGATGATTCCTACAGACGTTCATGCGTGTATGCGTAAGAATATTGTCAGAGTTTTCTCCAAGAGTTTAAGGCATTTCACCAAAAAATCACCCAATAAATTTTCAAGAAATTCTTCTACGAATTTCTCTGGGGGAAGAGTTGCAATTACAGGAGAATTTCTTTCACAGAGATACGGAGATTCTTACAGAAATGCATTTAAGGTTTTCCCTCAGAAATTCAGAAGTTATTCCAAAAACATTTCCAAAAATTATTGCTTGAATTTCTCCAGAAATTCCTTGAAGTAATACTCCACTAATTCCGGGATTTTCTTGAGCATCCATTTACAAATTCCTAAAAAAAAACTTAAAAGATACTTCTGGCAGTACTTTTAGGGAGTTTCTCCAATAGTTCTTCCAGGAAATGCTTTACATTTATTCAAATATTATGAAATATGCTTTCAGAAATTCATGCAGAAGTTACTCCAGAATCTATTCCTTAGCATTTTGCATGGATTGTTTTCAAATAATTCAGGAATTTCTATGAATACCCACAGAGGTTTCTCCAGTTCTTCCAGGTGTGAAGATAAACCAATCTCGGGCTGAAAAATCTCAAAAGTAAAGCTAATAATAATAATAATTCTTCCAGGTGTCGTTTCAGAAATTCCGTCTTTTTTTTATAAACTTCTAGTGGTTCTCTAAGGAATTCTTCTAGGATTTTTTTTTATATCTGAAGGGTTTCGTTTGGAAATTTCTATAGGTGGTAGTTCTGGGATTTTTGTTAACATATCCCTTCAGAAATTGTACAAGAAAGTTTTTGAGAATTCCTCCAGATGTATCTCCAGGAGTTTGTCCAAGGATTATTTAAGAAATTCCTCCAGGGATACCTCCGAAACTTATTGACGGGTTTGTTCAGGAAATCCACGAATACCTTAGCCTTCCACTTCTGCAGGGATTTCTGCAGACAAAAAAATCCTTCACTAATCCTTCCACGAATTTCTCCAAGAATCCCTCTAGAAATTTCTCAAGCATTTTTTCCTTGGAATGACTGTGAAAAATTCTGAAAAAAAAAAAACATTGAGAGAGTTTATGAAAGAATCTTTTAAGATATTTTTTATGAAATCTGAAAGTTCCTAAAAAATTTCTGAAGAAATTTCCGAATAATTTTTTGAACAAATCCCTAGCAATTTTTTTAGTTATTTTTGGCGTAGTTTCAGAAGGAACTCATTTAAACATACTTAATACAGTTCTTGGAGAACATTTGAAGGGTATTCTGGTTTTTTTAAGAATCTTAAAGATTCCTGATCAGATCCGTAGAGGATTTCCTTGGACTTGGAAGAATTTACGAATACGAATTTCTGGAAACAAAACTTCCAATTGAAATCCGTGAAAGAAATTGCTAGAGAATTTTCTAAAAGAATACATGGAATAATATCGGAAGGAATCCAGGCAAGGTTTTACAAAAAGTTCTTAAGTAACTTCCAGAGGTAATCTCTAAAAAATTCTGAAAGAATCCAAGACTAATTGAATGAATGGAAGAATTCTAGGCTTTTCTAATAGAATGAATTCTCAGAGAAATCTCCGAATGCATTCCTGGTAGAATTTTTTAAAACACCTGGAGGTTTTTTTTTTTGTCGAGGATGCGTTTAGATAACAGATATCAGGAGGGTTTTTGGAAGAATTTCTGAAGATATTCATCCTTGCATGGTTTTCCAATCAATGAATCATCGGATAATTTTGTATAGGAATCTGTCAAAGAATTTTTGTAGGAATCACTACATGGAATTTTTTACATGCAGTTAAGTTCAGAAAATAGTGATGAAGCCGTTTTCCAAAAATACAAAATGGCTAGCTTTGACGTGACGTAACTTTGTTCTTCGTAAAAAAAAATCCATGAGCAATTACTATAGCTAATATAAGGGGCACTTCCACCCTTACAAAATCATGTAGCTTCGTTTTTTACACAATAGCGAATGGCAGCGCAATCAAAAATTAAAACTTCTGCAATTCAAAAAATGGATTTCGAATAGAAAAAAAACAAGAAATTTCTTAGGTACTTTCACATTTATTACTGATTACATTTTTCCATATGAGTTCGACTTGTCGGAAGAATTGTTGGGAAAAATCTCCGAAAAGCTGCCTAATATCTAAAATGTTTAAGGATTTCACAAAGCAAAAAAAATATGGTATTCTTGTTAGAAATTTCTGCGAGATTTGCTAAATGCGTTCTTAAAAATTATGAAAATACTTCTGGAAAATATCAAAGGAAATGAAAATTTCCATGGAAAATTCTCGTTGAATATAGCAAACTATTGTTGAATCCACTAACAATATTTTCCGAGTATTGTGGCGTAATATTGTTGATGTATTATATTGAACAATGTTGCTATTGGGTTTTTTTATTATCGTACAAATTGGGCCGATTGGTCTCAGATTTTCATGAAACTTTTCCCATAGGCAGGGCTCATGGATATATGAACAAAAAAATTGAATAAAAATTCAGGTTCGTCTATTATCCCGGACAACTCAGGTGGAATTTTTTCGATTTTCCTAGACACCACTTACTTTGAAAAAATCATAACTCAAGAACGAAGCATCGTAGTTTAATGCTCTTCGGTTTAGGCACTATTGATTTTAATCACTTTGGTCTGGCCTATGCTTTATACTGAAGTGGATTACAGCGGACTTTAGACTTTAATAATAACCGTGATATGTTTGGATACGTTGATACGTCAGTATAAACTCAGAAGATCAACCGATCTGATTATTGGTCTCGACCGGTTATTAAACCGCCTTAACATTTCGTCACAACCCGAACAATTGACGAACTCTGATAATCGATATCTTGAATGCGCAGGGTATTCGCATACACTACACGTAGAAACAAAGTTTTTTTTTTAGAAAATGAAGGCAAATTTTCTCAGAAATCCAAAAAAATATGAACTGGAAAAAGTTTTCCACAACATTTTCTACAGTTGAGAAAATTCGTAAAAAAGCCAGAAAAACTATTCCCGAACTCGTGGAAATTAAAAAAAATATATTGTTGAGGAGATTATTTCATAAGCTTTAATCGCTGAAATTTTTGGAACGTACTTTTTTTCGGTTTTTGAGTTATGGCCAATTTTGTTGAAAAATGACCAAATGTGACATAGAAGCCTTTTCTTTGAAAAATCATAACTTAAGAACGAAGCATCGTAGAAACAAAGTTTTTTAATGATAATAAAACCAAATTTTCTCAAGAATCTAACAAAATATGAAGTGAAGTTTTCCACAAAATTTATAAAAAAAAGCTAGAAAAACTAGGCCCGAAATCGCGGAAAATTTTCAAAAAAATATATATATTTAAGAAGGTAATTTCATAAGCTTTATTCGCTGAAATTTTTGAAATGCATTTTTATTTCTTTTCTGAGTTATGGCCAATTTTGTGAAAAATTACCATGTACGCATATATAATATCCCGTATTTTTCACCGATTGATTGCTCATCAAAGCTCATCATTTGTATTTTAATCGCGCAACTGTGTAAGCATCTGCTTGTGTCGCAGCGCGCTCGTTTATTAGGTTCGTCCATACCGAATGGAATGGATAGACACGATCCGACCCGAACGCTTGTGGAGCACACACACAGAAAAAAATATTCATGTAAAATTCAGCTAGAAATCATGCACATAAAGGGAATGCTAGAGTTAGTGCATATTTACATGAGACACCATGTAAAATTACAATACAATCGTGTAAATTTCCGCTAATAGTCGCGTAACTGGTTGGAGTCCATGATGGTTTACGCGATGGTTGGCGGAAATTTACACGATGGTAATGTAATTTTACATTATATCTCATGTAAAAGTGCGCTAGCTCTAGCATTCCCTTTATGTGCATGATTTCTGGCTGAATTTTTAATAACATATTTTTTTCTGTGCAGATAAAGCATTCCAATATACCGACACAAACGTGCACACATACCAAGCCAACTATGTCTCGTGATGAGCACTTTCAGCGATGAAAAGGACGGCTTGACTGCAAGGCGTCCGCTCAACGGCAAAAGATAATTACCGTCATCACTGATCGGTGTCGAACCAAATCGTGTGCTGTTCGTACGGGCAGTTGCACCAGTGTTTTCACAAAATAGGGTCTGGGACCATTTGGGCAGGAGTACCTATTTTGGGCACTTGCAGCTATAATTCAGTCAATTTCAAACCGATTGATTTGAATTTTTAAACATGGCAAGATATTGTGCGTATCTAATCATGTCTCAAAAATCAAGTCAATCGGTTCAAAATTGACTGAGTTATAGCAGCAAGTGCCCAAAATAGGTGCTCCTGCCCAAATGGTCCCAGACCCTAGTAAGGTTGATCTTGAATTTGATTTTTTTTTCAAATAAAATGAACATGAAAACTGGGATAATATCTCGGTTACACCAGTGCAAGAACGGATGATTTCACTTTCAGTGAATGTCTCCTTAGCATGGTTTTTCCTTGGTAACGTTGGGAAAATTTTAAAAACTATTCAAACTAATTCTTCGTTACGCAAAAAATATTTCAAATCATTAAAAAATAAGTATGCATTTTACAGAATAAAAAAGGTGCAATTTGGTGAATTTCATATTTTACCAGTAAATTTGTTTTCTTTTAACAGCGGTTTTTAAAACAAAAGGTTGCATTAAATTCCTTAAGAAACTCTTTGTCAAACATTTCTAGAAATCACGATACTCAAGAATACAAAAACACACTTAGAAACTGTTCCGATAAAGTAGGCAACAGGAACAAAAAATGTTGATGACATTTTTTTTCGAGAAGTTTGCCTGAACCTGTGAAAATGTTAAATGTAGAGCTACTAACCGTTTTTACTAATATTTTTTCCTATCCCTGACCTCAGTATCATCAATATATGATGGTCAGACAAACACCGATTTTCAAACAAAATTTCCAACTTTGAGATGCTAGTACCATATCATATCGTAACATAATCGAAAGATTGATGTTATTAGAATTATTTTGTGAAGATTAGTTGATATGGATTCACCGACAACGCGGGCGTTCATTATTTACCAATGTAAGTAAGACCTTTTCAAATATTGGTCCAGAGGTCTCATCAACAAACAACATTTTGTTTTTGACGAAAATTTCAAACAAAAAATATCAAAACAACAGTTCGTGTCTACATTCGATTGCAAACATCGGTTCTACTGCCCACCTCTCCTGTTTACAAAATGCATCGTGCGTCTCCATCTGTCAAATGGATAAGCAGATAAGCACTAAGCAGACGAATATTGTATCGTTTCATTGCGCCAGCGTTTACTCAAATCCACTCGAAAGAGAAACAATAATGAGAAACCATAAACGCGTGGGCTGGAAAAACTCTTGCACCTGAAACGGCGAGAGCTCGGCCCACCTGTGTCTGAATTAATCTCACGGAGAGACTGCCTTCTCACAAATTGGATTAACGTTGACTACTTGAGCACATTTTTCTACTCTCTTCGTGCTCACCCAATTTTCACAAATTAGTACTCAATTTACTTAAGAGCATAGATCACTGTCGCTAGGGTAGTCCTCCAAATAGTGGCCTAAAGGTGAGTTAAGTAACTTGAACGCACAGAGAGTGAGTAAGAGCAAACTCGCTGCGTACCAATGTTGTACCTCTGAGAGAATGGCTTTCCCACTTAGAAGAGGCGAGATGTGGCGATTGGGAAAATTATTTATATTTATAACCAGTCAGTTCTCACCGTTCGCACAGCAGAACCGTTCTTTAGTTCACCGCGAGCAAGCAACCGATACGGATTAAGAAAACGGAGTTTTGGAAGCGAAAACGATCGTTCAAGCGAGTCAGACCTAGGATAACGATATTTCCTGGAACCGGACTTTGTGAAAGTTGCGAAATTCGCCTGGGAATTTTCCGAAACGTGGTTGATTCACCAGTGAAGGGGACATTTTTGGCGTGAACCAGCGCGCGCGTGTTTTTTTGTTGATTGCCCACAGCATTTCGGTGGACTTGAAACCGTAACCTGCCTAGGAGAAGATTTATTGCATCGGTCACTAAGCGTCACTAAGACGGTGTTGTAATACAAGCAGTGAGATAATATTTAATTAGAAGAAAAGAAGGAAACAATGTGTTCGGTTGGGTAAAAATCAGAATGAATTTTGAAAAAGTGCTATCAGAGGAGGAATTTCGTGAATTTTTCGGTTTTCCTTCTGAGTGATTTTCCGCAAGCGTGAAGAGCAACGTCTTCGAAGGGGTCGAACAGTGTCGAACGGTGGACAGTGGTGTTTATTTTTAGTGAAATAATGAAGCCTCTCAGCCGTTGGTGATTTTCCCGCAGAACGTCAGAAGCAACAAGACCTGTCAGTCAAACTCGTTCTCAATATACGGGAAGTTAACCACGAAGCAGAAGATTTAGAGGTCGAGCGACCAGTGCATGTTTTTCCCCAAAAAGCGACCGCCGAAATAGAATTGCATCTGCATACACTGAATGTGGACGAGGGTGAACAGAAAGGAGGATATGTGCTGAACAGGAAATTTATGCTCCACTGAATGAGTCTCGCTTAGGAGGAAAACGATGCTTTTTGGTAGCCAGACGTAACATCGGACCCCGCACGTGCTACTGGATAGTGAATCGCGATAGACGCGATAGAACAGCCAGTGTAAACTATTTATAGTTGTTCCACGAACTCCGAAAGAGAAAAAGTAGAACACCAAAATCACGAACTAGGTCGTTCATAAGCTAACAGGCAAAGGAGGCGCCCGTTCCTCCTGATGCTCGAGACGCACCTGGTAGACCACCAACGACGCCAAGATGTCTTTCTGTCGTATCACCGGCAAATGCCGGTCTCTTCCGAAGCCGAACTACTTCCCTATGCTTCCTCCCATCTCACCAGCGGATGCAAAACGATTCTGCCGAATTACAGGCAAGTCCTATGGACTCCCATCACATCACTACATACCCGTAATGCTGATCAAATCTTCAGGAAAAACGAAGTGTAAAGTCACCAACGTATCTGATCAACTCGATCCGCACCATTATTTCCCCGGACACTATGGAAGTCGAAAACATACCGTCATTTGCCAATTTCGATACGTCTTTCCCATTCTGGATGATCAAGATGAAGCCCAAAAGAATCTCACAAACATTTTGGTGCAAAAAACGAAATCAATCGAGCAAAGTCTCTATGTTTATAAAGTTGACGAACGCAATTTTGGACTAGTTTTCCCGGCCAAATTGGAAGCGGCTGTTCGCGACGGAGATGTACGTGACGTTATGCTCGCCAAGGAGTCTGACAAACTCCTCATAAAACTTAAAAAAGGAAACAGCATCGCCGTCAGCCTCAAGAACGTCGAACAAGCCGACCTAGAAAACCTTTACGAAGGCGAAGGACCTCGAGAAGATGTGATTAAAAAACGTGAAATAGAAGATGCCAAACGGCCGAAACCCCAAGGTAGATCTAATCTCTCCAGCATCGCCCACATTTTCGAAGAGAAAGAGAAGATTCAAGATCTCGAAGAAGAAGAGGAACAGAAGTTCATGGAAGCTCATCGCGAAAAAGCCGTCCGACTAGCGGAAGAACGTCGCGAACGTCAACTGGAAGAAAAACTAAAAGCTTTGAAACTCAACGAGCACCTGATCGAACAAGACCCCGAACTCAACGATCTGGTCAAACCCATGATCGAATCCTGGGACTGGAGCACTTTGGAAAAGGAAGCCTCCGACTCCAGTACTACCACCAACTCCTTCAAGACACTTCCAGAACCTCACCAAATTACCCCCGTCAATCTACCGCCAAAACATCTACAAGTAGATCACGCCATCCTGGAAAAATCCTCCGGCATGGAAGCGGCATCCTATGTTGGGACAATCACCCCCACCAAAATCGAGCTCAAATCAGAACGCCTGAACGTCATGAAATCCCTACCTCCGGATGTACTCGACGCTCTGGCACACGTAGAGGAAAAACTCGCCTCCCAAGCTGAACTTCTCCCGCATCTAGACGATCTCGCCTCCGTGATCACACGTCTGCAAGACTCCCAACCAACGGAAGTCAACGGAATCCCGGGCGTCAAACTGGTCGTCAATCACCAGGAAATCTTCGTTCCTGGCCAAACCTTGGTCATTAACAACAAACCGACCTTTATCCCTGGCCAAACCGTTGAAACCGACAATGGTCTTCTGGAGTTTGTTCCCGGCGTCACGATCACTTCCCACGACAGCAGCTCGATTCAGTTCATTCCCGGCGAGGTCGCTCTGACCAAAGCCGGAAAGCCACAATCCTTTGTTGCTGGCAAAGTGATCGACGGTAAGTTCGTTTGTGGCCAAGTGCTCACCGTCAATGATGAACCCCAGTTCGTGCAAGGCCAAACGATCGTCACTCCGGAAGGTGTGAGCAAGTTCGTTGCCGGAGTAGTTGATGAAAAAACGGGAGAATTCGTCCCAGGGCAGAACATTCAAACGCCGGATGGTGTCAAGTTCGTTCCTGGGCAGACCATTACCGTCAACGGGAAGGAAAAGTTCATTCCTGGACAAACTGTTATGAGGGACAACAAGGAAATGGTGTTTGTACCCGGTCAGACGGTGGTTGACGAGAAGGGTCAGTCAAAGTTTGTTCCTGGAAAAACAATCGTTTCTGCCGAAGGATCCAAATTTGTCCCCGGCCAGTATGTGGATGACACGTTTGTACCTGGCATATCTGATGGAGAGAAGTTTGTTCCTGGTGTGAACATCGAAACCAAAGAAGGTTCGAAATTCGTCCAAGGGCAGATCGTTCATACCAAGCATGGTGATGTATTCATGCCGGGTTCCACGAGCGTCAACGAGAAGGGTCAGGTCCTATTTGAATTGGCCTCAACGATCGATGCCGTAAAATTCAGTGAAGCCACTCCAGTGGGTATGGTGATGGACAGTGACAATATGAAGATTACGGAGCCGGCACTTTGCGTGTTTGGACACATGGTTCAACAAGAAACCGGGGTGGAGTTCTACCCCGAAAAGATCAAGAAGGAAGACCTTCCGCATGGAAAGATCGTCCCCGGAAAGTTGATCAAACAACTTGCCCAGACCAAGTTCATCCCTGGAATCAACGTAGAAGAAGGCTTCATACCAGGCCAGGTGGTGCAAACCGATCATGGAGAACAGTTCGTACCAGGCCAGGTGATTGAGACATCCGAAGGTCTTAAATTTGTTCCAGGACAGATTGTTGAAACCAAAAACGGTGCCAAGTTTGTGCCAGGTCAAACGATGCAAACTGCCGATGGGCCGAGATTTGTCCCAGGTCAGATCATCAACACCAAAGCTGGTCCGACGTTCATTCCTGGTCAGGTGATCTGCACGGACGACGATGGAGAGAAGTTTGTGCCCGGACAGGTCGTCGATACCGACGATGGTCCCCGGTTCGTACCGGGCCGGGTCGTTGAAACAGAGAACAAGGTTACCTTCATCCCCGGTAGAATCGTTCAAACTGCAGAAGGACCGAAATTTGTCGCACCAGATTTGAAGGATACGGAAGACGGCGATGAGGAATTCTTGGTGCAAAGTTTTGCCGTTACTCCGGAGGAGCTGAAGCTGTTGAAACCGACACAGAACTCGACAACGATTGATGCACAGGAAAGCTCTGTGGTCGTGACATTGGATAGTTCTATGCTGCAGCAATTGTCAGAGGCCGGCATGCACATTGGTCGGCAGGTTGAAGCTTCGGCTGTGGACTACGTGCTCGAGAGCACAAAGGAACGAAAGGCCTTGCAGCAGTTCATAGCAGAGCACAACATCCAAAATGGAAGCATGGATGTTCTGGAGAACTTGTTCGATGGATTGAAAGCGGTTTGTAAGCGAGTTGATTTAGATTCACTCCAATATGGTTCGGAAGATGACAAGTTGGTAGACACATCTGTTTGTAACGGCTCGATTGGAGCCGTCGAGTCGTTGGCGACGAACCTGGCGACGATTTTGGCGAACACAAGTGAGTCTGAAAACTGCAATATGTACGAGGTGATTGCCGAAGCCATTAAGATGTCCAACGGAGAATACAGTATTGAAGAACTGCAACATGTGATGGAGAGTCCTGCTGCTGTGGATTACCTGGCTGGAGTGGTGAACAAGACAATTGTCAAGAATAACATCGATCAGAAACTGAAAACGATAACGGCGTTGGTTGGTGATGAAAACCAAGGTAGAGAAACTAGCGTAGTACCTCCAAAAGGCGCAATTGAAGAGTTCTGTCAGCTCATGGACAACGACCGCATGTCTGAGGCATTCGTTAATCTGCTAAAGAAGGATGAGAATCTGTTTAAATCTATCGTGGCCGGTCTGAAAACAACAGGCGTGGTTGAAGGTAGTGTAAATATTTCGGAGATCCTTCAAGCTGCAGTCGTAGACAGTATTCAAGAGAAGGCACAAACCGCGATAATCGATCTACTCAATGAACCCAACAGGGACCAATTAACTGCGTTGCTGAAGAAGTCAGAAGGTCTAGCTATGGCGCTGGGAAATAGTAAAGAAGCGGAAGCCTTCGAATATTTACTGACGCATCCGCAAGCCTTGAAAGATTTAAATAAGGAAGATGATTTGTTCACGATCATCAATCGTGTACTGATCATGGAAGAGTTGGCAGAAGACGACGACGAGTATCGTGAACTGATTGATAGTCTGGAAAGGACCCCTTCGCACGCTACCAAGAGCGATAAACTTAGGGATCTAATTCGTCAAAGTGGTGCCCTTTCATTCGCTCCTGCCAAAAAGCAAACAATCGAGTCATCCAAGGACGTTCCATTATCCCTATTCTACACCAATAACCAGCTAGCCATCGAAGAGTTCTTCCTCAAGAGCGGCCAAACCCAGAGACACTGCCCGAAAGCGTTCCTCATCATTAAACGAGGCATCCAGGCAGTAATCCCTCGCGAGTCTAGCCACGAGGTGCTTGCGGGTAAGATCGCCTACACCGTGCTGGATGAGCACGGCATCCGTCAGTTCCAACCGATGAACGTCCTGAACGCGCTGCAAATTACTCCACGGTTCCTGAACCGTTTTTCGATGTATACTTGTGATATCTGCGAGGAGCCGGATCTGGACACCCTGAGCAGCAGTAGCAGCCACGGAGACGGCGATGTGGACAGTGATGGATACTACTACAGTCCTCGGCGGCCACTGTCGAGGAAGGGATCGCTGTACAACAGTAGCACCAGGAGAGCAGACAGACTGGATTCGCCGATCCGCCACCATCAGCGTCCTCCAACGGGTACGACGACGATGCCGAACGGTTATCATGAGCGATATGCGCATCACGTAGAAAGCATGAAGGTAAGTTTAGGTTGATGGAAAAATTTATGATACGGCTCGATGATTTTATTGCAACACATGCGGAGCGTAGTCGGAGATGTGTATTGAACTTGTGGGGGTTAAGGATAGCGCCGCGGAGAAAAAATAAGGATACCCTTGAGATGAATTTAATGGGTTCTGTTTTTAGTCGGCATTGGTGACAGTACGTAGTAAAAGAGTGGTAAACAGTTTGGGTGGTCTAATGGAGGTTTTGTTTTTGTTTTTGGAAACCAGGGCAAACTAGCTGAAGGTGACTTGAGTGTTGTTTGTAGCTGTGGGATCTAGGGATTAGAGCAGGGGTTTTCAGACATTTTGGCTCACGGTACACTTTTTGAAAATAGTGGAGCGGACTTTGTGTAATGGTTAGAACACTTGATTATCACGCCGAGGACCTGGGATCGAATCCCACTCCCGACAAACTCGCAAAATGTGAGTTCTTCCTTCGGAAGGGAAGTACAGCGTGGGTCCCGAGATGAACTAGCCTAGGGCTAAAAATCTCGTTAATACAGATAAAAAAAAAAACTTTTTGAAAATAAGTTGCTTTACGGTGCACATCTTTATTATTGACGATGTGATTTTGTCACTGACTTGTCTTTTTTCATTACATGTTAGAGCTTAGTACAAGTAACACAGTGGTTCAGCTTGAAATAATTTCATGCTTCGGATATTTCTGGAAATTGTCAGACAAGATCCTGAAGAGTAATGATGAGTGAGAATCTGAGCAGATTTATAATGGAATTCCTGCCAAGTTAATCATAATTTTTCAGCGGATTCGCAACGAAAACCTCGGCGAAGTATTGTGTTAATTCCTGGATGATTTTTACGGAAATTGATAGCCGTATCCCCAAGACCAACAGTGGATTTCTGGAGGAGTCTATGACAAATTCAATTCAAGATCCTTGGAAGCTTTATTTTTAGAACTTCTGAATGTTACCAACAAGATTTTAGGTAAATTTTTTCCAGGTTTTCTGGCCATCTTGGAGTGGAGCACCTGTATCAATATTTTTTCTTCCCGTCTCATTTATGCGAATGATTTTTGATCAAACAGGTAATGCATTTTAAAGTGAAGGCAGAATTTTCGAAGTTCCGCGGTGTACTTGTAAAAGGCACAGTTTGGGTGGTCTAATGGAGGTTTTGTTTTTGTTTTTGGAAACCAGAGCAAATTACTGCCCATAATCGCATAGTTGACGTAACCACCATTGACAATGTCAGCATTCACAATCCAATATCTATCGCATGTACATAATTGTAACCAGTTTTATTCAATAGAGCACAAGATTTAATCACTAGCTAGATGTCGACGTGGAAAAAATCTTAAACTTTCCATTATTGATTGTTGAAATTTTAAAAGTGCGTTGAAAACTACAGTGGTGCTTACGTCAACTATGCAAATATGGGCAGATTAGTTGAAGGTGACTTGAGTATTGTTTGTAGCTGTGGGATTTATGGATTAGAGCAAGTGAATTAAGAGAAATTAACTCGAAGGTATCTCCGTCTATCGTAACGTTACTTCCTAGAAAAATCCAGTCGTGTTTGCTTCCGTCTACTACCATGTACTTTGCTTTTGACGCCTTCATCACCAGTGCGACCTTTGCTTGCGGCTTCGCGTTTTAGGCGGGTGTACAGCTCTGTCACCATTCCAAATGTTCTGGCGATAATACAGTGGGGACCCGATTTTGTCAGCCCCCGATTTTGTCTACCCCCGATTTTGTCAGCTTTTTGACCCGATTTTGTCAGCCTCTTAGAAGTAGAAAAATAAGTGTTTATGCAATTCAGTATCATAATTTCTGTTTTATATACTTCATTTCGGTATCATAATGGTCATTTTTTTTCGAACTGGATCATTATGCAACTGAAATGAGTTGCATAATGAAAAATAGTTGTATAATGTTCATTATGCAACTCATTTGAGTTGCATTATGAACATTATGCAACTCAAATGAGTTGTATAATCAAAAAATCATTGCATAAAATTTTAAATGTTACTCGTTGCAAAATTCGATTTTTTTCAGGACTCTTCGTATTATTTAAATGTACGACTCGTGCTGAAAAAATCAACTTTTTGCAACTCGTCACATAAATAACTATTTTCATTCAGCATTTCAATTTTATAATCAATTTTAATTCATTTAATGTCTTTAGGCGTCATATAAAAATTACGCAATGAACAAAGCTCGGGTAACTTTTGAAAACGACCAAACTTTTTTTGCAAACTAACACATTTAAGCCGTTTTAGCACCCAACCCTAGCCAATGTTTTAAACCAATATCGTTGTAAATTGCTGAAAGATTCCCGCTCTCTCTTCTTGGCGTAACGTTCCAACTGGGACACAGCCTGCTTCTCAGCTTACTTTCAAAGTTATTGACTGAGGAGATCCCCCCCAATGGCTATTTTGCATATGTGCATCGTGTGGTAGTCATGAAGAAATTTTATACACAAGAAAGTTAACGAAATGTCCATTATGAAACGTTTCTGGATCAACCGAAAATCCAATTCGCCACCCTCAGCATGGATTTGCTGATTGCACGTGCGCTTACCACATCGGCTATGTGGGCTCAAAGACTTTTCTTCTTGATTTCCTCTGGAACAGAACAAACAATAAACGCTGCCTGTTGTTGTGATTACAAGTCTACCAATTTACTTCTTCTTTCCGGAATCTCTGGGATTCCTCCAGGTTTACTTGTTAGGATTGCTCTACAAATTTATAATGAGATTTATGCTGTAAATTATGTTATGATTTATGCTGTAAATTTCGTGCTTGGATTGCTTCAAAAACTACTGTCGGAATTCTTCCAGGAATTCATCCATTAGAAACCATTAAAGAATTCGAAGTGGGATTCCCCTAGAAATTCTTGCTGCGATTCCTTCAAGAATTTTTGCTTCGTTTCTAGTAAGTATTTTTGCTGGTGTTCCTCCAAGCATTCCTTCGGAAGTTCTTAAAGGAATTCGATTCATTCAGATTTTTCTCTATAAGATTTTTTCAGGCAATCCTCCTGTGATTCCTCCAGAAGTTTTTCTTGAGATTTGTTCAGGAACTACTCCAAAAATTCTTGCAGGTATTCCTGCAGGACTTTTTCCAAAAATTTCTACTAGAACTCCTACAGCGATGTATCCAGGGTTACTCTAAGGATTTCTCCAATAATTCCTCCTACAATTGCTACGTGGATTTTCCTAGCGATTCTTTCAAGAAATTCTGCTGGGATCCATACATATCTGCTTTGATAGTCCAGGAACTTCTGCTGGAATTCCTCCATGATTTTTTCTGGAAATTTCTATAAGAACTCTTTCAGAGAGTTGCCTAAGTTGATTGTTCATGCTTACTTTTTATGATATTCCCAGGGATTCCTTCAGGACTTTATCGAGTAATTTTCACAGGAACTCCTCTAGTGATGTATTCAGATATTTCTGTTGATATTTCTGCAATAATTACTATATAAATTACTCCGTGCATTAGTCCACGAATAAATTTACGGATGGCACAAATTTCCCAAACGGAGGAGAACGTGCCCCTGGAGTTAACCTGCTGATGAATAAATCTATCGATTTTCCTAGAAATTTTTTCAAGAATTCCTCTTAGGATTCCTTCAGGGATTTTTCTAGGAATTTCTTAAAATGTTCCTCTATCAATTCAGTTATTACTCATATAGGAATTCTTCTTGAGATTTCAATCTGTGCAGAGACTTCACTAGGATTGCTCTATAAGATCTCCCAATTAAGCATCCTCTATGGATTTCCCGGGGGTCCCTCCTGAGATTCTTCCAGGGTTACCTCTTGGTATTCCTATACGAAAATCTCTTGGTATTGCTTCTGAAATTCCTTTAGAAAATCTTGTTGGAAATTCACCTGGAATTCATGCTAGAATTTATCAACCCATTTCTGCTGTGATTCCTCCTTAAACTGCTCCAGATATTTCCCCAGTACTTTTTTCCAGGAATTCCTCCATGAATTTCTCAAGGAGATTACTTCAAAGATTGCAATTGGGATTCCTTTCATGATTTTTCTGGAATTCCTCCAGGGATGCCTCTAGGGATTTCTACAGAGATTGCAGTAAGGATACTTTCATAAATTACCTAAGGGATTTATCCGGAGCTCCTGTACAGGTTTTTGCAGAAACTACTTACGGGATTCCTTCAGGAATGCCTTGTTACGTCCCAAAATTCCTCGGGTAATTTCTCCAGGAATTCCCCCAAACATTTCTTTAAAGATTTCTCCGTAGATTTTTCAGAGATTAGGCTCTGGAAATTAAAGTGGAAACATAGCCAATTCGGGCAGTATAAGTGTCTATACTTGTCAATCAGACGTTGGTTCATTTTCATTCGATGACAGTTAAAGTTAAAAGCTATGATTTAAGCTGCGCTAACCAGTGCCACTTCCGCTAGGTCAGTGCTTCCCAAACTGTGCGCCGCGGCGCCCTGGTGCGCCGTGAATATTTTGCAGGCTGAGCCAAAACAAAGAGAAAGCTTGTATTTTTTGTTTAATGGAACTTGGAAGTATTACTTCACGGCCTTTTTCCAAAATTTATCCCAAACTTCGAATATACTATGGAGTTTCTAGTATCCTCTTGTGGAGCGGACCTGGTGTGATGGATAGAACACTTGACTATCACGCCGAGGACCTGCGATCGAATGCCACTCCCGACAAACTCGCAAAATGTGAGTTCTTCCTTCGGAAGGGAAGTAAAGCGTGGGTCCCGAGATGAACTAGCCTAGGGCTAAAAATCTCGTTAATACAGATAAAAAAAAATAGTATCCTCTTGAAACATTTTGATTTTGACCAAATTTTTAAATTTTCGGAGTTTTGAGAAATTTTCGTCAAGATTCGAAAATTGATTTATGGATTTCCAATACTTTAGTTCAGTTTTCGATTCCACTAACAGCTTGAAATTAAAAGTAAATATATCAAAAATCTTACTTTCTCGTTCTTTATGTTGTCTCCTGCTTTTCGGGACGACATTTCGTTTACTAAAGTCAATAATATAGAATACTTCTGCAAATTGTCTTTTTTTACAAGTAGGACACATCTCAAAATTAATTTTGTTTTCAGATCTTGATGGAGAATGATGGAAAACTATGTAAGCTACACCGGGGCAAGTTGAAACGGGTGGGGAAAGATGAAACGCAAAGTTTTGGAAAAATTCATTACAATTTATCCTTTACCAAAAGATTGTTTGAATCAAAAACTATGTGTTATGACATTCAAACTGTTTATCATGATTAGATAACATCATGTTATCCCGCTGTTTCATCTTACCCCACCCGTTTCAACTTACCCGGTGTACCATTACTTTTGATCTCATTAAGACCGGTTCCAAAGTTCTTCGAGGAACGCAAGATTAAGACATTTTTTTAAATATTTTTTTTTTTTTGCACCACATGTGCTCTTTATAAAATTAATCAACTTTTCAATGGTCGTTCCAAAATAGTCATCCAAACTTCATGTGGAAGATAGCCCTTCAAGCTTTTCACACGACAAAATTCTCAAACGTATGGTAATACATGATTCATCATCAGCCTATTCCTGAACATTCTATTTGTTTATCTAAGTTTGCAGAAATTGTCCACACTTCATACCGGACACAACTGTTTTTGGTTGAATTATTAGAAATCAGCAGCTTGCTTTTAAAGTGGAAGTTTCTGTCACATTTGTTTAATTTGTACGAAAAAATATGACAAAATTTAAATTTTTGAACTGAAGGTTGTTCAAAAATAATGAAAATTCTCAGCAAAAAAATTTTGGTGCGCCGCGACATTTTCGAAAGTTTCAAAAGGCGCCGCGATAGCAAGAAGTTTCGGAACCTCTTCTGGTAGACCAAAATCACATTTTATCTGTATCCTTGACACCCATTCGATTTTTTTACCACAAAAGGTTTGTTCATATATAACGTAACGTAAAATTGGTCAATTTTAGAACCCCTACTTCCCCCGCGTAACTCTTTTTGTAAAGGAAATTTTGTATGAAGCGTATCACAGCGCTGGACCCCCTCGCATGGTTCTGTCGAGGGTTCTGTTGTTTTTTTTTAACTCGTGACGCTGGATAATCGCGCCCGAATTGTTGCGACTGCAAGATAATGATCGGAGACAATGTTTGAACCTAAGTAGGACCTCACATCTGACGATCGAAAAATATCGTTCATCTACCAGTACCGTATCACTCCGCTAATTCGACAATGATTGTTGTCGAATTACCGGGGTAAACTTTAAATTCGAAAACTGGTCACTTCATACAGCCTTCTTAATTGATATTTGGCAGGCAATACTATTTTTGTTTTGGTTACCGGAATTGTTGTTGAATACAAATCCAACAGATATTGTGGTAGTGCGAATAGAAAGCCCGTTCTTTCTACGACTGTTCACTTCCGGAGTCCATTCCAATTGATTTCTAGGCGGTTCGGGTGACGGATAGCACCAACTCAGAACAGCTCCGGAAACAGCTGCTGAAAGAGGAACTGCTACGGGTGTGAGTATAAGCACAATATCGGATGGTTTTGCATTTACAATGTACAGCGCTGTGACATTTGAACACTTTTTAATTTGACAAATGTCGAATGAGCGGGGTACGAATTAAAAAGTGTCGAATAAGCGGGGTCAACCGGTACGTGGTTTATCTAGGAACAAGTTTCACCACTCGGTGTCACCAGGTGTGCTTTCGGAGCGTGCGTAGGTACTGCTCATTGCCACCCCACTAGAAGCAGCGAATTTTGCAAGTCTGCTCATTTGCATCTCCGATGACTATTTCGACAACTTGTTTAAGGCACTCTCCATAGGCCTTATCAAGGCTCTCATAAAACTCATCCTTCAAATCCACGGGCTTATCGTTCGTTGGCGGTTGGCGCATAGATGCTGATTAGACTGTAGTTGAGAATTTGCCCCTCATTCTCAATACACTTTGATACTTTGACCCTAGTATCGAAAGTATTTTCGCCATAGTGAAAATACAAGGCATCTTTATTCTACTATCCTTGTCTTGCGAAGTAAAAACTGAAGAGAAAGAACTGTTTATAACGATACATAAGTAATTTGATAGATTTGAATACCCAAAATGGCAGTTCAAATGTAACGATATTGAACGGCTACGTGTATTGTTAAAAAATCAACCTTTTGTCACTTTGGGATATTTTTAAACACCAGCATGCGTAAACAGAAAACAACATCAGTCACAATCTGAGTTTCTGTCGACTACCCAGTTGTACCAAAGCTTTAAAAATAGATCCTTTTTGAGCGATGTGAATTGCTTCTCACCGTAGCGTTGATGCCACGCGCAGTATTCCCGAAGTATATTTACATAGAAGGGCCAGACTAATCCAATTCAATCCAACATTGATTGGACGCTCGCTCCTCGACTCCTTCGTTGTTGCAATAAATCATCGATCAAACCGTCAATATTTCCATATACGCATGCATATAAAGTGTAACCGGTACCATCTGGAACCACTTTCGTCTGTGGTCTTCCGTCTTCTTCTCTCTTTCCAGACTCTTCCGATGGCCATGCGGATAGCGATCAAGGCCTCCATCTCGCGGGAAGCACCGATCATCAAATCATCCAGTCGGGATTACCTCCACCGGTCCTCGTCGTACTCCCGGCTAAAGTGAAAACAACCGTCGCTTCGCTGCGGTGCTGATTGGCGCAGAGTTTGTTTATTGTAAAGTAGGGTTAGGTTCGGGTTAGGGACAGTGGTGGCCGGATGATTACGCATTACCGCAGTAGTGTTGTGGAAACCAAGGAAACTGTTCGGGAGTCCTTGATTTTCTGAACGAATTTGCTGAAAGTACCGTCCATTAAGAACGGGATATTGATTTATCAATACTAGAACCCACGATGATATTTCAAGCATTTGTAAGGTTCCGTCGCGCTCATTCGTTGACTTTCGAACACAAGCATTGGGCTCCTGTGGTAAAACTTCTTGTGCGTCAATTTTTTAGTGGAACACAAATTCCACTTTATTAAATATTAGGTGACAATCACGGATCTTCTGTTTTTTGCCCTACTGATGAAGTCCTGTGGTTCGTGTCAACAATTTTAGCATAAAACCTCCGCATAACGTTCCGATTCATTTCCTAGCACAAATGTGTTTCGCCAATCATCCGACTTGCACTGTAACACCCAAATACCCAATATCTATAAGTGTGAGCTGTGGTCTTTCAAAAGTATGATTAATGCCAGCTGAGAAATAGCCTGTAGGATATACATCGTATTTTGCCAGGGTCAAACAGATTCAAGCATGTCTGTTTCACTTGTTTCTCCCATGCAAAAAAAATATGTTGAAGCGATCAATCTGTCAGTTTGACCCAGGTGTAGCAAACAAGGTTAGGTTTTTTATAGATTGTAAGCGTGACCCCTTTTAGAAAATTAAGAGAAAACCCCCCAAATGCACACCACTACGGACAGCGGTTCCGAAGATGTAAACATTTTAACCAATGTAGTCATTATTGCCACGAGCGCATCCAGAATTATATATGTATATTTACAAATATAATATCTACGCCACAACATCTGATGTGTATAAAGCCAGTATAGATTTGCAATAAAGAGAAAGTGAAAATCAACCCTCTTCCAGGAAGTTTCATTTCAAGTGAAAATGCGAAATCCCCACGGACAAACAGACAGACGGTGCACGGTGCCGCCGTAAAATTTCCCCCGTTTGATGCATCACCATGGTCGCAAAAAGCATCGCGCAGTGGCCGGTGGGTGGCCAGATGTCAAAATAAAACCAGGTTCACAAATTTTTGTACGTATATATTACTCGAATAGAAGAAATTAAATTTTCAAACTTCAAACGATTTATTTTGCCGATTACTGATCAAGAAAAACTGTTGTGAAATGTAATAGTTTCATTAGAATCAACCAACTATAATAAGTATGAAAGAGAAGGGAAACATTATCTCTCCCAAATGGCAACGTGATAAAAACATAGTATAATTGTCGATTTTATGTTACAATTTATATTTGAAACGATCGCGGTCAAAATCGACGACTAGCATGACTAGAAATAGTATGAAACGAGCTCACCAACTTGGTTGATTTTTACGACCAACGGGTCGCTGATTGGGTTATCAAACAGATCAACTCCCATTCTGAGGCGGCTAGTATGCTTCGAGAACAGAATATGATGCCACAGCACTTTTACGACGCGAATAATATGCAGTCTAACTGGTGTGATATGATATTATTGTGTATTTAGCACTAAATTGGTGTCGGGAGTAACTTCATGGACTTCCGCTGCCTTTCTTATGCGTTAAACATAACGTCGGAAATACATAGTGCGCTGTATAGTAAATCTGATGCTCTATTCAGCGCATTACTTCCGACGTTATGTTTAACACATCGGAAATGCAGCGGCAATCAATGAAGTTACTTCCGACACCAATTTAGTGATAAATCCACAATACAATACAAGATCTTTTTTGACCCGTTTAACGCCCAAGGAGTCTCACAATTCAAATAATCGAATAAATTTGTTATCAATAATCAAGTTTCAAAAAAACACAGATGATTTAAAGAAAAAAAAATGGAAGTCTGTGGTGAAGTTTTAAAAGACAATTTTCAATGTAGATTCTCAACATATGATTTTTTTTTTCAATTTCTATTTTAGCTCAACTACTTTCGTTACATTCTCTAAACGTCTTTAAACTTCAGTGCTACCATGGTAAAATCAGAGCTGACCACCCAAGTATTCTAAATTTCAGCGCTAATAAACTGGTACGCTCCCAATGAAATGACTACACTACTGCGCGCAATCAAAACCCCTCTATGCATTCTTATTTCATGCTTTTCAGAAAAAGGTGGCTACACCAATGCTCATGCTCATGTATTTCTTCAAACATCCCTAAAGGAATTCTTCCAGAAATATTGTCTGATATTTTGAAGAAGTTTTTCTTTCGAATTTCTCGAAAAAATCTTCTAGGAATTTCATTAGGGGATTCACAGGAATTTCTCCAAATGTTTCCTCAAAATATGCAATTCCATGAGATTTTTTTTCTCAAAGATTCGGAGATTCTTTCAGAAATTCCTCTTAGGTTTTCTTTTGGAAATTCCTCTAAGGTTTTCTTTTAGAAATTCAGATTTTTTTTTCCAGAAACTTTTCAGAAATTGTTGCTTGAATTTCGCCAAAGGTTCTTCCAGGTAAATATTACTCCATTTACTCAGGGATTTTCTTAGGCATTTATTTGGTTTCTTCTGAAAGTTCATCAAGGGGTTTCTCTAACAGTTTCTTCAGTATTCCTACGGGTATTGCATTGCTTTGGGTTTATTCAGACCTTCCTTCAGAGATTTTTTCAATTTTTTTTCCTAAAACTCATCAACAATTCCTGCAGAAACTACTTAAAAATCTATTCCTCAGAATTTTTTCAAGGAATTTCAAGATTTTTGCTTAATGAATACCTGAAAAGGGTTCTCCAGTTCATCTAAGTATTATTTCAAAAATCCCTAAAAAATGGTTGTTTATATCTTCAGTGGTTTTCTAAAGTATTCCTCCTGGAAATCCCTTCAGCAGTCCTTCCGAGGGTTCCTTCAGAAAATCCACCAGATATCCCTCAAAAAATTATTGAGAGATTTCTTCCAAGATTTCACAAGACCTTCGTCTGCGATTTCTGCTCACATTTTATAAGAGTTTCCTTCAGACATTCCTCAAAGGATTTTTCCAGGTTTCTCTTTCATGATTTTTTTACAGATAAGTAAGAAAATATTTGAAGGTTTTCTTCTCCTAGATAATATTTATGTCTGCATTCTTTCAGGAATTTATCAAGAGACAACTTCAGAGATTGCCTCAGGTATTTTCGTCCGGGAAGGACGAAAACATTTCATGAATTTGTTTTCGTAGTTTTCATACCTCCAGGAGTTTTTAAGGGAATTCTTGAAACAATACTCCAGGGATTTTTTAAAAATTCCATCAGAGATTCCTTGAAGAATTCTCCAGATATTTTTGTGCAATTTCTTGAAGAACTTCTGAAAAACCTAAGAAGAATATCTGAACAAGTTTAGCAGGAACCTCTGAAAAGACATCCCAGGAGATATTTAGAGAAATTACTAAAAACTATCCTTGCAGGAATTTTTTCCAGAATCATTGGAGGAATTTCTCAAAGAATTCTTGGAGAAAGCCTCGGAAGAATTTCCGATGCAATCTCTGTAGGATTTGTGATGAAATATTTGGAAGAATTTCTGAAAAACTTCATGGAATAACTTTTGAAGAAATCCATTGCTAAAATTCCCGAAGAAATCCATAAAATTTTGTAAAAAGCCCCTGGAGATGAAATTGTCTTCTTAAGCGAATTTCAGAAAGATTCCTAGCAGGAATTTCTGAAAGAAACCTTGAAGGAATTTCTGGAGATATCATCAGTAGAATTCCTATGAAAATCTCAGGAAGTGCATTTGATTGAATCTTTGGAGGGATATCCGAAGAATACCTGGAGAAACGCATAGGTAAGCGGAAATGGCGGATAAATTTCAAGGAGGAAAATCAGAAAGAAATTCTGAAGGAATCTCTGTACAAACTCCTGCAGGAATCTCTGGAGAAATTCCTGCAGGATTTTCTGGATGCATTCATGAAGAAATTTTGATCAATTCATTTGAGAATTTTCAATGGAATCCCTAGAGCAATTCCTGAACAAACCTGAACGAGTTTCGGGTGCAATATTTGAAAAATTATCTGAAGAATTTATTAAAGAATCTTTAAAAAAAATTCAAAAGAAATCTCTGTAGAAAATTCTGAAGAAATCTCTGGAAAACTATTCGACGAATTTTTCAAACGAAGCCCTTAAACAATTTCTAAATTAATCCCTTATGGAGCTACAGAAGAAACCCAAATATACCTAAAAAATCTTGGAGAAATTTCCGGAGAAATTCATTCCCCGGAAGAATTTATGGCAAAAAAACGCCTGAGGAGTTTCTGAAAAAAAAAAAAACATGGACAGATTTTAGGACCGAATTCCTGGAGTAATTTCTAAAGGAATCCATGGATTAATTTTGAAAAAAAAAACCATAGAAGAATTCCTTGGACTTGGAATACTTGGACAAATTCATGGAGGAATCTCATGAGATATTTTTGAAAGAATTTCCTGGGAAATTTCCAAAAGAATCCCTGGAAGAATTTCCGAAGAGAACTTTGTGAGAATTTCTGAAGGAGTCTGTGGAAGATTTCCCAAAAAAATCGTTGAAGAAATTTCTGGAGCAACCTTCGATTTTCTTAAAGAATTGTTGAAAGCATTTGTGATGGAATGTAGAATGTTTCCTGGAAGAATTCTTTAACGGATCCCTGAAAAAATGGAGGATTTCATGGAAGATTTTCTAGAGGAGTTCTTGGTGAAATTTCTAAAGGAACCTGTAACAAAAATTGTGCAAGATGTTATGAAGAAATTTCAAAAGAAGCCTGTAGAAGTTTTTTTTCAAAAGAAATTCCAAGAAAAGTTTTTAATGGAATTCATGGAGAAATATTGAAAGGAATCTAAAGCAGGTTTTATAAAATAGTTCCAAGAATAATGTCTGGGGTGATCTCTAGAAAACTTTGGATAAAATCCTAAAGGAAACTTAGATTTCTCAGTGGAATTTCCGAAGGATCTCTGATAGAATTTATAAGAGAGCCCGTAGAGGAGTTCCATGTAGAGTTTGTGGGTTACTCCTTGAATATATTTCTGAAGAAATCCTAGAACGAATTGTAGAAAGAATCCCCAAAATATTTCTTTTATTTGTAGGGATTTCTTGTAGGGATTCCACGGAAGCCCTAATGGATTCTCGGAAAAAATCAGAGAAAGAATCTTAGAAGGAATCCCGGAAGAAATCTCTAAAGAAGTGGCAAGAATCTGTGAAGCAATATCTAAATGAATCTCAGAAAGACTCACTAAATAAAACCTGGGCGAATCCAACGTAGAAATCTCGGAAGGAATCCCTGAATGCAATTCAGGAGAAATATCTAATAAGATATCCCGGAAACCCAAATAGAACCCTGGAGGAATCGCTGAGCCAAGCTAGGGAATAATCCGTGAAAGAATCCCGGAAGTGAACCCGTGAGGAATTATTTAAGGAATTCCGGGAGCAGTCCTCGGGAGCAGTCGGAAGAATTCTTGACAAAGTTCCGGAAAGAATTCCTGGACGAATCCTTGACAGAATCTTGGAGGAATCCCTGAAACATTCCCAGGAAGAAATCCGTTGAAGAATTCCAGGAGAAATCAATGATGAAATCCCGGGAGAGTACCAGAATGAATCCAGGGAAGATTCCCTGATGGAATCTCTGAAGGATTCCTTGAGGCAAAAACTTTCTCATAAATTTCCGTGAAAAATCAGTCAAGAAATCTCTGAAAACCACAGGAAGAATTTTTCAAAAATTTCATTCAATTAATCTCTGCACAAATACCTGAATGAATTATGCAATCTCGTGAAGAATCCGTGAAAGAATCGCGAAAGTAAACCCGGGAGGAATCATTTGAGGAATCCCGGAAGCAGTCCTTGATGGAATCCGGAAAATATCCATGAACTTATCCCGGAAGGATTGCCTACAGAAATATCTAAAAGATTTTCGAGAGGAATCAATGAAAGAATTTTTGGAGGAACTCCTAAAGGAATTCCTGAAAGAATCCTTGACAGTGGGAGCGGACCTGGTGTGATGGTTAGAACTCTTGATCATCACGCCGAGGACCTGGGATCGAATCCCACTCCCGACAAACTCGCAAAATGTGAGTTCTTCCTTCGGAAGGGAAGTAAAGCGTTGGTCCCGAGATGAACTAGCCTAGGGCTAAAAATCTTGTTAATACAGATAAAAAAAAAATCCTTGACAGAATCTTGGAATTGATTGGAATTGGAAACTCGGAAAGAAACCATGAAGGAATCCCGGGAAAAATCTTAAAAGGATTCCCTGGGGAATTCGCTGAAAAATGCCGTAAGAATTACGAAGTTTTCAGGATAAATCTATGAAGAAATTACGGTGTAGTAGTAGAAGGAATCCAGAGAAGATTCCCTGAAAGATTCCTCAAAGGAAAAACTGGTTAAATTTCTCAAGGAATCCTGTGAGAACTCAATGAAATGAATATCCTGAAAAAATCCAGGAAGAATTCCCCAAAGTATCATTCAATGAATTTCTGCAGATTACTTGAATCAATGGAAGAATTAATCCCGAGAGAAATCCCCAAAGGAATCCCAAGAAAAAGTCTTTGCAAAAACGGGAGAACACCCAGAAAGAATCTTGGAGTAATTTCTGATGGAATCTCAAGAAAAACCCGTGAAAAAATCCATAAATAATTCCGGAAAGATCTTTGATGAATGCCGACAAATATCTCTGAAGGAATTCTGGAAGGATCCTCCCAAAAGGAATCCTGGGAGGAATCAATGAAAGGATCAAAGGAGGAATTCCTAACGGATTTCCAGAAAAAAAATCCTGAGGGAATCCTTGTCAGAATCCCCGAAAGAATCTCAGGAGAAATTCCTAAAGGAAACCTGGGACAGATCAGTGGAGAAATCCGGGAAAGAATCTTAAAAGGAACCTCATAAAAATCCTGAAAAAAAAACAAAAATCTTGGATTGATTCCTGATCTAGATATTGTGCGGTAGATATACTTTTATCCAACTTTCATAAGGACTGATGCCACTGTGCATATTCTTCATCACAGTATCAAGTAATGCAGCGATTTTCATGTTTACGCGCGAAACGTTTGCAATGCGGGTCCGTCCGGTGACTGCGGCTACCGACCGATCGACAGCGGATTCCGATTAAATAGTAAATTGCAAATGTTTGAAATGTTTTACGACAGACAACAAGACAAAAATACCTACCATGAGTTATGCGGGCACACCAGCAGCGCCGCCTGAATGTGACTCATAGTATTGTAATAATCGTAAAATCCCCAGTCGGTTTGGCCCACTTTCGGACGTGCACCAAAATTATATAAACGATCAACGGATGCAGTGGACGACGTTGGACGGGAGGACCTTGCACTGATCCGGTTTTGTTGCACGGTTCAAATGCAAACTTTTTTCCCGGTTGTCCCTTCCTCTACCTGCTGCTTCACTTATACGGATTCGGCTGTAAAGTGTGGGGCTGTAGTTTCACTAACGCAAAAAAGGGCCACCTCGAGCAGCAATTTAGACGAGGAAGATTTTCCGACCTGCACACCGGTGGTAATTAATCATCCCGGAGCAGCTAATTGAGAACGTTATTGAACTGTCAAGAGGGTTAGTTTCTGGTGGCAGCGATTTAGATAGATGCGTTTTTGCGGTTTGTGTTCGGAGTGGGATGGTGAAATGTTTGAACAAACTTTGGAGGTTACAGTTAGAGTGTAATGGATTACACGGTATCAAAGAACCTGTTTATAAATGAAAAATACTAATACAAACAAGGTCAAAATCACCTTCCTTCATATTTCATCGAGTCTTGTACATATATTTCTAGTAGAACGTGCGTGATTCTAGAGAACGGTACAGCAATTCCATTTCTTCGCACGCCGCTTCTTCCAGGCGGCGTTTCTTCTTTTTACTTACTCTTTCCGCTTCCATTTGTAACGTTCCACGTTTTGCCGAGTCCCATACTGCAGCATGACCGAGCCTACTGCAGCATGGCGAAGCCTACTTCTATATCCTAAATCTACACTCCAGCGCCCTGAAAAGAGCACTGCAATAACGCACAGAAGTGTAAAGTGCCTAAAGCACTTTACCACATCGGGTGAAAACAACAAAACGTCCTGAAGATTCAGGTTTCTAAAGTCAGTTTCATTTAATAGGACAGATCGGTGAAGTACTAGATTTGTAGTAATGAGCTGAATTTTAGTATGGTGAGAAGGTCAATTCTCCGTTTCTGCAATGAAATGGTGCAAAAACCCTGGGTATTATGATTCATTGCCTAAATTGATGCTGTTTGAGCAAAACTTTGGACAACAGTATTGTTGTTTTCTCCATTTCTTGCAACATAAACAACATAGTTATCCAAAGTTTTGCTCAAACAGCATCAAATTAGGCAAGGAATCATAATACCCACACTTTTTGCACCATTTCATTGCAGAAACGGAGAATTGACCTTCTCACCATACAAAAATTCAGCTCATTACTACAAATCTAGTACTACACCGAACGTGCCCCATTGGATTCACAGCTATCACAAACAAAAGAATCAACTAGCTGAATATTCACCATGTGATAGCTGAGTCTGCAGTGGCCAGTCGATAACCAACACCAGGGCCGGATCTAAGGGGGGGCCAGGGCCCCGGCCCCTAGATTTTAAGGGCCCCCGCAAAAGACAATTTTGGTACAAGTACTGCTTAAAAACAAATAAAAACTGTATTGCTCATCGCATTCCACTTCGCACTTCCGAGGGGCCTCCACAACTGCTCGAGCCCCGGGCCCCCACAATCCTTAACTCGGGCCTGACCAACACTTCGATACCGTTATAGCTGGCTCAGCATCAATGATGTCATGCGAAGTGCGAGATAAGCCAACCCGTTTCCAGCGATGGAAGGATGACAAGGTATATCCATACAAGGTGAAAAGCGTTAGCTGAATTCAGCTCATCGATTTGAGTTAAGCGAGCGATAACTTACTTCAGCCTAGAGTTGGCTTATAGTGAATCCTAAATCATCCCTTTCCAAATATCCAGTTCCTTGACACCTATGAGGGCGTTGGTGAGTCGCTGGCCTCTCGTAAACTAGGTCATCACAATTCAGGAACTTCCCCAAGAATTAGTTCTTCGTGAACTCTTCAATGGACATCTTGCGGAGTTCCGATAGTGGTTGTTTCAGGGCATGTTCCAAGAAATGCTTCAAGAATTACTCGCACGATTCCTTCAGAATTTTTTACAGATACCGTAAACCGGGGTCAAATTGATCAGCGGGGTGAAATTGATCATTCGGGTACTACATTGTAATTCCATACTAGGAACTTTTAAGCGTCGTAATGATGTTAAACTTATTACGTCATCTGGTTCGTAGATGTCTAGAGATGAGTGTAGACTTTAATTTTTTTAGAAAAAGTTTAGTTTTGCCTTATTATTTTAGGAATTTGCAATGTATTTCCCATTAAGCTGAAATCATTGCTACTAAACAATCGATTGCTAATAGAACTTCCCGTAAATTGTCTATTTTAATATTTTTGTGGAGCCTTGGTTGGGAAGTTATGTAACTAATCAGAACATAAAATAGTTAAAAAAAATAGTTTATTTTATGATGAAATAGTCATTTATTGTGAAAGAAATCACTTATTTCAAATGAAATTGCCTACCTTAAGGCGTTTAAGGGGAAATTTCAAAATTTCATTTTGCATTAAAAGTATTAAATTCACTAGTTGTAAGATTTTAAACGCGTTATTCGGTTTTTGAAGAGCAAAATTAAGCGGAGAAGGAAATTTTCCTTTCCAATCGATGCTTAATTGTATACTGATCAATTTATCCCCAAAGTAACCTTTCCATTTTTTTTTTTGATATTTGGAGTTATTTAACTTAAAATTTAAATTTGTTGAACAAAATTCTGTCGCATGGTTTCATGGAGATCCACTGGGTACTGGTTTTACAGAAATTCTTGTGGCAATATTTGGATTGGCACTGATGTTATCCGCAAAAGTTGTTTTAAAGTGATCAATTTGACCCCGGATTACGGTACTTCTGCAAGGATGCATCGACGCATTCTTCCAACAATTTTCAGGGATTCCATTATGGATTCCTACAGAGATTTCTTCTAGAAATCCTTTATGGTTTTCACCAGTCATTCTTCCGGAAATTTCCCCTGGGATATCTTTAGAGGTTCCCCCAGTGATTGTTCCAGTGCTTTCTTAGGATTACTTCAGGAATTTCATCAGCGATGCTTTTATGTATTTCTGGACGCATTCCTTCAGAGATTTGTTCACGGATTTCTGCAAATAGTTTTTCAAGAACTCCACAAGAGATTGCTAAAATAATTCCATATGGAATTAATAATTCTAGGAATTTCTTCCAGGATTTGGTGGAAAGAAAAATTTTACCAGAATAACTCCTTTAGGGAATCCTTAACCTTTTAAGACGCGCGCCATCAAGCAACCGAAACTGCCCCGCGCTCGCGCTGTATACGACGAGCGAGGTTTTTTTGGTAGTGTTGTACTTTTTACAACAGCGGCCGTCCTGAAGGGTTAAGAAACTACTATAGGGATGCCTACTGGAGATTCTTCGCGAACTCTTCTTAGAATTTCATCAAGATATCTCCAAGAATTCCTTCTTTGATTTCTTCAGTTCCTCCTCCTGGGAATTCTTCAGAAACTTCTCTTGGGATTCCCTCAAGAATTCTTCCTGGGATTCCTCCAGGGATTTCTTCAAGAATCACTCTAAGGATTCCTCCGATAATTTATAAAGGGATTCCTCCAGGAGTTCCTATAGAGACATCTCCAAGAATTTGTCTACGGATTCCTTCAGGAATTCTTACAATTGCTCCAAGAATTCTTCTAGGATTTTTTTTTCAGGAGCTCCTCTGGATTCCTCCAGGCATTCCTCCAGAAGTACCTGCAAGAATTCCTCCAGGGATTTCCATTGGGATTTCTATATGGAGTCCTCCAGGGATTTCTCTTGGCTTACCTCCAAGGTTTCCACCAGGGAATCCTTCCGGAATTCATCCCGAAACCCTCCCAAGAATTCCTTCAGGGATTTGGATCTCCAAGATCTCCTCCAGGGATTTCTCCAGGAATTCATCTAGAATTCCATGCAGACACTCCTCTAGATATTTCTGCAGTATTTCCTCCAAGAATTCCTGTAGGAGTTCCCCCAGGAATTCCTTAAGAGATTTCTCTAGGCAATCATCCAAGTTTTTTTTTTCCTGGAAGGGACTCCAGGAATTACCCCAGGAATTTCTTCAGGAATTTCTCCAGGGATGCCTTCAGAAATTGATTGATTGATTTGTCTTTATTTCATAGACTTTCAGCCCTTGGCTGGTTCGTCTCTTCCTCCAGGAATTGTTTAAGGAATTCCTCCAGGGATTCGCTCAGAAATTCGTACATTAATTCCTCCAGGAGTTTCTTCAAGAAATCTTCCAGGAATTTTTGCAGGGATTATTCCAGGAATTGTCTTAGGAATTCCTCCGGGAATTTATTGAGAAAAATCTCCAGGGATTTCTCCAAAAATTCTTTCAGAGATTCATCCAAGAATTGCTTCAGAAATTCCTTCTGGAATTACTCTAGAAATTTCTCTTGGAATCAATCCAGGGATTGCTCCAGGAATTTCTCCAGAGATTCCACCAGAAAATTCCTCCAGCATTTTCTCTTCAAATTCCTCAAGGAATTCCGCCAGGACTTCTGCCAGAGATTCCTCCAAGGTTTAAAAAAAAAAATCTAAAGGGATCTCTTTAGGTATCCCTCCAGAAATTCATCAAAAAAATCCTCAGGAAGTTTCTCTAGGAATTCATCAAAAGATTTATTCAAAAATTTCTTCAGGGATTCCTCCCGAAATTTTTCTAGGGAATCTGCCAGGAATTGGGTTTTTAAATTTAGAAAAATTTAATGATTTTATATTTTTAAACGAAAGAGCACCTTTTTCTAAGCCCCTATGATTTTTTTCAGATTTTTAGAACTTTGTTTTGATACCTAAAATCATTTTCAAAAAGATTTATTCAAATCACCTTTTGACAGCTGGGCAACTGCTTGACAGCTCCGCCCAGTACAAAATCCGACGAGGGGTGATTCGACAAATCGCTCCCATACAAACTTCAAATTGATTTTTATATAGGTTCCCGGGCTCCAAAATTCATGAAAATTTGGATTTCGGCTCAGTTTGGCGTACAGATTCAGAATATGGAATTATCTCAACATCGCTTAAAAAGCCAATTCATGCTGGGTTTCTACAAGGAATTCTTCCAGAAATTCATCTTTCTTTCGGAATTTCCAAAAAGTGGAGCGGACTTGGTTGGGTGGTTAGAACACGAGACTATCACGCCGAGGACCTGGGATCGAATCCCACTCCCGAAAAACTCTCAAAATGAGAGTTCTTCCTTCGGAAGGGCAGTAAAACGTGGGTCCCGAGATGAACTAGCCTAGGGCTAAAAATCTCATTAATACAGATAAAAAAAATCCAAGAATTCCTCCTTGCTTCAGAGATTCCTCCAGGGATTATTTTTAAAGAATTCTTTCAAGGGATCCCTCTAGAAATTCCTCCAAAAATTCCTCAAAAGATTCCTGTAGAAATTTCTCTAGGAATTTATCGAATATCTTAATTAAGCCATTTGTCTAGGGATTCCCCCCGAAATTTCTCTAGGGAACCTACCAGGAATTTCTCCAGGTGTTCATCCAGGGATTCTTCCAGAAATTCATCCAGGAATTTCTTAAGGAACTTCCAAGAATTCCTTCCGGTATACTTTCAAAAATTCTTCAGGAATTCCTCCAGAAATTTCCCCGGGAATTCCTCCTGAGATTCCTCCAAGGATTCTTTAAGAGATTCCTCCAAGTATTGCTTCAGGGATTCATCCACAAATTCCTCCGAAGATTCCTCCATGAATTCTTTCAGCAATGCCTCCAGGGTTTCTCCAGGAATTCATCCAGAAATTCCTCTAGGAATTCCTACAGAAATTTCTTTAGGGATTCCTCCCAGATTTCCTCTAGAGATTACTCCAGGTATTCTTCCAGGGATTTCTCCAGGAATTCATCCAGAATTTTCTCCAGGGATTACTCCAAGAAATCCTACAGTAAGTCCTTCAAAAATGTCTCCAGGGATTCCTCCAAGAATTTCTCTAGGGATTTTTCCATGAATACCTCCAAAGTCTCCTACTTAAATTCCTCCAGGCATTCTTGCAGAAATTCCTCCAGTAATTCCTTCAGGAATTCCTCCAAGAATTTCTCCTGGGATTCATCAAGAAATTCCTCCTGGGGTTTCTCCAAGATATTTCGAAGGGATTGCTACGGGAACTCTTTCACGGATTCCTTCAGGAATTCCTCTGGTGATTTCTTCAGAAATTCCTCTCGGTATCTCTTTAAAAATTTATTCAGGGATTCCCTCAGAAATTTCTGAAATGTTTTCATCACCTTTTCCAAGGATGCACCCAAGAATTTGTCCAGGATTAGCTGAAGAATTCTCAATACGAAGAACTCTGCCAGCGATTAGTATTGGAATTCTTTAAGATAGTTATAGAGGAATGCATGCAGGCTCCAACAAATCTTCTAGGAGTTTATCCACGAATTTCTTCAAGAATTACCCTTGCTGCCCTTCAAGCAAGTCATCCTGTGATTGTTTCAGGAATTATAGATTTTTTTTTTCGAACCCTTAACCCTCTAGGAATTTCTCCACGAAGTTGCCTAAAAATTTTCCAGGAATCCCTCCAGAATTTTCTTCAGGAGTTTATTCAGAGATTCCATCAGAAATTCTTACAATAAGTTTTTCAGCGCAGGTTTTGGTTGTGCAGACGCCACTGTGACTTAATTTGAACAAATAAGTTCAAACATGCTAGAAGCGCTTTCAGACATTTCTTCAGGGAGTTTTTAAGGAATTCACCTAGGGAAGACTCTTTCGGAAATTTCCCGGAATTTCTGTAGGAAATACACCATGAATTTCTCTAGGAATTCCTTTCTAGACTCCTCCAGACATTTCTTTTTGCATACATTCCATCGATTTTGTCCAGGAATTTCTCCAGGTGAATTCCAGATTTTTTCCTAGAATTGCATTATTTGAATGTTCTCTGGAAATACCTCTAGAAAATTATTCAAGGACGTCTCCATGGATTCTTACTGGGATTTCTCGAGGGTTTCCTCCAGTGATAGTGTCATGGCTTTTACGAGAATACTCTCAATAATTCTTCCAAGGAACCTTCCGGAAATACATCAATTGACATTTCTATAGGATTATGCTCTGTGGTGGAGTATATGCAGTATATGAGTATATAATTGTCTTTGGGGAAATTCCAGCTAGGACGTTCTCGGAACAATACAACTGGAAGTTTATTCTTAGAGGAATAGAGATCCAAGACATTTGAAGATTGCTAATAAGCATAGACAACATGACCGAATCAACACTACACCCCCCCCCCCCCCTAACTGAAAAGCTGGCTACGCCCTTGGAGTACATGGGCGTGGCTGGACATGGAAGTATTCATGGTTTATCTACTTCAACCTCTGATTGGATAACTGTTCCTTCCAGAGATGCCAGATGATTTTTTGAAAAATCTGTATCGCTATTTCCAAAAATCTGTATCTCATGCAAAATTTGGGTGAAAAATCTGTATCCCATACAAAAATAAAATAGCTCCTCTAGCTCAAAATCTGTACTTCATATAAAACGAAATCTGTACGGATGCTCAAAAATCTGTATAACACAGATAAATCTGTATATATGGCATCCCAGGTTCCTTCTCAAATAGTTTTCCATAAGTAATTGGGAGTTGCTGCATCCTACTCTTACCCATTTGTTGGCGAATAGGTAAGAGTAGGATGCACATTGGCGTAGCTAGGGGGGGTTCCAGGGGTGCCTGGCACCCCCTAGAAGAATTTTGGCACCCCCTAGAATTTTCCCATGACATACACCTTTAATTTAAAACTTCACACAATATTTCCAATATTAATTAATGACACTTTTGAACAAAACTTAAGCACACCTTAAATTACTTATATGTATACCTGTTGTACGCGCTCCAGAAATATCTCTATCTATTTATACAATGGTTCCTCTAGGCCTCCTTTATGGATCCCTCCCGAAATTTCTTCAATAAACTTCCCTTAGGATTCTGCTTCCTGATAGAGTTGTACATACAAGAAATGTCTGCAGAGATAAATCCAGTAATTTCCCCGGTGATTCTTCCAGGAATTCCTTCAGAGAGATTTTAATCAGAGTTATACTGGCTTTCCTCCGGGAATTGTGGCTAGTATTCCTCAAGCAACTCCTGCTGAGATTCTTCCAGCAATTTCTCTTAGAACTCTTCCAAAATTCTCACTCTGGTACCTTCAGGAGTTCTACTAGGGAAGTTCTTCTGGAAATCTTCCGGAAAATCTCCCTGGGATTTATCTAAAAATCCCATCGGTGATTCTTCGATACATTTCTTCAAAGATTTATCCTCTAGAAATTTCACAGGGCATTTCTCCAAGAACTTCTATTGACCTTCCTGCTGGAATTCAGCTGGAATTCTTCAAGCAATACCCTTTAGAATTCTTTCAGAAATACTTCTAGGGATTTCTGCTGGCATTCCTCCAGCGATTCCATTAGGGATTCCTCCAGTATACTTCTACCGATTTTTTTAGGAGAACTGGCATTTGTTAGAGGAACTTCTCCTAGGATACCCCGACATTCCTGAGTCAAGGATTCCTCTAGAAATTACTTCTAGGATACCTCCCAGGATTCTAAGAATTCCTCCAGATATTCCAGCAGGGATTCCGCAAGCAATTCCTGCGATTTTTCCAGCTATGATTCCTCCAGAAATTCAAACTATTATGCTACGGATTCTTCTAGAGCTTTTTCAAGGCTTTTTTGCTGGGATCTTACCAGGCAATCTTCCTGAAATTCTTGCAGAAATTCCTTTGGTTGTTTTACCAGGGATTTCACCAAGGACTCATCCAGGAATTCTTCCAGAGATTTTATCCTAGATTCCTCTAGAAATACGTCATGGAATTCCTTCAGAAACTCCTTTTGGTCTTCCTCCAATAATATTTCAAGCAACTCCTCCTGCGGTTCTTCCAACAATTCCTCCAAAAGTTCTTAATATGATATGTCCAGAAATTCTTCTAGTAATTCTTATATGAATTCATCCTAGCATTATGGCTGAAATTCTTTCGAGAAATCTTCCTGAGCTTCCTTCAGAAATTCCTCCTGCGATTCCTTCAGGACCTTCTTTACATATTCTTCTAGAATACCTCTACCGGTTTTTGCAGGGGCTTCTCTAGGTTTTCCAAGGAGTTTTTTTTTATTCCCCCTGGCATTCCTGATGGGGTTTCTCTAGAAATTCCTGTATAGTTTACTCCAGCAATTCCTCCTAGGAATTCTGCTGAGATTTCTACAATGATTCATCCCAGAATCCATCTAAGAATACCTCCTGAGATTTTTCCGTGATGTCTTCAGAAGCTTTCCGGTGATTTCTCCAGGAATTTTTATCCAAAATATTTTATCCAAGGATTCTCTCATAATTTTCTTATGGATTTTCTCCAGGAACTCCTCTTGGCCTTGGATTTCTCAAGCTATTTCAGCTGTAATTCTTCCAGCAATTCCTCCTAGTACTCCTCCAGAAATTCTTACTATAATACATCTCCAAATTCTTCTAGGGATTCTTTTAAGAATTTCTACAGCGATTCCTCTAAAAACTTAATGGGATTATTTAAGGAAATCTTCCTAGGAGCCTTGCTGAAGTATCTTCGGTGTTTCTTCCTGGAAATCCTAAAGGGTTTTTTTTCCTGGAATTTCTCCAAATATTTCTCATTCGTTTCCTCCAGGAACTCCTCTTGACTTTCATCCAGGAACTCCTGGAATTCCAAAGGCGATTCCAACTGCTTCTTAGGTTTCAGGCAAGCCTCCTAGGTCGCCTCCAGAAATTCTTACTGAGATACCTGTAGGAATCCCTCTATTTCTCCAGGCATTCTTGCTGGGATTCTTCCAGGAAATTTTCCTAGGATACTTCCAGAAATGCCTTTGGTTTTTTCAGGTTTTTTTCTAAAAACTCATCCAAGAATCCTCTAGAGTTTTCCATCATGGATTACTCTAGAAATTTATCATGGTATTACTCCTGGAACTCCTCTACAAAGAATTCCACTGAAGGAATCCCAATAGAAATCTCTGTAGGAATTCCTTAAAGAATTTCGAGAATAGTTGTTATTTCCAGAAAAAATCCTAGGAGGTATTACTTGACAAATCTCTAGTGAAATCCTATAGGAATGCACTGGAAAAACTAATTGATTAAAAGGCACTAAGTGTTGCTAATTGACTAATTGAGAGATGAATTTGTGAAAAAAATCGTGTTCTGGTGGGATTCGAACCTACGACTCCGTATTCGCTAGACCACAGTATGGCCATTTCTTTGAGGGTTCCTTCGCGATAATTGTTTTTTTTAAATTTCTGTGGTTCTTTGGATTTTTTTTCTATAATTTCAATGGCTATTCCTCTGAAATTATTTCAACAGTTTCTTTTTCAGTTATTTTGCAATTTTCTCAGGCAATTTTATCGTGATTACTTTTGTTATTCTCTATGATTCAATTGTATTTATATATATTGCTTCCGAAAGCTGCTGCACTGGAAATTCAGAAATTCTCAACTGGACTTGCTCAAAGAAAATCCTATGAACTCACGAAAACCTTCTAGACAAATTCCCAAAGCAATTGCCGGAAAAAAATCCATCAAAATTACCTTAGAACTTTCAAGGTAGTTGCCAAAATCATTCATATAAGAATTACCAGAGGAATTCCGGAAGAAAATATTTGGACTTTTTAAGGAAATTGGCCTAATCCAATCTCAAAATAAATTGTCGAAATATATTCTATAAAAATTTCCACAAACATTCACAAAAAAAATCGAAGAAATTCTCAATGAATTTTCCGGAATCATCAAAGGAATTTCTGAAGAAAACTTAGAAGAATTCCAAAAGTAATTGCTGTAAAATCACCGTGACAGAATTGTTAACGAACCGTCAAAGATTTTTTTCAAATAAATTCCCAAAGGAAGCCTCTAAGAAATTTGGCGAATGGATTTCCAAAGGAATTACCGAAGAAGTTCCCAAAGTAATAATTGAAGTTTTCTAAATTTCAAATGGAATTGCTGTTAAAATCCCCAAATAAATTTATCATTGCAAGTAACATCGGAATTGCCGAAGATATTCCGTGATTATATCAATAAAATTATAGAAGCGATTTATAAAAGATTTTCCGAAGGTGTTTTCGAAGGAATTGGCGAAGAAATACTGAATAGCATAGATAATAATAGTCCAAAAAATCGACGAAAATCCCAAAAAAAGTAGAATGACTTGAAGAAGACATTAAAAAATATGAGAAAGTCATTGTCGAATGAATTAAAAAGCAAATATCAATAGAATTGCTGACATTAACAAAAAAATGCTTGAGACACTACTAAAAAATTGGCAAAAGAATTCCCAATTGTCAAAGAAATTTCCAAAACAATAGCCAATGAAATTTTCAAAGGATGCGTGAAAGGTGCTTAGTACCAAATTCCAAACATATCACCAAATAAATTCTTAAAGAAATTGCCGAAGGGGATCCGAAGATTTGCCAAATCCAAAGAAATTAGTGAGAGAACTCCAAAATAAGTCTCAATTGAAATAAATTGCTAAACAATTTCCAAATAAGTTGGTGGGAATATTCCCTGAGGAATCACCAAGGAATGTTTTGCCGAGAACACAAATTTCTTGTGTTATACGTGTAAACCAGAATCGATTATCCGAAATGTTCGAAGCTGAAATTTTGACTGATTACTACAATGTTGGTTTTCCGTAAGTCAAAATTTCAGCTTTATACACCATTCCGTTCAACAGATATAATATCAATCCCGTCGAAACCGGAATTTGATGCGAGCATCAGAATTCTTTAGTGAAAAATCCAATCGCACCAAATTCCAGGTTTGAACTGGATTGATATTGTTCGTGAAGCTTCAGAACGGAACTCAAAATAGTCGAGTCCAAATTTTGTAATTTTAAGAATCATTCTGTAAGTATGTTCATGTCCACGTGGTAGAGTCCAACTAATGAAACAAAAACACTATCGCCATAAATGTTGTAATCAAACCAAAAATGCAAAACAAAATGTATCCTGATTTTGCAATTTTAAGTATTTATAACTCTTACAATTGCTCTTGAAAAATATAAGGGTAAGGGTTGTTATTATGCAATAAAACAAAGATGTGTCACGATGAATACAAGTTACACGCAAATTTGTGGATATTTTATAGTTTCCGAGATTTACACTTCTAATAATTGCTCTGTAAATGTATTTTTACGGATCTGATTGTTTCCAATCCGCAAAACAAAGAGGTTGTCGCGATGATTGTTAAGTTCAAACTGAAAATGCAAATTGCATGTATTATACGCAATCAAATTATCAAGTTTTGAAATCTCACATGGCGGAAAAAGTGTTAAATCAGTACAACGGTTCGGATTTTCAAAAAAAAAAAACTGTTCTTTATAATACAGCGTGTAAAAATTTACGGGCTAATTTTCCCCGCGACGCAGTATATCATTATATCAAGAAATTGAGGGTGGATCGGAATTTCCCTTTACAAAAAAAAACAAAACAATCTGGAAGCCACTGAAGCTGGCACCCTCTAGGCACCCCCTAGGAAAAAATCCTAGATACGCCAATGAGGATGCAGCAAAACTTCAACAATGTTTAACCTACTTCATTGAACAGGACTAGTATTAAAGTTTTAACATGACAACTTTCCGTACGCAATCTACGAATTACTCCGTTACCACGCAACGCAAACAATATTAAAATACTGTAAATTCCTGTTTTTTTCCAGAGAAAAGTTACATTCGTTCTGTAGAGAGATCTTTGCCCTCGCCATAAATAAGATTTTCCATTATTAGACAGCTGTTCTGCTACCGCCCACTCCTCAAAATGAAACACACCGAACTTAAATTACAATCTGTATACTTTTCGCCTCCCCCGGATCAACCCTCCGATACACACGTGACACGTGAAGAAAACAACGACATCCCGTGGTACCAAACCTCCACTAATCATCCGGAATCATCATCTGTGGACAACGGTCGTCTCAGTCAGTCGCCAGTGTGACTCGCTCGATCCAAGACTGTTGTGTATTTAGTATTTATTTTCCGCGAACTCTGCAGCAGCAAACGCAACACACATCTGATCATGCAATCGTGCTGCCGCCGGTTGTTTAAATTTAGACCTACTCGGCAGAGAAGTTCTGAGGTTTTGTTATGGACAAAAAAAAATCCAAGATTTAAAATTATCCACGACACACAGAGAACGAGGGACAGAGAGGACAACAACTTGCGTGCTGCGTTGGTTACGCACCACATTGTGCAGGTCCAGAGAAAACTAGGCGCAAGGGGAAATTAATGGTCTCCACTTTTTGATGGGTTTTCGGGAGTGGTTCAGCATGGGTGATGGTACACCCACTACGCCAGGTCTGACTGGAGGATGCAGTTCATTTGAGGAGCGACAGCCGGGCCTCGAGTCGAGCTGGGTCCATTAACTTGTTCAGCTCGATTAAGCCGTAGGTGACACGAGCTAAACTATTAATTGCCTCCTTCGGTGAAATGTGTCCATGCGTTCGATGAACTTGCGAGTTCCCTAGTGGAATATCGAACATCATTGGAACAGCAAAAGGCATGCGTTCCGGCATGCCAGTTACTAATTTTACAACGCCAGTAAATATGCGTGTCCGACGGGGGTGTTACTCAATATCCGTTGAGGTTCTGCACATGCCAACATACATATCGTAAAACCTATTAAAAGATTGTTTTTGCACACATAAAACATCCATGCTGTTGGCTGCGACGCCGGACGAGCCAAGTGATCGCTTTCCAAATTGACTGCGAAACTGATATACCCTTCGCCTTCATAAGTTTACAAACGTAGGTAACCGTGCGAGATCGGGATGGCATTTCAAGCTGCGTCGACGTCGACGTAGACATAAATCAGACTGCATTTCAGCATCAGACGAAAAAAAAAACCTGCAGTCAGTGTAGGTAGCAACCATCAGTGCCAGTCAAATGGTGGTGGTCAAAGTGTCGAGAGTGCATCAAACTGTCGGTCAACTCATTTTAAGAAAATAAATTTTCGCGACGTGGGGGACGCAGGTTCTGGGTGACGCGTCATGACGCTGTCAAGCATGGGATGACCGAGGCGTTCCTAGTGTTCGAAGATGTTGTGCAGGGTAGGTGAACCTCTTTTCGCCATGAAGTTGTTCGGATCCCTTCTTATGCTGCAGCCACTATTAGTGTCGATTCTGCCTTTTTCGCTCAATTCAACGTTCACTACGTCATTTATTTGCCTTTTATCCGAATCTTAACCCTCGACCGATCGCGCTTTTGTATTTTTTACAACACGATGACAAAATCTCGTTTTTTATACTCAGCATTGCTGACGTTGATGGTCAACCGCGCGAGTTACGGAAGGTTAAAATTGACCTTCTGCCGGAAGTATCGGTAAGCTGGATCTTTACCCGTCTACGTCGTCTACGGCAGCTTGGTAGGTGATAGCGTTCACAACATATATCTACCACACTCGCTTATCAAGGATTAGTACAACATAAACACAATGTCTCCCACTTATCTTACTTACTGACTTAGATATCCGGTGAGCTACAGTTCGTTCCGTTGAATTGAGGTGAAACTAGATGCATTTCATACACATTTAGAGGTAGGATTACATACACATTTAGAGGTAGGATACTTTTAGGTAGCTTTTCATACACATTTAGAGGTAGGATTAAGTTATCTCATTATTTTTTCGTGGTGGAAAATGTTTTTCGATTTTACAAAATCCATTTTTAAACATTTAAAAAAAAGGATTTTTGAAAAAAACGCCACCAATAAAAAAAAATCAGGAGATACCTTGATTCTTCACATTTAGAGTATGGAAACCGATTTTGAAAATATTGTGCACTTACTTTACGAAAAAATGAGGAAATGTGTCCAGCTTCGCCTTAAGGCCGAATGAAAGATTCGTCTCGACAGGATCCGGGCCTGGGCTATTTGTTTCCAGTCCCGTTAGACGTTGAGGGCTCTTAGGTTCAAACAGCCATCTTGTGCGCGACCTGCTACGATAACGTCGGTTTCTCCCTAGTTCTCTACTCAATACTTATTATCTTCGTCAGCGTTGTTATCCGGCATTGTTGCAACATGCCTTGCCCATCGTATCCTTCAGGCTTTGACCAACTTCTAGATGCTGGATTCGCTGTAAGGTGAAGCGAACTCCTTCGCCGCCACACACCGTTCTCCTACACACCGCTGAAGATTCAAATTTCAAATTTCTCTACTTTCAAGGTATCGATAATAAGTCATGTTTCCAACTAAAAGTTAAAACCTAACATGTTTCCCATTTCAAAAATAAGTACAAGCAATTTCATCCGCAAAACACATAAATTGACCGGATAACGTGAAAATCGTACCCCGGCTATTGATGCCGGCTCGTCGCATTACAACTTCCAGAGCGTTTTGGAGTAGGCATTCCGTCGAGATCCAAATGAACTGGATAGTTCATCGTTGCTTTGATCGGTCTGGTCAGCTTCCCACGAAAGCCATTATCGTCCATGATTTACCGTAGCTCCGTGCGATCAATACTGTCATATTGGGACCTGGTATTCAAGCCGCCTAGCCTCAGAGGGGCGCCGAAAAGGTCTAAAGCTCGAAGGAAACAGGATATGCTATTGTTTGCTTGTATGCTATCAAGGTTTTTCACTAATTTCTAAGATTGATCATGTGTTTTTTACGTTCTTCCGTGTTTTCAAATAGATGTCTCTGGATTATTTTGAATATTTATTATTAGGGGACCTGGGCATTAAGCTACTTTTTTATGTTGAGAAGCTACCTACTTTAGTTTTTTTTTGAGCATAGTAAAATCAATAAGTATTCGAAATTCTAGTGAAAGTTTCTCTCCGAAAATTCATTAAAAAAATAATAGGAAATGTCTTGAGGTCTTGCTTGACGTTACTTTCGAGGATTTTCTTCGCATTCATTGAAATATTTTACAGTGTTTACAGTATTATAAATGAAAAATATTCAGACCATGCTCTTTCAGTTCATCCAATTTTTATTACCATTAAATGTTTTTTCGATCAAAACGATCAAACGATCAAATCTGACTATACATGTCAATGGTTGCTCCTCCGTGATCTGAGCTTGTACCAATTGCACTGAGATCCAAATGAATAAGGCCTGGGACACTCCACTTATTCTCAAAGTGCAATTTTAGCAGCTCATGCATTTTGGATCAATAACGGCGCCGGCCACGTCCTTATAGTCAGTTGGGAAGGGAAAGGAATGTTAGAGTGTGCTGGTTGTTGCTACTAAAGACCGAGAGCACCTCTGCATCCCCACAGCCAGCACGGACTGGGGTATTTGTTAGACGGAAAGGATGGAAGATGTGGGAGTCATCGTTGGGTCGGTGATGCGATCCATGGATAGGGGTTGTTTATACACACTCAAAACAGATTTGCAGGCTCGGCAAAAACGCGCACAGCCGTCTGCTCAGTAAAACTATCAGCTGATATCCCAGCAAAAAGTGACATTTGTTAGCTGACTCTCAGCAAAACGATTGCCGTATCTCAGCAATGAACTGTCAAAATTGCTGAGATCTCAGCAAAATTGTTGTTTGCTGATTACTCGGCTGTGCAAATCTCGGCAAAAGAATGGAAAAATGCTGATATCCCGGCAATCTGAATTAAGTGTGTAGTGTTCGTAAGGTGATAGATTGTGTGGTGAATAAGGTGAATAAGGTCAAGCGGCACAGCACGCTTTGGTTGCATAATTTGTAGGCGTTATATACACTGTGCTGTGAGTGGAAGTTGGAAGGGAGGGAAACGACTTTTTTTCAATTCGTTTCTGGTTTTAGCGATGGCTATGAACAAATGAATATACATGAGTTGTATATGTAGAGAAGAGAGAGAGAAAGTGGATAGAAATATACAAAGTAGGTGAAAGGGACGGGCCAGGGATTGAACCCATGACCTTCTGCATACGAGTCAGAAGCGGTAGCCACTAGACCACCAAGCCCGTCCTTTATTACCAGTAAATGTTTCTTGAGAATTCTCGAAGTGGTTCTTTAGAAATTCCTCCAGGGAGGTTTTCACGGAGTTATCTAGGTATTTATTCAGAAATTAATCAAAGGATTCCTCTCGATTTTATTCAACAATTTCCTTCAATAGACTCCTGCAAAAACATCTTTAGAATTATTTGGAAACCCTTCAATACATTTCCTCAATAACTCTTTAATAGATTCCTATGGAAAATCCTGCAAAGATTCCATTAGAAGTCAATACAGAGATCCCACCAGAAATGCATCTGAGAATTATTTCAGAAATTCTTCCAGGGGTTTTTTGAAGGAAATTATCTATGTTTTTTTTTTTAGAAATTCGACCAAAGTTACCATTAGAAAGTCATCTATGGAATTCTTCCATGAAAAAGAAATATCTCACATCGTTTGGAAAATCTTCAATTGATATCTTCCGAAATTGTTCCATGCTCACTACCCAAGTAACATATTAAGTTTTGTTCGGCTCTATAAGAGATCTTAATGACCAATTTTATTAAACTTGCAATAAAACTGATTTATACATCAAAACCTCTTGATAACCTCTTTAAGAGCATCTATCGGCTAAGTGAACCACTCTCGGAGAGGTTTTGCAAATCACATTAAGAATAGCAATAAAATTGTTTTAAAATCTCGAAAAGAAGTTAAGATGATTGTTGTTGTTTTTTTTTTAACAAAAACTGTGCAGAGAAGCTTTTTTGATGGCACGTAAGGTTCAGGAGGATACATCATTCGTAAGTAGAAAGCGATCATTTCAAAGTAATATTGTAGTAGTTATTGTGTTGGTAGGCTTATGCGCATTCAATTTCACCGTGAATATTGAGGTTGCAGAAACATAAAATTAATGCGCTTCGTAAATGGTGAATATTATCATCATGGAATGATATAAATCAACTTGTTAATTTAGTAAAACTATCTCGAATCACAAGAAACTCAGCTGAGGGAGTTTATTTATGTGAGCATGTTATGGAAATGGCGGAAAACTATCAATTCATTGCTTATTTGAGCAAAATTTACTATTTTCCATTCACGTCTGCTAATTCTCCAATATGGCGACGACCATAATTTGCGGAACTTAAACGAAAGCAAGTTTACTTTTATGATGACCGCAATAAACCTAGTTTCTGCTTTTCCCCCCATAGATGTCGTTACTAATCGAACGGATCGCCATCTGTTGAGAGTTTGAACAGTTTTATTGTGGTAATAATGAATGCCAGAAGGTTTAAATATCGGAGAGTTTTGTTTACTTTTAAAATCTGGCTTTATGGATATCTTCAAGTATACTATAAAACATTTTATCAATGGTTTTCATAAAAGTAGTCATAAAACTGTGAGTTTAAATTATTGCTGTAATAAAACCTTGACAAAAATCAAACAAAACTAATCGAAAATGTAATTGTTACTTGGGTAGGGATTGATCCATAAATTTCTGCTAAAATTCCACTTGAACACTTTTCATGAATTTCCTCATAAATTCCACCAGAAAATAGAAAATTTGAAATTTATTCAGTAATTTCTCTAGGTAGGGTAAACAGGTATAATATGCAGGAACGGCAATATATCTGAAACTGGCGCTTTATTCCATCTATTGTTCACTGCAAGTCGTTGTTACTAAAGTTAGTGAAGTGTTGCATGCGAACTTTGCCTTTGGAGAGGTGGCTATGGAAGCTTTGAAACGTTTTTCGAAAACGTTCCAAAATTTGCCTTTTCAAAACAAACGGGGCAATACGCCCCACCAAAACAAAAACGTCCAGTCCCGTGATAAAACTGTTGCAGGGGATAATTCCACCACATGCTTATCCTAGGAGGGTCTTTCAACAAGTGTGTAACTGCATAAAAGTTGCAAAGTAACACAAGTGAACAGAACTAGCTTCGTTTACAATGAAGTCAGCTCACAAGAGGTAAAATATTACGCCAAAAGCCACGATTTCAGACTTTTTGATATTTTTATTGCTTTTCTGTACCAATCCACAAACGGACCAGCTTGATGGCAATCATTCTTCAATATTTGAGTTTTCTAATCGATCACGCATGCGAAAAGCGCTAGAATCGCTAGAAAATGAAGAGGGGCGTTTCGCCCCGGTGGGGCGCATTATACCCTTTTACCCTATCCCGATATAAAATCTGCCATTGACTTCGGTTCCCCAGAACCTGAGGTGGCCGACTTATCCAGGCCCATCTTGATGAGTTCAGTCGTGATTCCACTGGCATCCTTAACAATTCAAGACGCTCACCTGTTTGATCCGGAAACTGCACCGCGCTCGCGCTGTATACGACGAGCGAAGTTTTTTGGTAGTGTTGTACTTTTTACAACGGCGCGCGTCCTGAAGGGTTAACTTCCCTCAACGTAGAAGTTAGATTATTTCCGTCCTCTGCTGCATTGACGAAATCGTTTCCTCCATTGCACAATGGTCGGAAAAAGATAAAGTTCGGCCAAAACTCTTTTTATGTGTTTAATCGAAGTTATAGGTTGTCTAGATATATTATATAGTATTTTTAGTGTTTAAAAAGGGGTATTCAAAAATTACGTAACTTCAATAATTTTAAAAACAGTAAAAATCAGTAAACCCCACATTTTTTTGCGTTTTTGTTAGAAAATCAATTTGAATTTAATTAAATGATCATCCTTCGATCAAATCCAACCAAGTTTGTTCAAAACGTGTGAAAAATGTGGGAAGATAAATTTTATTTCAGTCAAAAATGGAAAAATAACGTAAAACATATAAAAAAAAAAGATTTTTTTAAATAGCTCTAATTTGAAAAACTTTGGAAAAACTGCAAATTTCTGCACAATATTTAAACGTTTTTCTGCAGCCCTAAGCATGATGTTTAAGATGTACTATTCGAAATTGTGGCGACACGTGACGATACGATCCGTTTTTTAACTTAAATATTACCAAAATTCCTAAGGTACAATAGGTATACGAAAATTTGAAAAGTTTTGTGACATAATAATTTTGCACCATACGTGCATTCAAACAGTCCAATAACAAGCTTTAATATGCTGGATAACATAAAACATATATTCCAATCTCAAAACATTATTAGTAAGTTATAACATTATATATAAGTGTACTGGAAAGGCTATATGTTCACTCCAAAAATGACATTAACATTCTTAACGTAAGTTGATCAACTTACAGTGAAAATTTGAGAATATTTGATGCACTTTTGAATAGTTACAGCTAATTGAACATTTTTTGTCTATTACTTGTACGGTACATCTCCCCGTTCGTTTTTTTATTATTTCCATAAATAACAGGTGCATGTTTCCTCACGCACTGCAGGGGACAAATTGTTTGAAACGCGTCATTAGTTTCAGACTCACCGAAAATGATCTAGTACATGCTTTCACGCAAACCTGCAACACTCCAAAAAGTGCACTTACAAGCGTGATACATCTCAACCGCCTGTCTTCCCGCACCAGAAGTTGCAAAAAGTAAAGTTGTGGGCGAATAAACAGGATCAACTTTCCTTCCCACATGCTGAGTGACTTACAATTTACACGCTAATTGCCTCCTCACACACGTATGTACCCTACTTGAAACGATTCGCTCTTAGTTTAGGACAAAGATTCGTTTTTCCATCGCAAGAAGAGAGATGGTTGACGTCAGCCAGAGTGCACGTATGAAGAAGACGACGGACGCGACGATTAGGTCAAACAAAGTGCTACTACCATCCTAGTGGGTTTCGGTGCTAGAAAATTGCAAACAGATCCCCGGAGACGGAGCTCTGGGTGCTAACGTCGCACATTGGAGTAAATCACATCAAAACCTGATCATAAGTGGAAAAACTCAAAACGAAGTAATTGGGTTTTCTGTTATGTTTTTGCTAAGTGTAGTTGTCGTGTAATCGTTTGACAGCTAAGCAGTGTCCAAATGTTTTGTTTACGCTTATCAGAAGAGGTTAAGTGAAGCTGAAGTTTAGCCGTTTTCTTTGATATGAATCACAGCGCGTGCTAGTTTTGACCGTACAAAGTGAATGAAATTGATAGTCAATCAATTCAACGATGCAGTTTGTTAAAGAAGGTTAATGTTGTTATTCTGTTTATTTGAAACCCAAACAAATTGGCGTTGAATTTACATATAATATATGAAAATATTGAAAAAAGTATTTGATGGAATCCTTTACCGTACATTCAAAATGAAATAAGTTGATTTTCCGGAAAATCTGCTTTAAGTGTATGATAAAGCTATTGTTCCTCTTTCAAATGCAGAAAGAAAACCTTCCGGATGTTTCCGATTTCAAATGTTGCAACACTTTGAAAAAATGGTGATAATTATATTATTATATGATATTATTTGCCTTAAAACACTATTTAGCCCTCTGAACGTATTTTTTGCTGAAAACTAGAATTCAACAGCTTTCAAGCAAAAAAAAAGAAGTTTAAAATCGGTCAACTGGTTCAAAAGTTGTGATTTTTTGAAAAATTTTAGTTTCGAAAAATCTTGACTTTTACAATCGTAAAATTGGTCACCCTAATGACGAAATAAAAAAATACGAAAACTATGAAATACGTTTCATTACTAATTTGGGTTGCATTTGGGTTGCGAAAATGCGTCAAAATAATTTTGATCAGTTTTGATGTACTAGCTGCTCCACTGTGCGTCGTCGTCGTCGTCGAATCGCGTGTACCAGTTATGTCCATCAACGGGGCTCAATTTACCAAATCATTTATCTTGCCGCGTGCTGGCGGCGTCGCAGCAGCGCACCATCAGAATGAGTGGTCATTTTTCCGCGAAATGAGGAAATTCCCACGATAGGTGTTTGTATCCATTTGGTTTATGAAAGCCAAATTTATTCATCTTGACGCAAAAGACGCTCAAACTACCTCAATATGTGATCCACATGAGTCAAAGATTGATTTGTTCTGCTGTAGCTGCGCAGGTCGTTTGAGTTCATTCACCGTCACCGCGTCAGCAATATCTACTCCTCGCATAGATCAACATCAAATTCGTTTCAGCGGAAGCTGAGCATTATTCTAGCTAGGTCAACTGTGACAGGTACCATCGCGGCGTCACACTGAACACTTTCATCTGCGTCCGTGCCCGTGAACGCATAATCCGATCTACAGGGGTGCGCTTCTTCAGCCGTCAATCACATTTTAAAGCAAACAAACACCGTGAGATATGATATTTTGCCACATGGCAAACTCAATCCAGTCGGTTACACACCCAAACTAGCTTGATAACTTGCTTTGGGTGTGATCCTCACACACGTAAATCCTTACTGAATCACCCTTAACCAAAACCTAACAAAACCAGAACGCTATTTTTAGTCCAATGGTTGATCATGCCAATAAGATAGACTAAAATGTTGCCACTTACCCGGGTGGATCCCGGTCAGAGCGGCGATGTCAGAATCGATTTAGTGTGATCGAAATGTGTCATCAGAGTTGAAATTTTATGACCAACGGTCACTTTTTTTTTTGTTACGCAACATTTGCCAGGAGGCACACTTTTCAGTTTGAATGACATCGCCGCCGATGAGACCGGCGTGCCCGGCGGGGATTTGGACTTAGTCGAGAAAATAAACACAGAACCATCATTAGTGGGGCTGCGCGATTGACCTTTTCCGAGGACTAACACAGAGGTAATATACTAGGTGTACAGGGTGGCCTAAGGTGACTGTCAGTTATCTTATTGAATATGGATGCGGGATAATATGTGAGAGGTTTTTCTTCTGAAAGCGATTAAAATGTGATAACTCTTCCGCTGATTTACCTTGTTGTAAAATATTGTATTAGATTAAAGACTGTATTCAATGAAATTTGGACACAGAAAATATTGTATAACTCTTTATTGCGTTCGCGAAAATAGCTATTTTTACCATGAATAGTATATTATGTGTAGCTAATACCTAGGGACAATGGAAATTCGCGGCAAAAAATTTCTTAAATTTCGCGGACTACTATTGTGAATTTCGCGGCAATTTCGCGGTCCTATATTTATGACCGTTTTGTTGAAGAAAACTCCGAATTTGCATGTTATATGAATAATTTACTTGGTCTTGTGAGGAGTAATCACTGAAAAAGTAGCAAATTTGAAAAAAAGTATGAAACAAATACATATTTAAAATGCGATAAACTCGTAACAAACTTTACACTGTCAAAAGTTATCAGTCAACTTTGCTAAAATATTTGTAATTGTTGGAAATTTGTATGGTATTTTAACAATTTAGCCCATTTTCGCGGTATTTCGCGGAATTCTTCAAATTTCGCGGCCATAGCCCAATTTCGCGGATTTCGCGGCTTCCGCGAAATTGCGAATTTCCATTGTCCCTACCCGGGTAGAGGTAAAATACTGACGATCAAAACATGATATTGGTTTGATTGATATAAGAGATAAAAGATCTGCAAATAATATCAAAAATATGTTCCTGGAACATCTGAACAATATCAAAATTTGATATTTCAAGATCAACCGAATAGCTCGCTGCTATTGGTTAGATCTTTCAAAATCTAAATATGATATAGGAGCGGACCTGGTGTGATGGTTAGAATACTTGACTATCACGCCGAGGACCTGGGATCGAATCCCACTCCCGACAAACTCGCAAATTGTGAGTTCTTCCTTCGGAAGGGAAGTAAAGCGTGGGTCCCGAGATGAACTAGCCTAGGGCTAAAAATCTCGTTAATACAGATAAAAAAAAAAAAAAAAAATATGATATGATGATGATGTTCCAGGAGTAAATTTTTGATATTATTTTTAGATCTTTTATCTCTTATATCAATCAAACCAATATCACTTTTTGATCTCCATATCAAAATATGCTATTCTTGAGATCTTTTCCTCTACCCGGGTACTAATACCATACAATTTTCATTAAAATCGGTTTAGTATTGGCGTAGATATTGTCGATATCATAAAATGATTTTACAGAAAAATTGGGCACCCATTTCAAAAAATTGCTCAGGCTATAACTTTTTTGTTACCTCGTCAAAACGTGTGAAAATTTCACTCGATATTCTAAACATAGTATATCAATTAAGTGGTAAAAATTTGATCGAAATCGATTCAGTATTTTTTCTAGTTAATATCCAAAGCTCAAATCGCTTCAAGGTAAATTTTAGGTACCATTTTTAGTTCCGAGTGCACTATTTTGACTGTAGAACTGGTAACACTGTATCGATTTTTATGAAACTTTAACAGTGTAAAATTGTTGTGTTCAACTGTTTTCCGTGATAATTTCAGCCATTTTCGTTGAGTACTTTCGAAGTCATTGAATGAAATTTTGACAAAATACTTCTACATACATACTTCACGTAAAAAAAAATCATCGAAATTGGTTCAGTAGTTTTGGCTCCAGAGTTGAAACGGCAAAAAAGTGATGTTTTCCAAAATGTTTGATTGCCCAAGATTCTCTAATGGCAGTTCTTTGTTAACAATTTTATGGTATAAGCTAAGCATAATATACTATTCGTGATAAAAAAAATGCCATTTTTGTGAACGCTAACAGTCTTTAGTAAAGTTTAAGTAAAAGCATGTAGAATTGTTAAAAACCAACGAGGGAAGAACGAAACTTTTCCTATATAAGTTCGTTGGACAGTTTATAAACTTAGCAGCTGGGTGGAGGTTGCTCTGTAGCAATCTAACCAGCTTCATTTTTAAGTTGTTCACATTAGGTAGTCAAATAACGTTCTAAGCCAGTGGTGTTCAGGCTGAAGCATACCACGGGCCAACTTCAGATTTTTCACCTTGGCCGCGGGCCACAGGATAAAAATCATAATTTAAATAAAAAGAAACATACATGAACTCTAAATATTAAGAATTTTCTAATCTCCTGACCAAAGCAGTTTTAAAATAGTAAATCAATATTTTTTTTTATATTTTTAACAAGCATTTCTGACAGGTTTTAGCATTGACTAAAGATCTCAGTTTGACCAAAAAAAAAACGTGTTGAACATCGAGAATTCAATTTGATGCATATGAATTGCATTTTCTAAATTCAGCATCAAACTACAGAAGAAACTACCTTTTCAAACTTATCAGTGCTAATTCAGTGCTAACAAACAAAATTTATCAAAATATTTGTTTAAACTTGTAACTCCACACTCCTTGTAAAATGTTTTATTTGGATATATTTCATAATAATGTTTTCAATCTAATCTCGATTAGGAAGAATGTTAAAAATAATGATAAAAATAAAAGTAAAGTTATCTACAGTAGAGATTTACGAAAGCCTAGCAGATTATTATTTTTCAAATCATGTGTTTACGAGTATTCATATTAGGGGTACTCACTAAACAGATTAAATTGCTGCGTAAGCCATGATTTTCTGCTTATTTGAAATGTTTCATGATTTTGCGAATGAAATAATCAAAGATTGCCTTGGTGATCGCGACGTTTAATCAGTTTAATCAGTTTACGCTGTTATAAGTGAATCCCCTTATTGTAAAAAAGAATTGATGTTATCACAAATTATAGGCATTTTTTATTAGAGTTTTAAGTATTAAAATATTATTTCATCATCAACATTTTTTTTTCAAAGTACTCTGTGGGCCGCATTTACAAGCTTCGAGGGCCGCACTGTTCTAAGCAGCTTCTGACGAACTTTCTCAACATGAATGTAGAAACACATATCAAATTTATCATAGGCTTACTTACACTTATCTTGCCGAGAGCCTACTGACGTACACAGTTCGAAAAAAACCTGTAAAATTATGACGGATCGAATGTAACAAAAGGACCCCGTTATATATGATGGAATTTTTTGTGCGATCTTAAAATTACATTGCAGATATCTGTTAGAAAATATAAAGAAAAATTGAGCTCCGAGCGAGAATTGAACTCAGATCCTTGGGGTGTGAGTAGCACGCCCGAGCACTCTCGGCTATCTCAACTTGTTGAAGAGCAGACAGTCAAAGTTAAACTGCTTCTACCATAATGCACGCATTCCCGACATGCTCCGGCTGCTGCAGAGAGTACTGAGAGAGACAACGGGGAAACCGCCACAGCTGCGAGCAGCCGTTCGTTTAGCTGATGACGGAGAGTGGCTGGCATGATTTATAGCAGATGCATGTAAATTTAAAGCGAATGTGCTTTAAAATCTGTAAACAAACCGTCTGACAAGCAGCGGGCTGCTCGGCTGACGTTCAATGTTGGTGATTTACATTTTTCTGCCGTAAATTTCAGTTAATTTTCAATTTACGTGCTGCTTAACTTTCATATTTTTTTGCTGTGTACCACTGACTGTATTACTGTAGCTACTTGTTTGTAAACCAATTTCAAACCTAGCTACCGTCAGAGATTTAATGAAATTTGATTTAAACCTCTAATATTCTATTAATTTGAACATTTTCGTATGTTTTTTGGGCAATCACATTTTTTTTTTTAATTTTTGGCTGATATAACAGTAACACCTTGATAGGAAGGGCTTGTTGGTCTAGTGGCTACCGCTTCTGATTCGTATGCAGAAGTTCAATCCCCAGCAAGTCACAGTGACTTCTGTGCAACCCTTATATACGCTGCCGTCACTGTTTTGTAACCATGTGTGTTGCTTGGGATCCCCGGCCCGTCCCTTTCCTCTTACTTTAACACTGTCCATAAACAAAGTAGACTCAATTTTGGCAAACTCAGACCCAGCCCCATCTCCCCTCGTAGACTTTTGCCCATACAAATTTTTCAAAATTTGTATGGACCGTAGACTTTTACCAAAACCCCCCTCCCCCCTTCGAGTCTACGTAGTTTATAGGCATGCCCTTTGTAGCTTTCTACACAGCAAAAAATATGAAAGTTAAACAGCACGTAAATTGAAGATAAACTGAAATTTGCGGCAGAAAATTGTAAATCACCAGCATTTAACGTCAGCCAAGCAGCCCGCTGCTGGTTTTAAAGCACATTCGCTTGAAATTTACATGCATCTGCTATAAATCATGCCAGCCACTCTCCGTCAGCAGCCAATCGAACGGCTACTTGCGTTATGGTAGAATCAGTTTAACTTTGACTATCTGCTACTCAACAAGCTGAGATAGCCGAGCGTGCTCGGGCGTGTTACTCACACCCCAAGGATCTGAGTTGGATTCTCGTTCGGAGCTCAATTTAACTTTACATTTTCTACCTTATTCTAATATCTGCAATGTAAATTTAAAATCGCACACAAATTTCCAACATATATGACGAGGTCCTTTTGTTACATTCGATTCGATTTTTTTTCAAATGTTGTATATACTTTCCAGATACAGGGGATGGCCAAAATGTTTGGGATAGGCAACTTTTTTTCTCCCACAAAAAAAATCAACATGCTGTAACTTTTCATAGAGTGCATCAAAAAATCTCAAATTTTGACTGTTTGTAAACCTATTATATGTGCATCATTGGTACAAATTTCGATTGATTAATGTTTCGCAAAGTTAGGACCGTTTGGGTAAAACACTATTTTTTAGACAACTCATTTTTGAGCTGTCATATCTCGGAAACGAGTAAACCGAATTGAATGAAATTTTAAACGTAAACTAACAATATGTATATGGTTCACAAACGATTAAAACATAAGTACTTTTTAAACTTTGAAAAAAGTTATCATGGATTGACACTTTTTGGATTTTTCTCGAAAAAATGTAATTTTCTACATCAATGTCAATAAATTTTAGTGTTGATATCCAAAGATTTTCCACTTCTGTTCTCAAGTTATCTCAAATCAGATATATTAGAGCCTATTTAGCTTGAAGAAAGAACACATTTAGTAATTTTTGAGTGGTACTGTAAATTTGACTTATTTTCCTCTATATGGGTAAAAATTTCAACCCGGTATAACTTAATTCGCTGTGAGAAAATATTACATTTTATAACGTCGTATTGAGTATCAATATATTGTTGATAAACGTTAAAAATTTCATTCAATTCGGTTCACTGGTATCCGAGATATGACAGTTCAAAAATGAGTTGTTTAAAAAATGGTGTTTTACCCGAACGGTTCTAACTTTGCGACACATTAATCAATCGAGCCCAAATTTGTACCAATGATGCACATATAATAGGTTGACAAACAGTCAAAATTTGAGATTTTTTTATGCACTCTATGAAAAGTTACAGCATATTGAATTTTTTTGCGGGAGAAAAAAAGTTGCCTATCCCAAACATTTTGGCCATCCCCTGTACCTCCTCTTTACAAATACAACTCATTTATATTCACATGTTCATAGCCATCGCTAGAACAGAAACAGGTTGAAAAGCCGTCTCCATTCCAACTTTCACAGCACAGTTAGACAACGCTCTACGAATTATGCAATCGAGCGAACTATGCCGCATTATCTTCTGAGTAATCAACACACTAATCTTTTATCTAACGCCTGGCGTTCACGCACCAATGTGTGAACCTTCTGTCAACCATATCCCACCAACACTCCGACATCCGCATGAATTTGTGCAGGCGCAGAGGTATATTCGGTCTGCTGTTGGTACAAACGATGGCAATCACCACTTCCTCACATTGACCTGTAACCTGACGTGGCAGGCGCCTTCTTCGCCTAAAATAGATCACCAACACTCACACACACACTGAAGATGCTCTCAGATATTACAGTCATATCTCGATGTAACGTAACTGCATTTTTAGTTTTATATCGTTATATCTAAAGTACGTTATATCGAAGCAAAATGTTTTTCTCGAAAATTTATTACAAATGTATTTTTTTTTTTTAGAAAAGGTAATTAAACTGAAGCTGTCGTTTTTAACCCAGCAGGGATTTTTACCCGGTATTATGTTGGTATTGGTAATTTACATATGATTTTTATATATTTTGAAATGTTCCTTTCACATTATTGCACAGTAAAAAATAACACATTATTACAGACAAACAGGCGAGACACTTAAAAAAATGTCGATTAAAATCGGAATCACGGAAGCTTACAATGGCAAAAAACCACCAGGGTGCGAGGCCACCATTTTTAAGAATCCAACATCTTGTATGTAAACATTTGTGTATCCACAAAGGAATCCATTGTGGATACACGATAGATGTTGGCTCCTGTCAGATGCATTAGGTGGGATTAGGGCTGCCACATACACTCCCGTTCAAAAGTTTGGGGTCACCCCCTCAAAAACATGTCATTTTTTTAAGCCCATATCTCCGCCAATTTGCGTCCGATTTCAAAACCCTAGGTTTCATTCAAAAGATAATAAGTCAAAAAAAAATTTGAACATGATTTAAAAGAAACTTTTTCAAAAAATTTTGTATGTAAACTTAACCCAAAGTTGCCAAATTTTCTAAAAAATTAATATAAACTTACGGCAGTGTCGCTGGAAGTTGGGTCGACCAAATTTTAAGATCAGAGCGGTAATATGACCCATTTTCTATTAGCTTTCAACTGCTTTTTACAGAACTTAGCTAAAAAATCTAGAAAAAAAGTTATTACGTAAATCAATCCTTGATGTCATCGACCAAAAGTTTGGGGTCATCCCCAAAAGTTTGGGGTCACTATCGTAAAACATGGAAAAGTGATTTGTTGATATCTTTGTCATCTTTCATTCAGTTTTAATTCTTCTTGGATTATTTGAAACAAAATGAATGATACTTACTGCATAGACATTGAACCACACATATTTGTTGAAATTTACATACTAAAACTTAACGTAAAGTTGCGTCATTTTTTGAAGCGTGGTAAAATGTGCTAACTTTACGTAACATTTTTATATACAAAAATCGTTAAATACGTTCAGTTGAAGACATCAAACGTAAATTTAGTTAATTATCTTTGAAATGAGCCAAAAATAATTAAAATTGAACTATAGATGACGAAGATATCACCAAATCACTTTTCCATGTTTTACGAAAGTGACCCCAAACTTTTGGTCGATACATCATATTGAGCGATTCCAAGCAACAGCATCAAAATTAAGGAAATTTTTTAATTCATGATTTTCTATTGAACTGAAACTTTGCACAGTTTTTAAGTTCCATCTAAATCGTCATTTTCCGATATCAAATTTTTATTTTAAATCACGACTAACTTTTCAAAAGGGTGTATGTGAAAATGGTTCAAAAATATTCAAAAATCTGCACAGCCAAAATGGTTCGTTCGATTGCAATAAATTTTTCAGCAAAGTTAGATAACTAAATGGTGATTCCTAAGAAAATATACACTGTGAAAAAACATCTTTTTTAACATTAAAAAATATCATTTTTGTCACAAAAACTCAAATATCTCAAAACCCTATCTTTTTACCAACGTAATTTTTTTAGGGAAGACGGTCCATTGTATTAGCAATCTACCATAAAAATTTGGTGATGGTAAACTAATAAACAAAAAAGTTATAACATTTCAAACATTTCACAATTTTCACATTTGGTAAATATTTTTTTCTGTGTAAATTATTTCGATCAGAAATCGCAGTTAGATGCAGATTTTATTGTTCAGCAAAGTTAGATAACTAAATGGTGATTCCTAAGAAAATGTACACTGTGAAAAAAAAATCTTTTTTTAACATTAAAAAATATCATTTTTGTCACAAAAACTCAAATATCTCAAAACCCTATCTTTTTACCAATGTAATTTTTTAGGGAAAACGGTCCATTGTATTAGCAATCTACCATAAAAATTTGGTGATGATAAACTAATAAACAAAAAAGTTATGACAATTCAAACATTCCACAATTTTCACATATAGTAATAATTTTTTTTAGTGTAAATTATTTCGGCCGGAAAGCGCAGTTTGATGCTGATTTTATTGTTAATGGCCTTGCGTGAGTAAAACAATCTGTTTTTATTATGTATTATGTATATTATATGTACAGTACTGTTCCGATTTTATCACGCCCTCCGCGCATTAGTCGTTTATTGATTAATTTGCTGTTACATTTGAGGACAAGTGTTTTCCCTCTTCTTCAAGATGAATGTTGAAAGCGTGTTTTGCAACGTTAAAAATATTGAAATGGGTATAAATGTTGAAGTATATTTCAAAGCATTTTTGAAAAGAGGCGTGATTAAATTGTTTAAACAGATGTCGCTGATGGTACGGTGGCATGACTCTCTGCACTTAGCACTTCTGGCAATTTCTCAGTTGTTGTCGTTTTCGAACTTCCTGCGCCCTGCTTTACCGATGATATACAGATGGCTCGTTTGTCAAAGTCTAGACGGCAAGACGTGCAAATGCGTAAATTTGTATTCAATTTGGGCATAACCAGTCTCTTTCAGTTTATCTATGAGATTTCGTAACTCTTTTGAACATTTTTTTTCACAAGCGGTCTACAAGAGAGCGTTGAGTTGAAGACCTTTGAGAAAGCGACTGTTCATGTTGTTCGTTAGATTATAATAAACAAAATCACTTATTAGTTTTAACTGACTAGTTTGGTGTTGTTTGCTTGGACGAAGAAAAAATTTACTATAAAATTTTTAATATCCATAGCGGTAGTATTTTTTTGCTTTTTCGTGAGCATTTTCATGGTATGTATACAGTAAGATGGCCCACACTTATATGAAAAACAAAAATTTCGAAAAATGCCAAGTCTTACCTTCTAAATCAGTTGTTTTGGAGTCCCAGAAGCTACGTTCAAAATTTGAGCAAAATCGGTTGAGCCTAAGGGGGCGCTCAAAACGCTTGAAGTTTGTATGGGAAAACTTGGCCAAATGTATGCAGAAATTTTAAGTTTTCGAATTTTGCCGCCAGGTGGCGCTGTAAGCGTTCAATAATCAAACCCTTTGGTCTTATTGTAGGTGACTATATGCCAAACAACTTTGTCGAAGACCGCAAAGTGATCCAACTTCTGTGAAAAAAGTTATACCCTTGGTAAAGTGAGGATAAACTTTATTGTTGTTTTTCCAATACATGTAAAAGAATAATATCAATAATGAAATCTCACTACTTTGCCTAGGGTATAACTTTTTTCACAGGCGTCGGATCACTTTGCGGTCTTCGACAAAGTTGTTTGGCATATAGTCACCTACAATAATACCAAAGGGTTTGATTATTGAACGCTTACAGCGCCACCTAGCGGCAAAATTAGAAAACTTAAAATTTCTACATACATTTGGCCAAGTTTTCCCATATAAACTTCAAGCGTTTTGAGCGCCCCCTTAGGCTCAACCGATTTTACTCAAATTTTGAACGTAGCTTCTGGGAGTCCAAAACAACTTATTTAGGAGGTAAGACTTAGCATTTTTTGAAATTTTTGTTTTTCATATAAGTGTGGGCCACCCTAGTATACAGACAAACAAACGTAACACTGACGAAATTTTCATTGACCACGCCTTTAACGATCATTTTGAATCTTGGTTGTGGCTTTCATAACCAGAAGAGTGCCCATCGTTTTTCTTTGCGTTTGACGTTTCACACTAGCGCCTTCTGATGACGATATTGCACAACGCAGTGTTTCGTGAAACATTTCCACCAGGTGGTGGTAGTGTGAACTGGGCGATGGATTTTCACGAAAATTGTTCTAGGCGTTTTGTCTGTTTGTCTGTGGTATGTACCTCTCATGCATTTGTTGTTGTTGAAGTTACTCGCATTTTTCCGATCATAAAGTCTGTTCTCTAAGGGCCGATTTCTTCACCTCGGCTTAACCCGTAAGCCAGGCTTACCCATATAGTTAAACCTGGCTTAACGCCTAAGCCAGGGTGAAGAAATCGACCCTAAGAGGTATTTTTTTGCAGATCAACTAGACGTATACGCGTATATATAAAACTTTTATTATGCAGCTTTCGTCTTCAAAATAAGTTTAATTCCATTTTTCTTATGATCAACAGCTTTTCAACACTATCAAGGGATTTTTTCACCAGTCACGTACAATAAAAAGTATGACAATCTCAATATTTTTGATCACAACACTGGATCGCGTGTAAGGTTCAAATAGATACTATAGTAATTATAAATAATCAAACAAAAATATCATGAAAACAACTTGTTTAATTCATGCGGTAGCCTTTACAATAAAATCAGCATCAAAATATAGTTCTCGAAATAATTTACACAGAAAAATTTTTTTTTTTGTTACTAAATGTAAAAATTGTGAAATGTTTGAAATGTCATAACTTTTTTGTTTATCAGTTTACCATCACCAAAATTTTATGGTAGATAGCTGATATAATGGGCCATTTTCCCTAAAAAATTGACGTTGGTAAAAAGATAGGGTTCTGAGATATTTGAGTTTTTGTGACAAAGATCATATTTTTTTATAGTAAAAAAAGAAATTTTTTACAGTGTATATTTTCTAAGGAATCATCATTTAGTTATCTAACTTTGCTGAAAAATTCATAACAATCGAACAATCCGTTTTTGCTGTACAGCTTTTAGAATATTTTTGAACTATTTTCGCATACACCCTTTTGAAAAGTTAGTCGTGAGTGAATATGAAGGTTTGATATCGAAAAATGGCGATTTAGATGAAATTGAAAAACTGTGCAAAGTTTCAGATATTTTTGAAATGGTCGCTCAGGATCGACTGACATGACTCCGTGGAATTCCTCTATTGAGGGGTGACCCCAAACTTTTGGTCCATGACATCAAAGATTAATTTACTTAATAACTTTTTGTCTAGATTTTTTAGCTAAGTTCTGTAAAAAGCAGTTGAAAGCTAATAGAAAATGGGTCATATTACCACTCTCATCTTAAAATTTGGTCGACCAAACTTCCAGCGACACTGCCGTAAGTTTATATTCATTTTTTAGAAAATTTGGCAACTTTGGGTTAAGTTTACACACAAAATTTTTTGAAAAAGTTTCGTTTAAAGCATGTTCAAAGTTTCTTTGACTTATTATCTTTTGAATGGAACCTAGAGTTTTGAAATCGGACGCAAATTGGCGGAGATATGGGCCTAAAAAAATGACATGTTTTTGAGGGGGTGACCCCAAACTTTTGAACGGGAGTGTACGTGTAATTGTGAGATTCACCAAGATGTTTTTGCTGGGATTCATCCAGAAGTTGTTGATTGGATTTCTTCAGGAGTACTCCCTGTGATTTCCCCAGTGATTTTCCAAGGTTCCTTAAGAAACTTCTCAGGCGATGTTTTCCATGAGTTCCTTTTTGACACATCCATGAATTTCTTTAGTGATTCCTCCAAATAAGAATTTCCCCAGGAATTTCCTATGGGATTATACCAGGGATTCCTTATTGCATTTCTCCATTAATTTTACTGGGATTCCTCTAAAATTTTCTCCTGCAATTTTCCAATGATTACTTTCTTTCAGGAATATCTCCTGAAATTTGTTGATTGATTACTCCTGTGATCCTTTTAGGAATTCTGACTAGGATTCCGCCAGTTGCAATGGTTTCTTGCCAGTGGCAATACTACCTCCAGGAATTCTTGCTGGGAGATTCCTCCTACAATTCGACTGCGTGTTCCTCCGGGAAATCCTAAAGCGACTCCATGACGTTCGGTCGCCTCTTCTTTGTTAACCGCTTCTATCACCGAACTTGTCCATTTTGTTAAATCAGCCAGAGCTATTTATTGTCTTTACCGTTTTTCTTCCCCTTCTTCCCGTATTATTTTTTGCTATTCCATTTCTCGATGTACAGAGACGCCTGCATCCGTTTGTTGTATTGTTTCTTCCGAGATGATTTCCTCCGCGATGATAATCGTCCGAAAGTGCTGCAGCACCCGGTTCCACGATCCTCGAATAGGAAACTGGCTGCTGTTTCTTCTTCTGCTTTGGTGTTTTCATTTTCCGCATTGGACCATTTGCTTTGAAATGTCCCTCCTGTGGTGGAATCTCTGTGGTGGAATCTCTGTGGTGGATCTCTGTGGTGGAAATTTATACACAACTTCACACCTGCGATGGCAGAGGCGAATGACTCAAGTTAAAACCTCTTTAATAAATAATAATAATAACACCTGCGATAGCAGGCTTGCTTTTTTTATCTGGGGGGATAATCTGCTTAACAGATACCCGGACAGAAGGTTCAGGTAGTGTGGCGTGAAGTACCGTCTTCTACAAAAAAAAAGTGAATACCAGGACTACTCTCCCCAAGCAACACGACTTGTTTCAAAGCCAGTACCAGCAACATCAGTGCAATTTATTCACTGTTCAAATTAAGGACAACAGAACACAATTGCTTCTTCTTTGAAACGCAAAAAGCGCAAATTTTAAATCGTTATGCAACTTGAGCTAGGGGGAATGATAAAAAAAATGAAAAAATATATTCAGACTCGAACCATGGACACCAGGAGTATTAACCACTCACCTTACATACTACACCAGAAGCTCTGTGAAAGATTTGCTGCTCAATGCACCATAAAAGCTACTGAAGTTACGCGTTACTTCATTGTACCGTCTTTGCCACAAGTTAGAAAGCTATCAAAATGAAAAGACGCGCAAGTTTTCCGCAACACATTTGGAACCTAATCTGAACAAACAAACCACAGTAAGATGTTTCATGTGTGTTACATAGCACATTTAATGCAAGCTGACTGTATTGCCACTTGTGAGGAATATGTAAGCTCCGCCTCCATAAATCGATGTTAAATACGATGTTATTTGTAATTCCTATGAAGCAAAGCTGCAACTTAACGATATTCGGAGTTTAAATGCAACTCAACTGACAAGATGGAAGTTGCGTGCGCTTTTATTGCTACTCTTTTAGACCAAAGCATAGAAAACCACATTTTGGATGATGTTGCAGGTGCTGCTTGGGTCTCCTCGACCCACTAAACACATTCCCATGGATGCCAAACTCTTTATCGCTCTGGAACCACCAAGAAAGCATTGCTTCAAAGAGGGGCTGGTGCATATCGCACCCTCAAGGTAAGCTGCGTAGCCTGTAGCAACGAACTTCGATGACTCGCTTTGGGGAGCCCACCAAGGTAGCATGCTGGCACTTAGCCAGTTTCCCGAGTGATCCTTACCACTCCCTTTGTCCTCGGAAGTCAGGCAGGGTCGACACCACGCCTTCTTCCAACTGCACAGCTAGGCCCTAAGTATCAACCAGCACACGGAAGGACGTGCCGACCACCTGCCCTGACCTTGCCGGCGACCCCTTTCCAACCGCGAACTCGGATCCTAGCCAGTAGACCGACGCCACGACAGCAATGCTACCAGGATGATCTCCCCGCGGCCACTTTATCGTTTTAAGGGTCGATTCCGATCGCATGGCACCGATATGACCTACGTAGCCGACTCCGAACCCTTGGACCACCTCTTGTACATATTAAAGCCTTAAGAAGGGTAATCGAAAACACTGCTGATAATTGCTGATACTACTATCTGTCCCATCATTCCTTTTTCTCTCTCAGTTCCCAGCGATGTCCAGAGCGTACCTAGTCCGTTCTAGTGGCTGTCATTGTTGAGGTGTCTGGTTTGATGCATGCAACATCACAAAAAAAATGTCTCGGTCGCTGTGGTGGACGAGCGTTCCATAGTCCTCCGTATTGTATCATCTAGCGGCTTTTACGAGGGATAGAATATTGAGCCCGTGAACGACTATCTGAAAGCGAACGTGTGATGCACGAGGACCCTCAATTTGTGAAATTTAAAAGTGGATTTTGTCATCAGAAATGAAACTTTTGGTTACTTAGGTTTCACCCTACTACAGATTAATCTTGTTAGAATTATAAGGAAACCTAATCCTAGCCACTCTGTAAGTAACAACGCACCAGTGCCAGTATATACCGGTTGTTGATGTTCCCTTACGGCTTCATAAAATTACCCCTGGACGGTCATCGCCAGGCCCAAGATAAACAAACCTCCCGCTCATCATCTGGACACGCAGTTGTTACTGTAACAACTGCGGTCGAACAACAATTACAACAAGTTCACCACCACTCGGGTTGAGGAACGCAACTAGCGGCGAGAGAAGTGGGTGCGCGATTTCACCCCAGAGTTGAATAATGGCTTAATTTGTCCATATATTTCGCGCGCGAAAAGTGGCAATCGCGTAGAAAATGAAGTGCTGCTTGGCCAAAAATAGACGCGTTCTCACCTTTTACGACGGCCGGCGGTGAGGCGGCAGAACGATGATGATGGGCGGCAAAACTGTTCGCGATCACAGAGGAAGAGATGTAGGCTTTTATTGGATTTTGAGCTTGTGTTGAAATTTCAATACGCTCTCACGAGATCTAGTAAGATTTCTCTAAATAATTCATTTCGAATCCACCGCAGCAATGAATGGCACAACGAATAGAATGTAATTGTTCAAGAACAGGAAAGCACGGATCGGAACAATATGCGGAAGTTTTATGTAGCTTTCAATGATACGCGGGAGTGCCCACCATGTGCAATGGTCGGGAAGGAAATTTGCTGACAGCCTGAAACAATCAAGTGTACAAAGAAGCAAATATTGTGAAACGTATAAAACACAATTCTCCACTCATCACCTCGAGTGTACCGCTCCTTAACGTTTTTAGAGGGTCATAAAAATGATTATTTGACTATCAATCTTAGGCACACATGCTTTATCGAAATCATAATCTCCTAAAGCCCAATCTGTTTGTCTGTGACGGCAACGCTCCCGCCAGGTCCACTGCACTCTGGCCACACTAAATAATCCCCAACTGAAGTTAATTTTCGGTCGATATGCTCTATTTCACTCAGCGCCTTTCGATGCGCTCGTAAGAATAGCGAATCGATGATGAGCGTTCGTAATGCTGTTGTATAGTGGATCGACAGGGAGGCGGAATGAATCTGGTCGGGTGTCCACAGTAGTGGGACGGTAAGAACCGATCTTACTTTGTTTATAAAGATGAAATTGAGTGTCTAGTCAGCTGTAAACTTTAGCTGATATAGAAATCGGACACATTTTTCAAACGTGTATGGGGTGCTGCACAGACATGGGTGCACCACAGCAAATACCCACCGAACATGCAAACACATTCCTTCGCTGTTTGGCGATCGACGTTTCTAACGACTTCCGAGCTGCCTTAAGCTCGTTGACATAAAAACATTCCGGAAAGATTGATAACGGTCATTAGTTTGGATTTACGATCTCACATGGCAACGACGGTGCAATTCGGCATGGTTGGAATGGGGAATCAATGCCAACCTGGGAAAAATCTGAATGGGTATTTAATTATCTCGATATTAATTATCGCGGAAAATCGATTTTTAAATAGTTTTCTAGTTTCACAGAATTTATTACTCAATTAGATAATTGGGAAAGAACATGACTTTCGCGCGATGAATGGATTTTGGCTGATGTTACTGCGGACAGCGAATCTGGCACTGCTCTTTCGCAACTGACGGAACAAAAATAGATCAACTGTGTACTTAAAAATTAATTACTCCTCATCATTAACGAACGCCGACATCCGAAACTTGTTATACGTCTCTCTCCCAACCCAGCAGTTCCACCCCAAGCCTGTTTAACCTTTTCCGCTTTTTATCTGTCTCCCCGTCCAGATGTACGATATTTTGGTGGTGAACAAAAACTACGATGCCGAAGGACCCGACTCCATCTCCGTGCGGGTGGGAGATCTGGTTGAAGTTCTGGACATGGGCGTATCGTCAGCAGCTGCCGCTGCCGGAGCAAAGTGAGTATTCCGCAATCACGGAAGGGGAATGATCGACTACATCACCTTTCGGCCATTCAACATAGCATCCTACTTTGCTAACCCTCTTCCGCAGGAGGCCAAAACTAGATCCACAGCTGAACGTCGGCAAGACGGAAAGCCTGCTCGATAGTTCCATTTCCAAGCACAAGTTATCCATCAAACCGAAAAAGAACTATCACAGCTCGCAGTATCGGAGAAGTGTTAGTCCGCAGCCACCACAGTATCAACCGAAACCGAACGAAAAGTGAGTAGTTTTTACGTACATTTATTTGCAAAAACATCCAATTCACGATAATACGAAGTAGACAAATTCCTCCAGTAACTCGAAGATGTCCCCGTCTATCGTGACAATACTTCGTAGACGAATTCTGTCGGGCTCGAATCCGCCAACCAGCATGTAGGTACTTTGTTTTTAACGGATTCGCCGCCAGCCCGATCTTTACTGCTCCGCGTTCTAGGCGGCTGTATAGCTCTACCCTGGTTCTAAATGTTTTGGCGATAATGTCCATCTCTTCCGCAAAGCTAACAATTTGACCGGATTCAGTGAATCAAAATTCAACCATCGCGCAACAATAATGACAATGTCGCAACCTGTATTTGTGGCGACAAACAAACCCATGCGACATAAGTTTGTCCCAACTTGAAAATAATGGGATTAACGAGTTTAGAAATTTTTAAGCCTTGCATTGCGATTTTCGAACGGTAACTTCGAATCGGTAAACACTGCAACTCTGGTGAAGCTCTATCATCAAACAGTTTCGACTTTGGGTTAGCAATAATTGATTATTCACGAGTTGAAAAGTACGCAACAAATTCAGCTTCCGTTTTGTCTGCAACAAAAAATTTCGAGATCATGTCATTATCTGTTACCAGTAGGGATAAAGAGTAATCGTCGCACCTTCTTTGTTGCTTGTTTTGTGCCTCTTTTGTCTGACAATTCTCTTCACTGACCGGATTTCGTTAAAATCGTACTCCGGTTGTTGGCTGCAGTCCTTCATCCTCGGTCGCTTCCCAGATTTGCCAGATCCTTCTACACCTGGTCCACCCATCTTGCACGCTGCCTCCAGGTCTTTTAGTACCATCCGGATATCTTGCGAACACCAGCTTTGCAGGGTTGTTGTCCAGCATATCACAACATGACCTACCCATCGTATCATTCTAGCTTTTGCGACCTTCCGGATGCTAGGTTCGCCGTAGAGTGCCACGTGCTCGTGGACCATTCTCGCCGCCACACATCGTTCTGCTACGCACAGCCAAAGATGACCCGATGCTCGAACACTTCGAATGCTTCCATGTCCTCCTAGAGCATAGTCTAGAACTCATGCCCGTAGAGAAACCACCGGTCTTATCAGCATTATGTAAATTGTACATATGGTGGAAGGATGAATATTTTTCGACCGCAGGTGTTTGTGGAGCCCATAGTATAGACTTTCACTTACCTTCGTATTTTACGGCTAACTTTGTTGCTTGCCCTTAAAAAGATTCCCCATTAGTCAGACCTGTGCTGCTTTACGTTTCAGACGGGCACAGCTCGGCCACTGTTCCAAATATTCTGGCAATAAATCCATGTCATCCACAAAACAGACAAATTGCTCGGATTAAGTGAAACCCTAACACAGTTTTTCAGTGGCATTTTTGGAGGATTTGCCGCACGGTGAAGATCTGGTTGTCGAGTGGCCATCATCGAAGCCGGCTTGTAACTTCCCACAAACTCATTCACTTTAGGTGCAAGTCGACGTAAGATGATCTGGAATAGCACTATGTAAACGGCAGGTGATCGCTCTTATGTTCTTACATTCCATATGGTCGCCCCTGTGTGAAAGTGGCAGATTACCCCTTTCTTCCCAGATCCTGTCCACTAACCGATTCTGACAGGTGGCCAATATTACTGGGCCCATCTTGATGAGTTTTACTGCAGTGGCAAGCCAATCCTACCAGCTAATTTGTCGGGTTTTGGTTGGCGTATGGCATTCTTAACCAGCTTGAAGACATGGTCCACACTGCTATATATAAATAGCATAGAAAATAGCTCGTTTTATTTTACTCCAGACAACGCTTCATAATTGTGCCACAAGAAACCTTACCCAACTTCATCTTACTGCAAAAGCTTGTGAAACGTCAAACGCAATAATGTTTACATTGAACAAGCTGTGTGGTTTCCTTAACTGGTTCTTCGCCACAGCTTCTAGTTGAAAAAGTGTTCTTTAAGCAGTTACGAAGCGCTGCTGTTTTGTGATTTTGGTAACATTACAAAACGTACTGTATAAAAGCAGCTGTTTCATTGGCTGGGACTCTTATTCGATTAGCAAATTTTCCGGAGTCCAATTAAAGAGCAATAAAAGCAACCCAAAGAATTTCACAGCACAGACATGAATAGCTGTAAAGTATTTGTGTAAGGACTGTATCGTTAATTATGAGTACACCTGAAAATTGCTGTATTTAAAAATGTTTTATTCATTTTGTAAATTAAATTCAACTACATTGTTTATTGACCATCAGAAAAGCCCATGACATCATTGTATGTTTAATTTTTCATGGATCTTGCCAAATCTCGCACTTTCTTCATGGTGTTCTTCATAAGGTTTTGGACAACCGTTCCGACGATGGTTTTGCTTGGATTGACCCAGTTTTTCTTGAATTTTATGACGTCCTCTGCTCCTCTATCCTTTTTCCGTAATTTCCCTTTCCTCAAAGTTAACTATTTCTCAACAAGCCTTATTTGCGGACAATTTTGAGGATTCATTGACTTTTCCACAAATTGGACATTGTTTTCTTCATACCAGTCAAAGGTGTCACGCGCATAGTGGCAGGATGCCAAATCTGGCCAAAATAATGTAGGACCTTTGTGCTTTCAGATGAGTGGTAGAAAAAGTTTCTGGAAACATTTCTTCCGGTATATTTTGACGTTCATACTTTGGACGGTGATTTCATACCACTTTGACAATTTTATTGCCAAACAAACACATTTTCCCATTTTTATTTCGCAAAAAACGTTTTTTCCTAATTTGGAACATCCGTGCCACGCTTCACAGTGAAAAACTGTGCCCCTGGAAGTGCCTCGTAGTCCAATTTGGCATACGTTTCATCATCCATGATTCTTCTTCTTCTTGGCGTAACGTCCTCATTGGGACAAAGCCTGCTTCTCAGCTTAGTGTTCTATGAGCACTTCCACAGTTATTAACTGAGAGCTTCCACTGCCAATGACCATTTTGCATGTGTATATCATGTGGCAGGCACGAAGATACTGTATGCCCAAGGAAGTCAAGGAAATTCCCTTTACGAAAAGATCCTGGACTGACCGGGAATCGAACCTGTCACCCTCAGCATGGTCATGCTGAATACCCGTGCGTTTACCGCCTCGGCTATATGGGCCCCATGATTATGCACATGTAATTTTTGCTCAAAACATCGTCGTACAGTTTCCAAGCCCGAGTTTTCACATAATCCGCCAGAATTTGACTGCGTTTTGGACATTTCTGTTTTAGGTACCGTCAAACGGGGTTACTTGCAACAGCGGTGTAACTTGCAACACGATGACATACACTAAATGTGAAGCATTTTCTAATAATAATGAAAACTAGTATGCCCTACTATTTCGGTTATAGAGATTATGTGTATCAAAGATAGATTTAGTATAAAAATTAGCTATGTTTCTTTGTTTATGGTTTAGCTACACTGTTAAAACGGATTGCTCATTTTATGCCATAAAAACAATTATGAAAATCGTGCTTGACCTCTCCCTTATGGTAAGTGCGATAAGTCTGATGACCTTGCTTGCAGTTAGGGTACCTAATAGTAAGCTTAGCTAAACGATAAAAGTTCGATAAACCTATCGACTAAGTAATGCAAAAAATCATTATTATATTCGACAACCACTGTGGGGTAACTTGCAACAGTTGAATTTGACGAAACCTTCTATTATTTATCTTCATTTCACGATATATTTGACAGAAATAACCGAAATGGATCATTTATTGATTACGTACCGCGGTTATTTTCAAATGACAATTCATTTTTTACATTTTTTTGCACGTGACCTTCAAACATTGTTAGGAAATACCACATTTTGAAGTTTCATTCATATTTCATCATGTTAAAACTTCAATTTTTGTTTATGAACGCTGTAAAGCAATCACCAACATCAATTCTGAATGAATGGAGTAAATTATTTCAGTTTAATACCCAAACTAGCGAGTTTGACATTTACAAAGTAGAATAGGTGTGTTTCAATCATGTTAATTTAGCTGAAGTTGCCAAACACCACTTCAAACTGAAAACTACTTGAAGATGACTCACTCTACCTTTTCAAGAAATTAAATTAATCATTGTTGACATTTTGTAATGAGTGCTAAGTCACGAGAATCGTATATATATTTTGTGTTTGAGGGGCGTGAGACCTGTTGCTAAACGATATACTCTCGCTTGCAATAACTATGAAAAATTCATGAAAAATTATATGTCAATTGGTTAGTGTACATCTTTTCATGGTATGTTTCATGCATAACATCAAAAATTTACAATACGACTATAAACTAGAATGTTAGTGCTGTTTAATGATAGCTAACTTGGCTTCATGTCCTATGTTGCAAGTTACCCCACAGATGGGGAAACTTGCAACAAGCATGTATTTCGCACCTCCTGATTAGGTGGCAACGTATTTTGGTAAACCAAGTGCTGCATAGTATTCTACTCGGGGTAATTAGCGTACACGATGCTTCACAGGATGTTTCAAATGTTTAGATTTTCAATGACATTGCTTCAAAGTCGAAAAGTGTTGCAAGTTACCCCATTTGACGGTAGGTCTTCAGGGAATTATGCTCCTTGGCGCGCTGAACCATACAAACAGTCGTTCCACACTTTTTTGCGCAATCTCTGATGGATACCTCATATTTTCCTTTAACGATTTTGCAAATTTTGCTGTCCAAATTTGACTTGGACGCCCTGTTTTTTGGCCGCGTCCGGGTGAGTCGTTTAGTGTGTTATGCATACCAAATCGTTTGATAGGGTTTTGTACAACAAAAACCCTAACACATTCAACTTTGGCTCATTTTTTTAGCGATAATCATTTTTCATTGCAGTACCTGGTCACAATCGATTTTCGCTTCTCTTCCGTAAACTCTCGCATTGTTCCGCTTGAGGAAAAACTTTAACTTTTAATGAAGGTTATGGTTTGTTTACAACGTTAGCAACACGTAGACACATAGCAGTTGTCAAAATAAGACATAGTCTTTTTAATACAGAGCCTCAAAGGTGTACTCATAATTAACGATACAGCCCTTAGTAGCTATACATCCCACTTAAAGTTTGTTTTGACAATATTGTCTACATCCGACAATCCGTGTTGATATACCAACAGTTTCTTTATTAGGTATAGCTTCTAGCTGTAATGATATCGCATAACGGCCTTCGAAGCGCTGTTGGTTTGTGGATTTGTCAGTCAGTATTACGAATTGTACTTTATAATTAGTATCTGTTTTGTTAGTGGGGACTCCTATTCGATTTGTTCAAGTTTTCACATCTTCCGAGAAATCTACCGGAGTAGGAATAGAATGCAGTAAAGGCAGTCCCAGTGGCAAGTGATTGATTTCTAAAAACCGAGTTTGGTAGCTGTATATTAGCTTATGGTTTATATTTGACTAGCTTCCCTTTTATTCAGCGTTGACTGCTTCAATTCGATGGTTATACAACAGAAAGCAAATTACTGAAGCTTATAGCGCTGACAATGTTAATTGGGGACAGACTAGGGGGAGAGCCAAGTTTGGGAAACGATCGTTTAGTTCTTGGAACAATTTCTGGTGAAATGCATAAAAATCTCGAATATTTGTTTTATATTGGTCTTTCTATTGATGGAATTTTTGAAGTAGTTTAAAGTTTTAACTTGAAGTTTTAACGTTTATGACGCGACGAGCTTGGTGGTCTCATGGCTACCGCTTCTAATTCATATGCAGAAGGTCCTGGCTTCAATCCCTGGCTCGTCCCTCCTACTTGTATCTTTCTTTCTCTCCCTCTCTCTCCTACAAGGATCCAAGTAGTGATTCACGTAAGACATTTACAGAAATGATAGAACATCTCAATTTAATTTATTCAATATTAGATTTTCTAAAAATAAAAACAAAAATTTTAACAAAATAAAAAATCAGAAATCTTGAAAGCGGTTAAATTTTCTATTTATAAGTAGCCCAAAAGTTTTGTCATTCCTTCCAAAGACTTTTTCAATTCCAGCAAAGATTCTTACAGACATTCTTTTTAAAATGTATTTGATTTTTTCTTTAGGAATTCGTCTGAGTGTTCTACCATTAGTTTTTAGAATGATCTAAAACAAATATGGAGGTTCTTTATTTACATCCAGTGTTCAACCAAGAGTTTCCTTAGAAGTTTCACCCGGAATTTTCCACAGATTCGTCGGAATAATTCCAGTTCAGATTTCTCCAGGAGTTGAAGCGAGTTTTTTTTTCAAAAACTTCTGCGAGAATATTTTAAGGAATTCCTGCAGAGGTTACTGAAGAATTTCTATTCCAATACATTGTACGATTCTCCCAAGTTCATAGATTCCTCCTAGAAATCTTCAGAAAATTCTCTATAGTTTGCACGAGGAAGTGCCCAGAAGATGTCTCCAGCAATTCAACCGAAAGAATGTTTTAAGAGTTCATTAGACCATTTCTCCAAGAATTTCTAAAGACATTTTTACAGAGATTTATCCAGAAGTTACTTCGAAAATTGCAGAAGAAATTCCTACATGATATGCACAAAAACTTCTTGGTGATATCTATACAAAAATTTCCCGTAAATTTCTTTCAGACGTTCTCCCAAGAATATCTACGAATAAGGATCAAGTATTCTCTAAAGGGGTTCTCTAGAAACTTCACCGAGAGATTCTTTGAAGGAATTCTTTGAAAGAAGTTCACCGAATATTTGTCCAATGATTCTCCAGAAAAGTCTTCGAGGACTCTTTCAGAAATTTCTCCGAGAATTCCCTAAAAAAATTTTGGAAGAATCCTCCAGAAACATTTTCGTCCTTCAGTTTTCTTTTTAAAAAAGACAGTAATTCTTTTTCGAAATATTCTGCGAATATTTCTCCAAGAATACCGCCAACGATCACTCTGAGAAAGCATCCATAGATTTTCCCAGAAATTCCTCCAAAGTTTTTTTTTTTCAGAAATTCCTTCAAAAATTCCCCCAAGGTATAGGGTCTGCGACCATTTGGGCAGGGGACCTGTTTTAGGCACTTGCTACTATAACACAGTCAATTTCAATTCGATTGACCTGAATTTTTGATCATGGTTAGATGCTGTATGTATGTATATGATCATGTCCCAAATATCAAGTCAATCAGTTAACCCTCGAGTAGTCGCGTATTTGACTACTGCAGCGTCGCCGCGCTCACGCTGACCACATGCGTGCATTTTTTTATGGTGCGTGTACTCAGTACACGACGCGACCGCTCCGGGGTTAAAAATTGACTGAGTCATGGCAGCAAGTGCCCAAAATAGATCCCCCTGCCCAAATGGTTTCAGATTCTAGAGGATCCGGGAATTTCTCTAACATTGACTTCTAAAATTCCTGCAAATGATCTTCAAGAATCTCTTCATATATTCTTCCTGTAAATTTTGCAAACGTTCCTCTAGAAATTTCTCCGTGGATTGCTCTAAAACAAATCCATAAATTTAAGGAATACCATCAAAGAATTCAAAAAACGAATTCATCAAAAAGTGCTTCAAAAATGTTTACGTAAATATTCTTCCAGAAGTTCATCTATGGATTCTTTGAGAAACTCTTCTGAGGATTACACTAAAAATTTCTGTGATGATTTCTCTAAAATGTTTCTTGCAAAAATGTCTCCCAAAATGTCTTCGAGGAATCATCCAGAAGTTTCTTTCTCTAGATATTGTCTAGAGAAGTGCTCTGAAAATTTGCTGAGGATTCCTCTATAAATTGTATAATAGTTCCTTTGAAATATCTTCAAAGATTCTTCCAGAATATTTTTAAAGTTTTCCTTCCGGAATTCCTGAAAGCTTCTCTTCAAAAGTTGCTCTGTGGTTAACTTAAAGACTTTCTTTAAAGTTTTTCAGATCTATTATTTTTTTTTTTTGAAAATCAAGGAATTCTGCAGAGTGTGCTTCTATAAATTTATCTAAAAAGTCATCCTTGAAAAACTTGAGAAACTTCACAATTGATTCCTTCACAAATATCTGCGAAAATTAATCTGCGGGTTCCTCCAGCAATTTTTCTATTTTTTTCCAAGAAAAGCCTCAAAGATGTCATTATGAACTCCACCGAGGATTCTTCTAAAAGTTCTTCCGACAATATTTCCTGGAATCATTCTGGGATTATAATAATATCTTCAATGATTATTTTTAAATTTTAAACTTTTAAAATTAAATGTAATGAAGGTTTCCGTTAAGAACCTAAGCATCTACGAAGAAATGTCTATAGCAGTGGTGCTCAGCATTTGATCAACAGAATTGCTTAGAACATATCGAAAAACAACTCTAATTACAAGCAAATTTGTAATAAAACTGAAGCTTAGTATCGAGGCTTTTAGTACAAGGTTTGTAAACTGAAATTAGTTTCGTAACTTTTCGTAATTTGACGAACTTTTTCAAACATTTCTACTCTATCGAGCAAATCTCAAAAAAAAGTAAATATGTCTGAGCATTTTCTTCATAACTAGTTATCTCTTCAGTGTTTATTGAATTCTAATCAATTGTTGTGCGAATATGCGTAAAACAGTGAGCACGACTGGTCTATAGGATATCCTGGAAGCATTCCTTGCGAGGAGATATGCCACAGCAAAATTGGAAAAGCGGTTTCTAAAAACAGCTAAATCCAGGAGGTAATCGAAAATTCGCGTAGTTTGCAGACCAAATTTCGGAAAAAGATAATAAAAAATTACCGAAAAAGAAATAGGGAGAAATTTGAAATAAAAATGTTTATGAACTGTGAACTAATTTTTGATAAAATGTTGAATGAAATTCTTGGAGGTTTTTTTTTCAAGGACTTCTGAAAAGATTTTGGAAGATTTTTTTTTTAAACTCTGATGTTAAAACTTTTAGGAAGTTGCCTTTTGCTGGAGAAAAGTGTAACGAATTGCCATGTTAGAGGCAGCGGGATCAATAAGTCGTAGAACGTTATCGTTCCAACTCGTGCGCGCTGAACATTCCGATCGAGACGGTCTGAATTCTTCTCCCTAGGTACCTGATCGTTTAGGCCCTCTATGATGATCTGGACTTCATGGCTTCAGGATTGTGCACGTTGCTTATGCTAAAATTAGGAAACAGCTACCGATCTTGAATCTCGAATTCTTCCCACCAGAAAATGAAGAAGTGGGACGCGCGTGATTGTTAAATGGGTTGATTCCATATAACCAGCCCGCAATTGCTTAACCTTCGTCGTGCATTAGGGTCATTATGACCCAAAACGCGATTTCAAGCATTAATATCTCTTTTGTTAGTTAACTTATCGTAATGAAACTTCTTGACTTTTAATATTTTTCAGAAACAAGTCTTTTAAAAAAAAAATTTTCTTAAGGTGAAACCAAAATGGCGCCACAAAAAAAGTTACGAATAATGCATTGGGGTCATTATGACCCAGAAAATCAAACTCTTGTAGAATGATGATTTTTTCACCAATTCAAATGACCAAAGTCTTATTTGATAGATAATTTCATCAAGAATGTGTTGATATGTTGAAATAGTGGTTCCGGGAACATTGGCCACCGGGAATCTGCTACAGAGGGCACCATGTCGGACATGTAGGATAGCACTACATTTTGCCAGTAGTTGTGGAATATCTCGCGTTCTGGACCACCTAGAAGGATACTGCCTTCGGCAAAGTTACTCAGAAGACTAAGAGCTTTCACATAGAAAACAATTTAGTACGAAAATCACTCACTGCGTGGCGCTAGTGTTCTTAGGAGCTTCCAGTTCAATCTGAACGTCGTATATCTCGTGTTCTGGACCACCTAGAAGGATACTGTCTTTGGCAAAGTTGCTCAGAAGACTAAGAGCTTTCACATAGGAAACAATTTAGCTCGAGAATCTCTCACTGCGTGGCGCTAGTGTTCTTAGGAGTTTCCAATTCAGTCTGAACGTCGTATATCTCGTGTTCTGGACCACTTAGAAGGATACTGTCTTCGGCAAAGTTGCTCAGAAGACTAAGAGCTTTCCCATAGGAAACAATTTAGTTCGAGAATCACTCACTGCGTGGCGCTAGTGTTCCTATGAGCTTCCAGTTCAGTCTGAACGTCGTATACCTCGCGTTCTGGACCACCTAGAAGGGTACTATCTTCGGCAAAGTTGCTCAGAAGACTAAGAGCTTTCACATAGGAAACAATTTAGTTCGAGAATCACTCACTGCGTGGCGCTAGTGTTCTTAGGAGCTTCCAGTCCAGTCTGAACGTCGTATATCTCGTGTTCTGGACCACTTAGAAGGATACTGTCTTCGGCAAAGTTGCTCAGTAGACTAAGAGCTTTCACATAGGAAACAATTTAGTTCGAGAATCACTCACTGCGTGGCGCTAGTGTTCCTATGAGCTTCCAGTTCAGTCTGAACGTCGTATATCTCGTGTTCTGGACCACCTAGAAGGATACTGCCTTCGGCAAAGTTACTCAGAAGACTAAGAGCTTTCACATAGAAAACAATTTAGTACGAAAATCACTCACTGCGTGGCGCTAGTGTTCTTAGGAGCTTCCAGTTCAATCTGAATGTCGTATATCTCGTGTTCTGGACCACCTAGAAGGATACTGTCTTCGGCAAAGTTGCTCAGTAGACTAAGAGCTTTCACATAGGAAACAATTTAGTTCGAAAATTACTCACTGCGTGGTGCTAGTGTTCTAAGGTGCTTCAGTTCAGTCTGAACGTCGAATATCTCGCGTTCTAGATCACCTAGAAGGATACTGTCTTCGGCAAAGTTGCTCAGAAGACTAAGAGCTATCACTTAGAAAACAATTTAGTTCGAGAATCACTCACTGCTGGCGCTCGTGTTCTTAGGAGCTTCCAGTTCAGCCTGAACGTCGAATATCTCGTGTTCTTGACCTTTTAGAAGGATACTGCCTCCGGCAAAGTTGTTCAGAAGACTAAAAGCTTTTACATAGGAAACAATTTAGTTCGAAAATCACTCACTGCGTGCTGCTAGTGTTCTTAGCAGCTTCTAGTTCAGTCTGAACGTCGTATATCTTGCGCTCTTGATCACTTAGAAGGATACTGCCTTCGGTAAAGTTGCTCAAAAGACTTAGAGTTTTCATAATGTGATGCTACACACCAAGACGCTTTCAGCCAAATTTTGCTGAGCTTAACGAATAAGCTTTTTATGTTGAACTTTCGGCAAAATTTGCTGAGTTACAGCAAAACGTTGATGGTGATCAGTAGATTTGCCTGAACAAATCAGCAAACCTTGCTGTATTTTCACAAATATTTTGCTAAAACTTTCAACTCGGCAAATTTCAGGAAAAAATATTTGGGGTGTATTGTTCTTAGAAGCTGGTAATCGTTGTATATCCATGTTACTATGTTTGTAAAACCTTCCTAGAAGAAAAGAAGCTTTTACATTGAAAGTTTATTTCAAAATTCGCTCACAAAGTGGTAGTTGTGTCCTTTGGAGCTGTCAGTTTAATCTCGGTGTCAAGTAGTTTATTCTTTTTTTTTTCAGTTATAATTTTGGATATCTGTGCAGCAATCCAAAACAATCAAAATTTCTTTGAAAATCGGTTCTAAAATCACTTTGAAAGTTCCTTCGGGAATTTGTTTGGGATTTTTTAAACCTGCTACATTATGATCTTGTACCTACTTTTCGAACCCTCTAAGCAGAATACACTCTACGAATAAGTGATGTCAAAGGATAAGCAAAATAGGGTGGGATTAAAAGGTACAAAACTGATTACACTCATTCGTAGCCTGCTAAATTATTTTTGGAATTTTTTGGGAATTCTTTTGAAAACTGTCTGAGCGACAATTGAACTCGCAATTTCTTTTGTGAAAGTTTTCAATGTTTTTTTTAGGAACTTATGTAACAAATGCTTCTGCAATGACTTTGTGGTCTTCTTTAGAAATTTTTTCTGCAGAAATTTCTTTGGGGATCCCGTCTGAATATTATTTTTGTTTTTTTTACAATTTGTTTGGAAAAGCCTCTGCTTATTACTTTGGGAATAATTTCAACATTCTTTTGGAAACATATTTGCCAATTCTTACTGATTCGGTATTTCCTTTGCAAATCGGTTTGGCGAATTTCTTAAAAGTAACCCTGTGAAAACATTTCGTATTTCCTTTTGGCGGAATTTCTTCAGCAAATTCATTGAAAATCCTTTCAGCAATTTTTTTGCATTTGATCTAAAACTTCATATAAGTTTTTTTTTTGGGTTTTCTATTTCGGCAATTCTCTGGGATTTTGTACGATAAATCTTTTGGAAATTTCTCAGCAGTAATATTGGAAATGTTTGGAAGTTATTATTTTTGAAAATACACACAGCATAACTGTGGGGTTCGTGATCGTACTGTTAGTAACGCAAGCCTTTTAGGCTATTGTAAGCTACGGATTGTGGGTTCGATTCCCATTCCGGTCGGGAGAAAAATTTCGCCAAACGGAAAATTCTTCATTGAACCACTAGATGTATTACAGTTTTACATGTTATCCGTTGTCTAGTGTAAGTTATATTCAGTCTGTGGTCTTTGGCTGAAGACGGTGTGAGTGTGAGTGCTGAGTGACTTTCCGCAAGACAGTATCCTTCTAGGTGGTCCAGAACATGAGATATACGACGTTCAGACTGAACTGGAAGCTCCTAAGAACACTAGCGCCACGCAGGGAGTAATTCTCGAACTAAATTGTTTCCTATATGAAAGCTAATAGTCTACTTAGTAACTTTGCCGAAGGCAGTATTCTTCTAGGTGGTCCAGAACACGAGATATACGACGTTTAGACTGAACTGGAAGCTCATAGGAACACTAGCGCCACGCAGTGAGTGATTCTCGAACTAAATTGTTTCCTATGTGAAAGCTCTTAGTTTTCTGAGCAACTTTGCCGAAGCCAGTATCCTTCTAAGTGGTCCAGAACACGAGATATACGACGTTCAGACTGAACTGGAAACTCCTAAGAACACTAGCGCCACGCGGTGAGTGATTCTCGAACTAAATTGTTTCCTATGTGAAAGCTCTTAGTCTTCTCAGCAACTTTGCCGAAGATAGTACCCTTCTAGGTGGTCCAGAACGCGAGATATACGACGTTCAGACTGAACTGGAAGCTCATAGGAACACTAGCGCCACGCAGTGAGTGATTCTCGAACTAAATTGTTTCCTATGTGAAAGCTTTTAGTCTTCTGAGCAACTTTGCCGTAGACAGTATCCTTCTAAGTGGTCCAGAACACGAGATATACGACGTTCAGACTGAACTGGAAACTCCTAAGAACACTAGCGCCACGCAGTGAGTGATTCTCGAACTAAATTGTTTCCTATGTGAAAGCTCTTAGTCTTCTGAGTAGCTTTGCCGAAGACAGTATCCTTCTAGGTGGACCAGAACACGAGATATACGACGTTCCGATTGAACTGGAAGCTCTTAAGAACACTAGCGCCACGTAGTGAGTGATTTTCGAACTAAATTGTTTTTTACGTAAGAGCTCTTAGTCTTCCGAGCAACTTTGCCGAAGGCAGTATCCTTCTAGGTGGTCCAGAACACGAGATATACGACGTTTAGATTGAACTGGAAACTCCTAAGAACACTAGCGCCACGCAGTGAGTGATTCTCGAACTAAATTGTTTCCTATGTGAAAGCTCTTAGTCTTCTGAGCAACTTTGCCGAAGACAGTATCGTTCTAGGTGGTCAAGAATACGAGATATACGAACTGGAAGCTCACAGGAACACTAGCGCCACGCAGTGAGTGATTTTCGAACTAAATTGTTTCCTATGTGAAAGCTTATAGTCTTCTGAGCAACTTTGCCGAAGGCAGTATCCTTCTAAGTGGTCCAGAACACGAGATGTACGACGTTCAGACTGAACTGGAAACTCTTAAGAACACTAGCGCCACGCAGTGAGTGATTCTCGAACTAAATTGTTTCCTATGTGAAAGCTCTTAGTCTTCTGAGAAACTATGCCGAAGACAGTATCCTTCTAGGTAGTCCAGAACACGAGATACATAACGTTCAGACTGAACTGGAAGCTCATAGGAACACTAGCGCCACGCAGTGAGTGATTCTCGAACTAAATTGTTTCCTATGTGAAAGCTCTTAGTCTTCTGAGAAACTTTGCCGAAGACAGTATCCTTCTAGGTGGTCCAGAACACGAGATATATGACGTTCAGACTGAACTGGAAGCTCATAGGAACACTAGCGCCACGCAGTGAGTGATTCTCGAACTAAATTGTTTCCTATGTGAAAGCTCTTAGTCTACTGAGCAACTTTGGCGAAGACAGTGTCCTTCTAAGTGGTCCAGAACACGAGATATTCGACGTTCAGACTGGACTGGAAGCTCCTAAGAACACTAGCGCCACGCAGTGAGTGATTCTCGAACTAAATTGTTTCCTATGTGAAAGCTTTTAGTCTACTGAGCAACTTTGTCGAAGACAGTATCCTTCTAAGTGGTCCAGAACACGAGATATTCGACGTTCAGACTGGACTGGAAGCTCCTAAGAACACTAGCGCCACGCAGTGAGTGATTCTCGAACTAAATTGTTTCCTATGTGAAAGCTCTTAGTCTTCTGAGAAACTTTGCCGAAGACAGTATCCTTCTAGGTGGTCCAGAACGCGAGATATTCCACAACTACTGGCAAAATGTAGTGCTATCCCACATGTCCGACATGGTGCCCTGTGTAGCAGATTCCCGGTGGCCAATGTTCCCGGAACCACTATTTCAACATATCAACACATTCTTGACGAAATTATCTATCATATAAGGTTTTGGTCATTTGAATTGGTGAAAAAATCATCATTCTATAAGAGTTTGATTTTCTGGGTCATAATGACCCCAATGCATTATTCGTTACTTTTTTCTAATGCCCGAAGAAGGTTAAAGTCTCTGCGTTACAAATTAGATAATCTTTCGTAATGTGGAATATCGTCGTTTTTCACGCTTTTCTTTTGAGTATATAAGCCGGTCAGGCTTAGCCTGCTATATTTTAGATCTAGCTTGCTTACATCAAACGGAATCTTCCACAATTTTGCCCCCAAGGAGGGGCGTTATGCCCTCTGTTCCCCTACATACCTTGAAATTGTAGCAGATCTTTGAATCGTTTGATTAAAATGATCAATAATTATTTTCCTATAACAGGTGGAAAGTGCGAATCTTCGACGGGGACGACAATGCCAAAGCGGGTTGGATACCGGTTTCGGTACTGGACATCATGCACACTGATCAGGCCGTGTTCGGTGATAAAGCAAATGATGCCTCTTACCGCCGGGAGTAAGTCTCGCCACAATGGAGCAACTTCTATGTTCCGAAATGCAATAAATCATTTCTGTTTTTGTTCCGAAACAGAGCCGTCGTTCGTGAGCTGATTGAAACTGAGGAGGAATTCGGCCGGGACCTGCAGCTGGTCGTCGACAACTACATCAAGTTCATCGACAACCCGGACAACAAAATTCCCCGGCAGATCCGCGATCACAAGGACGACATCTTCAACAACTTCAAACAGATCGCGGACTTCCATAATACGTAAGTGCCATTGCATTGATGTAATGGTTAGATGACGGTGTCTTGTTATTTTTCTGACTGATCGTAACGGATTACGACACCACGCTTGGTTGCGGTCCAAAGCGGCGTGTCACTTTTTCCGGCTAATTTAATTTGAAATGTTATTTTCTCCTCCGGTTTTTTTTTTTGCCCCTTTTATGGAACGGTTGCGCCGTCGTCCGCCGCCGGGCAGTGTACTCATCGAAGGTGTCAAGTACTATGCCAACAATCCGAAAATGATTGGCAAAACGTTCCTGCGGTTGGAGCGTGACTTTGACAAGCATGTGCGGTACTGTCGGGACGCGCCGCTTGCGCAGGAGTTTCTGGCCGCCAACGATGCCGTTCGAGACTTTTTTATGGTAAGTAGAGAAAATTTGCTGGGAAAATTATGGTTCGAAATGAGGGAGCTTTCTCGAAAGCTGGCCACTCCATCTAGTGCCGGATTGTGGAAATTTCAAAACGCGACTGCGCAGAATCTGCACAATCTTCTTTGTTGATGATCGTCATCTCGGACGTCACCGAATCATGTTTTGTGCTGATCCGCTTCGGTTTCAGTTGACATGTTGCAAACCGTTCGGAAAAGCGGTCGTCCATGCCATAGGTTCACCTCTTTTACTTGCTACATGTAGGGATTAAGACTGTAACTGAGGGTGCTGACGTAGACATTATAGTTATATGGTACATTAATATGACCTGTCAGGGTAATTGACGCGGTATTTAAAGAAAAGGAAACATTGTTGCATTCACCCGGCTTGAAATAGAAATAGAGAAATCAGAAGAAATTACGCTAAACAAATGTAATAACGATGGAGACGCATCATACTTCACAATAATTGCTTTTCTTTTATTGCGTGCTTGCGAAATTGAACAGATTATCAAGTGAGTGATGTTTCTTTGACACGTATGCACGCTATGTTTGAGCCAGTAGATTTTAAAAATTGAATGTAAGTTATGATTTTGTAAAACAAGAGTATTGGGCCTTGTTTATTTAGATTTCGGATACACTGGCCACTTCTCCGGATGTTCCGAAAACCTGGAGCCCCAGGGAAGTGGCCACTTTCTGACCGGTTCTGAAACCTAGCTTGCGACATATCAAACTACATGATTTTGCAAAACAAGAGTATTGGACCATGTTTCTAGAGATTTCGGGTACACCGGCCACTTCTCCGGATGTTCCGGGCCCTGGTGCCCCAGGGAAGAGGCCACTTTCTGACCGGTTCTGAAATCTAGCTTGCGACATATCAAACTTCATGATTTTGTAAAACTAGAGTATTGGACCATGTTTCCAGAGATTTCGGATACAGTGACCACTTCTCCGGATGTTTCCGAAACCTGGTGTCCCTAGCAATGTGACCAGTTTCTGACCGGTTCTGAAACCTAGCTTGCGACATATCAAACTTTATGATTTTGCAAATCAAGAGTATTGGGCCATGTTTTGCAAAATCATGAAGTTTGAGATGTCGCAAGCTGGGTTCTGAACCGGTCAGAAAGTGCCAGTTCCTTGGGGGCACCAGGTTTCCGAAACATCCGGAGAAGTGGCTAGTATATTCGAAATTTCTGGAAACATGGTCCAATACTCTTGTTTTGTAAAATCATAAAGCACCAGGTTTCCGGAATATCCTGAGAAGTGGTCAGTATATCCGAAATTTCTAGAAACATGGTCCAATATTCTTTTTTTGAAAAATCATAAGGTTTGATATGTCGCAAGCTAGGTTTCAGAACCGGTCAGTAAGTGGCCACTTGACTGGGGGCACCTGAGTCCGGATCATCTGGAGAAGTGGCTAGTGTATCTGAAATCTCTAGAAACATGATTCAATACTCTTGTTTTGCAAAATCATTGATATGCCGCAAGCTAGTTTTCGAAGGCACCTCTATCTGATAAGGAGGTTACCCCAGTACCCCCCGGCCATAAATCCGGAACAACGGAAAAATCCGGAACCATGATTCTGGTTACATAAACTAGAAGGATTTTGTGATCAACTGTCAAAATTCCATTAACTTTCGATGAGAAACGGCTGAGAATCCGATTTTTAAAGTTTTGAAATTGGGTGCAAAATGAGGCTCAGGCACATACAGGGGATGGCCAAAATGTTTGGGATAGATATGCAATTTTTTTCCTCCCACAAAAAAAAAATCAACATGCTGTAACTTTTCATAGAGTGCATCAAAAAATCTCAAATTTTGACTGTTTGTCAACCTATTATATGTGCATTATTGGTACACATTTGGGCTCGATTGGATAATTTTTCGCGAAGTTAGAACCGTTCGGGTAAAACACTATTTTTTAGACAACTCATTTTTGAGCTGTCGTATCTCGGAAACCAGTGAACCGAATTGAATGATTTTTTAACGTTTATCAACAATATGTTAATACTTAATACGACGTTATAAAATGTTATATTTTCTCACGGCGAATTAAGTTATACCGGGTTGAATTTTTTACCCATATAGAGGAAAATAAGTCAAATTTACAATACCACACAAAAATTACTAAATGTGTTCTTCCTTCAATCTAAATAGGCTCCAATATTTCTGATTAGAGATAACATGAGAACAGAAGTCGAAAATCTTTGGATATCATCACTTAAATTTATTGACATTGATGTAAAAAAATTACTTTTTTTCGAGAAAAATCCAAAAAGTGTCAATCTATGATAACTTTTTCCAACGTTTAAAAAAATACATATGTTTTAATAGTTTGTGAAGCATTTACATATTGTTAGTGTACGTTCAAAATTTCATTCAATTCGGTTCACTGGTTTCCGAGATATGACAGCTCAAAAATGAGTTGTCTAAAAAATAGTGTTTTACCCGAACGGTTCTAACTTTGCGAAACATTAATCAATAAAGCCCAAATTTGTACCAATGATGCATACATAATAGGTTGACAAACAGCCAAAATTTGAGATTCTTTGATGCACTCTATGAAAAGTTATAGCATGTTGAATTTTTTTGAGAGAGAACAAAAAGCTGCCTATCCCAAACATTTTGGCCACCCTCTGTAGGTGTTAAACAGGTTTTTCATATCTTATTCGTATATCTCAGGCTCAATTGCGTATAAGGCTTTACAGAGCCGACATTATTGTTTGTAATCTTATGCTCAGACCAATAACTTCTTAAGTTTATGTGGTGGTGGTATTGGATGAAGGCCATTGCACTCGTGGCAACTCAAGGTTAGGAAATCACATTTTTTAATGTTAGGGTGAAGACTGGGCGATGGGTTTCTCTAGATCTCAATCGGATATACTATGCATTTTGCAAGCATGATAAGTACCTCTTTAGGTTCGTACTAACTTGTTATGTTGCTTGGTAAAATCTGGCTAAGAAACACAAAAAAAATAAGAAAAAAAACTTAGAAACTCGTAAATGGAGTGCATATAGGGTAGATCGCGTATTTCCAACACATTACTGACATAACTGTCAATTCTGCAGCAGAAAAAGTATCATCCAGAGATTTCTTGAGGAATTCCTCCAGAGATTCCTTCAAGAATTCCTCCATGGATTCCTTCAGGAATTCCTCCAGGGATACCTTCAGGGATTCCTCCAGGGATTCCTTCAGGGATTCCTCCAGGGATCCCTTCAGGAATTCCTCCAAGGATCCCTTCAGGAATTCCTCCAGGGATTCCTTCAGGAATTCCTCCAGGGATTCCTCCAGGAACTTAGAAACTCGTAAATGAAGTGCATATAGGGTAGATCGCGTATTTCCAACACATTACTGACATAACTGTCAATTCTGCAGCAGAAAAAGTATCATCCAGAGATTCCTTCAGGAATTCTTCCAGGGATTCCTTCAGGAATTCTTCCAGGGATTCCTCAGGAATTCCTCCAGGGATTCCTTCAGGAATTCCTCCAGGGATTCCTTGAGGAATTCCTCCAGGGATTCGTTCAGGAATTCCTTCAGGCATTCCTTCAGGAATTCCTCCAGGGATTCCTTCAGGAATTCCTCCAGGGATTCCTTCAGGAATTCCTCAAGGGATTCATTCAGGAATTCCTCCAGGGTTTCCTCCAGGAATTCCGCCAGGGATTCCTCCAGGAATTCCAGCATGGATTTCTCCAGGAATTCCAGCATGGATTTCTCCAGGAATTCCAGCATGGATTCCTCCAGGGATTCCTCCAGGAATTCCAGCAAGGATTCCTCCAGGAATTCCTCCAGGGATTCCTCCAGGGATTTCTCCAGGAATTCCTCCAGGGATTCCTCCAGGAATTCCTCCAGGGATTCCTCCAGGAATTCCTCCAGGGATTCCTCCAGGAATTCCTCCAGGGATTCCTCCAGGAATTCCTCCAGGGATTCCTCCAGGAATTCCTCCAGGGATTCCTCCAGGAATTCCTCCAGGGATTCCTCCAGGAATTCCTCCATGGATTCCTCCATGGATTCCTCCAGGAGTTCCTCCATGGATTCCTCCAGGAATTTCTCCAGGAATTCCTCCAGGAATTTCTCCAGGAATTCCTCCAGGAATTCCTCTAGGAATTCCTACAAGAATTCCTGGAGAAATTTCTTCAGGAAATCCTCCAGGTATTCCTCCAGGAATTCCTCCATGAATTCCTGCAGGAATTCCTCCATGAATTCCTCCATGAAATCCTTCTGGAATTCCTCCATGAATTTCTTCACAAATTTCTCCAGGATTTCCTTCAAGAATTCCTCCAGGAATTCCTTCAAGAATTCCTCCAGGAATTGCTTCAAGAATTCCTCCAAGAATTCCGCCAGGAATTTCTCTAGGGATTCCGCCAGGAATTCCTCCAGGGATTCCGCCAGGAATTCCTCCAAGGATTCCTCCATGGACTCCGCCAGAAAAATCAGCAAAATAAATTGCTGAATTTCAGCAAATTTTTAGCTGAATTTCAGCACAACGTTGCTGATTAACTGTCAAAGTTGCTAGATGGTTCAGCAAGTTGAAAAATAATTGCTGATATTCAGTAAATTCGCATTGCTAAATGAAATCAGCACAAAAAAAATCAGCAAAGTTTGCTGAATGTAGGAGTGTAGGATTCCTAGAAGGGTTTTCTTCTGGAATTGCTGTAGGGACTTCTCCAGAAATTTCTCCAGTGGTTCCTCTTGGAATGTTTTAAGGAATTGCCAAAAACTTGTCCAGAGATTTCTTCGGGAATTCTTTCAGCAGTTTCTTCGGGAATTTACCCAGGGATTCTGTCAGCAATCCTTTCAATAATTCCCTCAGGGTTTCTTTCAAACATTTCTCCATGTATTCACCCAGAGAAGACTCTTTCGGAATTCTCCAAGAGATTCCCCTCAGTACCTTTTTAAGTTTATAGATGTAAATTCCCCCACAAATAAAAATAAGCATTATATCATCTTGAAATACCTTCAGGTTTAAAATACACATAAATAAAAACAAAAAAAAAACCTTCAGGTAATTTCTATAAAACTATTCTTTGAGATGAGTACATGAGTAAAACTGTCATTAGGGAAGTTCTGGCAAGGATGTACTCGGAAAAATACAACTAAATGTAGATGCAGAACATTCCGAGATTGCGGAAATTTTTAAAATACTTATGTTGATTTATTTGTTATTCTTTGCTGTGCTTCGATTGTACATTTTTCTACCACGGCCGAAATTATGAATCGCTATGATTCTTGGTTTCTTGTGCCCAATTTTTTCAAACATCAATATATGCCGATTTGTTTATGTTAAAGTACAGTATCGGACAACACAAAGGCACCAAATCTGTTTCCCATACAAACTTGTAAAGTTCAGAATGCCATATTTCAGTTACTATCACCGAACTTTTTCAATAGTTTTTAAAAATTGAAATGTTTTGTAGTTCGTCACAGAAAAATGAAAGCAATCGGTTGAGAAGTAACTGAGATATGGCATTTTAAACTTTACAAGTTTGTTGGGAAAACGGCTTTGGTGCAATTTTATTGTCCGATACTGTGTGTTCATAGTCAAAATGGAATTTTAGACAAATCAAATCTATTCGCATTCCGCAAAAGCTGTTGATCCCAAAATTGATCTGCGGCTCAATATTCATCAGAAGTTTGATGCAAAATTACGAATTTTGTGCTGTCGCACGATAGAATTAGATTAGAAATTTTTCGCCAATCGATCTTCGCCTTCAAATTCCAAAGATTGGCTTGAATTTACATTAATTTCAGGTCGAATGAATGTTTCAGCAAATATTGCAGACGGCAACACTGCACATTACATATATGACCAAACGAAACTTACAAAGTTGCGCACGCAGATCTCACTCTACTTGGTACTCAGCGGCTAACAACCACTCACAGAGCAGATCACACTCGCATCAACTTTTTTGAATGATATAGCGAACGCTTTCTCGTCTGACGCCTGCTCCTGGCGACCGATTCGAATTTCTTGTTTTGGCGCCAGAATGGATTTGTAACAATACTGAATGGTATTTATCGAGGCAAAAGACCAGCGCTATTTGATATGCGAGAAAAAGGTTCAACCTTTTTTGCTGTTGATAGAGAACAATTCTCTGTTGATTTGTAAAATGCTTACATTTGTTTGTCTTACTGGCAAAAAAAAATATGAAGGAAATTAATCTGCGATGACCTCAATATACAGCTTTGCTCAAAATGTAAAGAACTCGGTTCAATTGCCCAATTTCTCAAACTTGATCATACCATTCAAGGCGAAATTCTCCGAAGTTAGTTTATCTGTCTCCAGCTTATCTTATTAAGAAAAATCCGGAAATGATCAATAACTCACAAGAAGTGGATTTACTGAGAAAGCGTATTCTCTTTCATTTTCTCAGTGCTAGCAGCTATTCTTGTTTTATTGCTATCTTCTGTCGACTGTCGAAAAACGTCATCCCGTCACCGGTTATCTCATCGTCTTTAGTATTCACTATACATATTTCCTAATCTTCGGACGGGTAGTTGAGAACACTCTCCCTGATCGTGAAGATATTCTGTTTCTAGCTTTTAAATGTTGAATAGGAAAGTATAAACCACTTGGCATACGATTGATACACAGTTGATATCAGATCAATGTACAAATGAGCAACATGATCATCAAAATGTAATTTCAAATTTCATTATAGAGCATCCATAAATTACGTGACGGGGGATTGAACACATTGTGACAGTCCATCGAGAACATGTTTTTGAACATTCTTGAGATGACGTAATTTATGAACGATCCCCTATAGATTAATTTGTTACTCTGATCAACAGAGAAGAAGAATGACGCAAACATATCAATAACGTTTCAAGCAACAATATCGCCATTTCTCGCAGAAGTTCCCAAACAGAACCAATTTTCATCAGTTTCATTTACCACTTCTCCTTCAAGTTTCACCTCCCTTCTGCTACAAGTCCACCCAGCTGGTGCGTGATCTAATTTTAACAGTCCTCATCAGTGCAAGTTGAGATTTTTTTTTTTGAACTTTGCAAATTTGTTTGGCCGATCTCTGTACCACTGAGCGGAAAGGGGGAATAGGTTCAACACACAACACTCTGCATTGCGTATGTTTTTCTTAACTTTAATTTCGTAACCTCGCCTCAGAACAAATAGGAACAAATCATGCTGAGAATGGCTAGGTTCGAATCTTTGAGATTATAAGAATATAGAATATTTTCGCGCTTGTAACAAGACGTACGGGGTGAATGATAAAACTTCTAGACTGGTGTAATTGGTCACGCTTTCCCCTACTTGCCCCCAACGATACACGATGATGACAGCTTGTAGTGCGCCACCAACCACCGAACCAAGTTGTAATGGGGTAAAAAAACGCAAAATTTACGTGGCGTTACGGGTCAGGTCTGAAAATGGCCATAAAATCTGCACATCTTTTAAATACCTACATATATGTAGTGTACGGTGACGCCAATGTCAAATTGACGATTTTCGCGCCAGATGAACGTGACACTGATGGTGCACCAACTGGAGGCTGAATTAACATCATTTTTATTCGTAGCGTGTAAAACATTTAAAGCTGAAATATGGGAAACGGAGGGTGTTTTCAAAATACGTGCATATATCACCAGTGATGACCATCTGAATGGTTGACGTACGAACCTTTTTGATAAAAAAAGCAATATTTGTTTAAGTTGCACTCTTTAAATGGAGCATTTTTTAAATCACTTAAAATGTTTGCATAAGTCTGGCGTGTTCAAAAACGAGGTACTAGAGACTACAGTAGCTTTCAAATTCCTATTAGCCTCTGCATGCTGAGAGATTTTGACTTTTACTGCGAGCACTGTGTTCAAAATTTCTGTGAGAGTCAAAGTCAAAGAACAAAAGAATTTTGCCAGCATACACAACATGATTTGAATGCGAATTATTTGTGACGAACTTGGTGGTCTAATGACTACCACTTCTGATTTGGATGCAGAAGGTCCTGATTACTTCCGTAGCGCGTCCCCCATTCCTGCTACTTCGTATGTTTCTATCGTTAGAACCAGGAACGAGTTGAAATAGCCGTTTCCCTTGGGCCTGTCCATAAGGTACATAGGGGCTGTTCATAAACCACGTAGACTAAAATTTGACATTCTCAGACCCCTCCTCCCCCTGGTAGACAAATTTGAAATTTGTATGGAGCGTAGACTTTGGCCAAACCCCCTCCTCTCAAAAGTCTACGAGGTTTATGAAAAGCCCCATAGGTATGGTCAAAGTTTAAGTCTATCGGGGCTTAGAGGATTATATCTGGTATGGCCAAGAATGAGTTTACGTACGTTCCCACAATGAGTCTAGAGGCTCTGCCAGATACTGCACTTAAGTCCACTTTCGGTTAATACCTGTTAACCACAACCTGTTTGATATTTTTTTTATTCGCTGTGACTCAAGTATGGTTTAATGTAGAAAAAAATATGCATAGATTTTTCATTAGAGCTTGTACGAATATATTTTTGATATAAAAAAATTCAAAAATTTCCGTATGCTAGTTTTGAAAATCGATTAATAATAAAAAATCAAAGTTAGGAGCATTTGACCATCCTGCACTACTTGTCAAATTTTAAGACTGGAAATTAGCTTTCTGCAGACAATTAATAAAAAATAGTGAGGTTTATGACAAACAAAAATTCTATGACATCTAACATAGATCCGCGATGAATATTACTCACAGTGTATTTTTTTCTGAAAGTCCTTCAAATATCCTCAAACGTCTTCGAAGGCACTTTTTTTCACTTCAATCCAACTAACTGTTTATATTAATTTTTTTTTTTTGAAGAAGAAGATTATTAGGTTTTTTTATACTCCCTTTTCAAAAATTAGGTGAAGAATATTGTAAAACAAATAACATTAAAAATATTTTCAGATAGAAGCTCATATATAAGCAAAATTTCATTTGATTTGAAGTAGGACACGTCTACGCGATTCGTGCGTTGAGCTAGAAAGGCTTTAAAGACATTTCAATTGCTTTTCTCATAACCAGATTTTCTCTCCATAAATGTTACAGCTGCTCCTTCGAGTTATTATGACAATTCAACAGTGAATATTTTAAAACATTTTTTTTTCATAGGTCATCCCTGCACAGATCGAAAAAAAAATGTAAAATTCTGTGACATATGATGCAAATGATTGGAGCGTGGGATATCACAGAAGTTTACATGACATATGATGTACAAGTCATAAAATATCATGTAAACTACCATTATGTCATGTATAATTCAGCATGACTCTGTGTGTTTACATGACATATAATACAAATTTACATGATGTATCATGTAAACCATCATAACATTAAGTTTACATGACTTAACTGAAGTTTCGTGACGTGTAAATCTCAATATTTTTATCTGTGTGTATATTTAAATATGAATATGAAGGCTGTTCAAAATGTGTTTTGCTGATAGAGAATCAGCACTACAGATGCCAGGTGAATTCTAAAACGAATCTCGTTTTTTTTAAATTTATTTTTTTTTAGTATTTATATTCCTATCACTTTGAGCTTTCTGTAGAAGTTTCTCAATTGAAACAATAAATAAATAAATAAATGCAAATATCCCCGGGAGCAATCTATGAAAGAATTCTGAAGTAATCAATGAAAGAATTTCAAGAGGAGAGTCTCTGACCATTCTGTAGAAATCTCGGGAAGAATCCCAGAAGAAACCTAGAAAGGAATCCAGGCAATCTCCACGAAGGAATATTTAAAGAATTTCAGGATCCCCTGAAAGTATTTCTGCAGCAATTCTCAAAAGGATCGTTAGTAAATCCCAACAGAAAATCCGAGAATCAATGAAAAAGTCACGGGAGAAATCTTTGAAGGAATTATGTATGCATTCAAATTAAATAAAATAGTCCCGGAAGAAAATTCTAATGGAATCTCTGGGAGATACCCGGAAACCTTAAAAAAATGAAAATCTTAAAAAGAAACCACAAAATTTAGGAAGAATCAATGGAGGAATACTGGGAGATATTCCTAAAGGTGTCCCGGAAGAAACTCCTGAGGGAATCCCGGGGGAAAGCACAAGAATAATCCTGAAGAAACAGCTGATGCAGTCTCGGGATTATTCCGTAAATAAAATCCCGACGGAAATCAGTAAATGAATCCCGGGAGGTATCAATTAAGGAGTCCCAGGTAGAATTGTTAAAGAAAGCCCGAGCTGAAGGTATTCCAGTAGAAAGCCCAGTAAAAAATCTGAAGGAATCTCTGACGCAGTCTCGGAATTAATCTGTGGACTCTGGGGAATAATACCGGAAGAAATCCGTAAAGGAATCTTGGAATTCCGGTGAAAATGACGAAAGAAATTTTTGAAAAAATCCGGGAGAAATCAGAGAGGAGCCTGGAAAAATTCTGGGAAAGTACCCGACGAAATGCCGAGAGGCATTTCTGAAAATATTCTGAAAGAATCTCTGAAAGAATCCTCAGAAGAATTCCTGGAGAAATCCTTAGAAGAATACATGAAGGGATCTCATGAAAAATCCTGAGTGGTAAAAGTTCCAAAAGAAATCCTGGGACGAGCCCCTACAGGATTTTTTGGAAGAATTACAAGATGAAACCTGGTAGGAATCTTAGGAGAAATTCATGGAATAATGGTGGAGATTTTATCAGTGTTGAAAATTATCACCTCCCGAGTGCTCATTACCTACAACTTATCCACCGTATTTTAATCGCTTGCGATTGAACCGTGCACTGCTAATCGATGAGCAGATGCAAAGAGGTGGCAAAACGAACATGATGTTAATCGCAAACGATTTCGTTCCAATCTTTCAGTGCCGCCACAGGCTCGCCCGAACAGCCGAACCACACCGAATGGGTTGGTTGTAGAGACTACGGCTCGACACGCACACAGATGCAACATTCGCATACACCGACACTCCTACCAATAACAGCTTCCAGCCGACGATGCTTTGCGATTGATGAGTGCAGCGATGAATTTTGAGTTCACTCGTTCTGTTAATTTTGACACTACAGCTGGGTATCCTCTCAAAAAGGCACTACTCAGAAGTGTGTGAGCTAAATCCGTTTTTAAAATTTTTAATCGTTTTTTGTCATAACGTTGCATTCAAAGTAAAGCATTTGCAAATAGTTTACAGTCGAGTCTCCTATTAGACGCTGCCACCCACTTTACGCCCACTGAGATTTCCCAGCTGTCCTGCAACCGATCAAGCTGATTTTTTGACTGTGATTAGAGTATCACATTCCAAAAATGAACTGAATTGGTTGGAAGACAACCTGAAAATTACGGTGGGCGTAAAGTGGGTGGCAGCGTCTAATAGGAGACCCGACTGTATGTACTGACTGATATTTCGAGTTAGTTATTGAGAAAACAAATCAAAATATAATATCGCAATTTGTAGCTGGGTAGTACCTGGACATCTCAAACATCATGCTTAGAACTGCAAAAAAACGTTTAAATATTTTGCAAAAAAAATGCTGCTTTTCAAGTTAGAGCTATTTCAAAAAGTCACGGTTTTTTTTTCATATATTTTATGTTATTTTCTCATTTTTGACTTAAATATAATTTATCTTCCCACATTTTTACACGTTTTGAACAAGCCTCATTCAATCTTATCGAACGTTGATCATTAATCGAAATTAAATTGAATTCAATGACACATATTGCCCATTTTACTGGGCAGATTTGCTGGTATGTCTGAAACATACTGAAAAAACTTGTAATTAGAAGGCACGAAATGTTGCTAATTGACAAATTGACAAATTGAGATGAAATTTTTCAATTAGCAACATTTCGTGCCTTCTAATTACAAGTTTTTCCAGTATTTAAATTGAATTCCTAATAAAAAAACGCAAAAAATGTGGAGTTCACAGACTTATGCAGTTTTTTTCATTATTGAAGTTACGTACCCAAGTAACAGGACTAGCTGAATAGTAGTTTCTTAGGCTAAAGTTTGCTTAAGAGTGGTTTGTTCCACTCTTATACAGCAAAAATGTTTGTTGGGTAATTTTTATAAACCCCTTTAAAACACTAAAAAAACTATATAACATATCTAGACTATAACTTCGATTAAACACATAAGAAGAGTTTAAGCCGACCATTTTTTTTCGACCATTGTGCTGCCCATAATCGCATAGTTGACGTAACCACCATTGACAATGTCAGCACCATGGTCAGCACCCACAAGCTAATATCTATCTAAATGTGCATAATTGTTACAAGTTTTATTCAATAGAGCACAAGATCTAATCACTAGCTAGATATCAACGTGAAAAAACCATAAACTTTTCATTAGTCATTGTTAAGATTTCAAAACTGTACTGAAAACTACAGTGGCGCTTACGTCAACTATGCGATTATAGGCAGTGTGGGGAGGTTGGTTTAGCAAAACGAAAGAGGGTGATGAAAACGAATTCATTATCGAATGCAAATCGCATCATATTCCGAATGTTTTCATTGAATAGTAAGCTTAGACCTTAAATGTAGACCAAAATTTTTCTTAACTAAAATTGTTGAAAGAGGGAAAAGTCGCTTTGAGTGATATAAATTACATCGAACACGGTAGTTTTTACCTGAAAATCTTTTCGACACATGATTTTCACACACATGAATGGTTTTGTTGATGACGCCATTTTTATATCTCTTCGAGTCGAGATATGCATTAGCAACAGCAATGTTTTTCATTGAAGTGCCATCTGTTCGAAGGATTTCTTCCTAATAATTACAACCGGAACCGGACTAAGTTTGGCCAGATAAACATATTTGCATAACACACCAAAATCTGTTTACTACAGCATCATCTAAAGTGAAAAAAAAAATCTAATTATACTTCATTTGTATAGTAAATTCTAATCCGTATTAACAATCCCGCAGAAGACATCAATTTCAAATTTTAAACCATGGTTAATATATTAGGAAAACATGCAAGGGTGCATAATATATTCTACATTTCTACATTCTACATAACTTCTCCTAAGATATTATGCTCAAATATTGTGTAATTCTCAAGATATTAATTTGAAAAGTACATACTGTCCTACAAACAGGGCGCTGGGCGTTCGGGTTATCTGTTCGATAAATAGGGCGTGAGGCGGATAAGGGTTATAGGGAATTTGTTCGTCCTTCTAGTTATTTATTTTTAGTTTTTCTTATGTAAAAGTGAAGCGATAGTGTTTTTAATTTTAACTAATAGTTCACGCCAATGTCAGTTAATATCAAACATAGTTTATGTTTAACGTAATTATAACAAACGTACGTATGAATGACTTTAAGCCTCATGGGGTATAGTCTGTGTATAGTTCATAACGGTTGACCCCGATAACATATGCGAGTACCCAGTGTAGGAAGAATGTTCACGATGGCCTCTGAAAGCCTAGAAGAACTAGTTTACTCTACTTATGTAAGGGAACGTGCATAAATCACGCCACATAAAAATTGTTGATTATCAACCACCCCTTTTTTCTTAAAGCATGACGTAGTTTAGTGACTTTCCTTTACGACGAATCATGAATGCTGTTCCCAGCTTCCAGAAAAATATTGTTGATGATAAAAAAGGCATGCTCCAATTATACCACAAACTATGTGAAAAACGCTTGAAAATATCTTCAAGAATTTCCTTTTTAACTTTCTTTCGACATTCAAGTTTTGGATTCCGAGGTGAATTTCAGCAATTTCACCAGAATTCAAGTAAAGATTTATTCTTCAGGAAAAAATAACTTTATTAGTAATTGCACAAAACAGAATAGTTCAAATGCAAAAATATCACCAAGTTTTTAAAAGGTTACAAAAATCATATGTTACTGGACTGGTAACTATGATTTTTTAGTATGTATTTCCAATGAGAATCAAACGATATTGTAACGAATGCTCGGGACGTCGATATGATTTGTAGTTAACCGAACAACCATTTGGTAGTTAGTTAGTTTAGTGTAGGTTTGAACCGCTCAGTATACGGTTGCCTTTTGTTCGTCTTTGGATTGAAATATATACCACAGTGATCGAAATAAAATCTGCTTTTATGCAATTCAGTATCATAAGTTCTATTTTATATATTATATATATGCAACTCATTTGAGTTGCATTATGAACATTATGCAACTCAAATGAGTTCTGTAATGAAAAAAAAAATCATTGCATAAAATTTTGTATGGAACTCGTTGCAAAACTCGATTTTTCAGCACGAGTCGTACATTTATCTAACGAGGCTTGCAACTCGTTACATAAATAACTATTTTGCAACCGACTACGAAGAATATCATTCGCATATCAATCATCATGTTACAATATATTTTCCCAGTAGGCAATAATTTAATGTTTGTATGATTAAAAACCAAGAGATTTTTCCCTTTACCGATTGTGGAGGTCACCTTCCGCATCATCATGCTCAATACCCAGGCCTTTACAGCACTGGCTATAGGTTAGCGGTTAACAACAGCATGAATCCTAATAAATAGTTAAAATTTATAGACCCTAAAACTTAATCTACGTAGGGGAACTGAGAGCATAAAGCCCCCCGGGGGCAAAACGCCTTCAGCTGATTTCATCATATTGTAGATGGTTTCGTGAGATACAAGCACGCTAGATTATAAAATTCAGCAGGTTAAGTCCGCGAATGGCTAATATATTTATCGAAAGAAAAGTTTTTTTCACATTTGGAATGATTCCCTAATTTGCAGCGCCCAAAAACTAGAGTTTGCGCGCTAGGTATATGGAATCAACTCATTAAATTACCACGCGTAATAGGAAGGAATAGGAGGAACAGGAATAGGAGCCTTTATTTGCTGCTGGGAAGAGTTCGGTGGAGCCCCTTGGTATTTCACAACAAGACAAAATCCGGGAAGAAAATGAGGCGTCATAGATATTGAATCGAATTTATGAACAAATCACAAATAAATAGTAAAACAAATACAAGTCACACACGAATGAAGCGTGATCGATCATGTTGATAAACCAAGCTGCCGTTTCGAGGCGGAAAACCAACAACCCCATCTCAGGGAAAATGTAGAGAGCAGTTTCACCACCCCAAGAAATATTTCCATCTCGTGAGTGCCCCCGACTCTGAGTGGCACACCCACGGCGGTGGGAACCGCTCGGTGGTCACTCCGATCAACGCGGCCACGCAAACCCAATCCGTTGTACCGCTAGCAGCTGTGGTGGACCGGGTAATTTTAGAATCCGCCGCGCCGATCTCGGTTAGTCGTTGTTCATAGTTTCTAGTGGCAAGATCGCGCGCAAACGAACCCAACCGAGTACCGTGTACCAACCGTCCGTGTGTGTGCCCGTTTGTGGAAGAAACGTGTGTGTAAGTGGCGGGAACGGGGAAAAAAGAGAGGGTGGAAATATCTTTCAGCGAGTGATTTTTCTTCGATTTTTCCGAGAAAATTTGCAGAAAATTATAGAAAATTTTGACGCTGCTAGTGATTTGTGTCGTAATTGGAAGGAAGTTATGTGAATAGAGAGGGAAGGAATTCGAATCCATTGGTGGTTGATTAGAAATTACTCCTGACGAAACAGTGCGGAAGATCAATTTGTCACAAGTGTCGCTTTTCCTGAGAAAGACCAGTGAAGCACAAGCGTGTTATATAATCGACCAACCAGTGGAATTTGTCAGTGAAAAGATTGTGCCGAGACACTAGGAAAATTCAACATACTCTTCATTCACCGCAGATTTCTCCCGCAATTCGAAGTCTACCATCCGTCATCTCTGACCGCATCGAGTTCGAAAGTTGAGTTATCTTCTTTCGAATTTGCCAGAAACTCCTAAAGGTTAGCATGAAATTGTTTAAATTTTCAGAGTACTATATACCAAGAACTGATCCTCAAGCCATTCGAAAATCGTGCAACTCCTACGCAGAACAAGCCGGATGCAAAATTGCTTGCAAAGCTAATAAATCTCCCATACATCCAAATGATGCGAAAGTAATCCAGCAAATTCACCCACGATTCAGTTCCAACGTTTTCAGCGCAGCAAAAATCACCCCAGCATTTCGTAGCGCTTCCCGTACAAAATGCCGTTCACAAACGATCATCATGATCGTCATCCATTCGCCTCCCAAACGTCAGTAATATTATATTTATATAACAATCTTCCTCGTCAAGCAATCAAGTCTGCCTGTTTTTTCGCGAGGAAAACCGCGTTTCGAAATCGGTTCAAACTCGCCCATGATTCGCTCGTTGCGTTCAAGGACACCTCGATCGACTCGACCACCGATCCGATCAAGAAAGATCAATGAAACTATTGCGGCGGAGCAGACTCGTTTGTTTACCACCCAAACACAACAACAACAAGCAAAGCATGTCGTTGATTGTTTACACCTGAATTCCCATCGAGCGCAATCACCTTTCGGCGGCACCAGCACCCTTTCCCAACCTGCCTGATCACCGGTTCGATATTCCGGCGTTTCTTCAAAAGAATTCACCTCGCAAACAGGTGGGATCGAAAGTCGCTTTATAGAAATGCGACACAGCGTCGTCAGCGATGCACTTGATTTGACATCCTTCAAGTTCATGGAGACGGTCCAAAAAATGTGGTTCCAATTTCACGCCGCCCACTGCCGCCTTGCTGTAAAATAGTCGCGAATAGAAAAAAAAAGTAGGTGAACGAGAGTGAGTGAGTGAATGAGTTGCATCACGTCCTAGCAGCACTCGCACACTTGACCCGATATCTGCTCACATGTCTGCGCAAGTGAGTACTATTTTTCAATTGACGACACTGAGCGGGAAAATCGGGAAAAATGAGAGCAATTAAAATGTGTACAGACGACGTATGAAAGAAGTATTGTACGTTTTGTACTATAAAGCCTTTTCCTAGTAGCTGAATATACGTGACCTTTTTTGCATTTTTCATGAAATTTTAAATGTTTTTTGTTCAAATTTCATCAAAGGCTTCCAAAGTACTCAGAAGTTTGTGTCACAAATCCAGTACACTAAATCAAATTTCATTCATATTGAATGATCACAGAACATGGCCTAAGGTAGTGACGTATTCTAAAAGCCTCACAGCACCACTAGAAAATTCTTGGAACATGTTGGGTGAATAACCTAGTTCAAACATAACTAGAATTAATTATTTTTGATTCCACAGGATCTACCATCATTTCAGCTCACTCTGTTCAAGAAATTTAATCTCGTTGATTACCATTAGTTATCGCAATATTACGAGAAACTTGATACTGTAGTAGTTGGACATTCCGTGAAATACAAATGACCTCCAGTATTTTTTGAAGTTTGGGTTACAATATCTACATACTGTATCATGCTTTATTTGTATAAAAATCTTCGTCGAATGTAGTCTATGCTGCTGATGGAGCCTCAATGTACAACTATAATGCTTTTGATGCATTCATGGGAGATTTCAGGCTATCCAAACCTTTCTGGAATTAAGACCTTCAAGGTCTACAGGCTCTACGCTTGTCACTCTTCACTCTATCGGCATAATTTTTTCACGATTGTGTATGTTACTATTTGGGTGTCCACTGGCATACAGATACTTACCTTACCGATCAGGCTAAGGCCGGGGTGGCCTCTGGTGTACATAGTAGCCGCCTCCATTCCACTCGGTCCATGGCTGTTTGTCTCCAGTTCCGCACTCTGCGTAGGGTCCGCAGATCGTCCTCCACTTGGTCGACCCACCTAGCACGCTGCGCTCCACGTCTTCTTGTACCGGTCGGATGACTCTCGAGAACCATTTTAGTCGGGTTGCTATCCGACATCCTGATGACGTGACCCGCCCACCTCCCGATTTTCGCGGTATGGACGATGGTTGGTTCTCTCAGCAGGTGATGCAGCTCGTGATTCATTCGCCTTCTCCAAGTCCCGTCTTCCATCTGCACTCCGCCGTAGATGGTACGCAACACCTTCCGTTCGAAAACTCCAAGGGCGCGTTGGTCCTCTGCACGTAAAGTCCATGTTTCGTGCCCATAGAGGACTACCCGTCTAATCAGCGTTTTATAGATAGTTAACTTCGTGTTACGGCGAACTTTATCGTAGAGTTCTGCGGAGTCTAAAATAAGCACGATTTCCTACCACAATGCGCCTCTGAATTTCTCTGCTGGTATCGTTGTCGGCGGTCACAGGTGAGCCCAAGTACACGAATTCTTCAACCGCCACGATTTTATCACCGTCGACATAAATTCGGGGTGGCGGTGATTCCTCCCTGGAGCCCTTTGCCATCATATACTTCGTCTTCGACACATTAATGACTAATCCGATTCGCCTGGCTTCACTCTTTAGTCGGATGTACGTTTCCGCCATCGTCTCAAATTTACGAGCAATAATATCAATATCATCGGCGAAACCAAGCAGCTGAACGGACTTCGTGAAAATCGTCACACTCGTGTTTATCCCCGCTCTCCTTATTATACCCTCTAAAGCAATGTTGGACAGTAAGCACGAAAGACCACCACCTTGCCGTAACCCTCTGCGAGATTCGAAGGGACTCGAGAGTGTCCCTGATACTCGAACTACGCACATCACTCGATCCATCGTCGCCTTGATCAATCGTATCAGTTTATCCGGGAATCCGTATTCGTGCATAATCTGCCATAGCTGTTCTCGATCGATTGTATCATACGCCGATTTGAAATCGATGAACAAGTGATGTGTGGGCACGTTGTATTCGCGGCTCTTCTGCAACACCTGGCGGATGGCGAACATCTGGTCCGTTGTAGCGCGTTCACCCATAAATCCAGCCTGATATTGCCCCACGAACTCCCTTGCAATCGGTGATAGACGGCGGCATAAAATTTGAGAGAGTATCTTGTAGGCAGCGCTCAGTAGTGTGATTGCGCGGTAGTTCCCGCAATCCAACTTGTCGCCCTTTTTGTAGATAGGGCATACAATACCTTCCATCCATTCCTCCGGTAATATTTCCTCCTCCCAAATCTTGGTAATGACCCAGTGTAGTGCTCTCACCAGTGCCTCTCCACCGTATTTTAGAAGCTCACTTGGTAGTTGATCTGCTCCAGCGGCTTTGCTGTTTTTCAACCGGCCGACCTCCTCCTCAATCTCTTGGAGGTCAGGGGCCGGAAGACTTTCGTCCTGTGCACATACTCCTAGAACTGTTACCACGCCACCTTCGGTACTTGCAACGTCGCCATTGAGGTGCTCATCGTAATGCTGCCGCCACCTCTCGACCACCTCACACTCGCTCGTGAGAATATTCCCGTGATTATCTCGGCACATGTCGGCTTGTGGCACAAAGCCTCTGCGCGAGCGGTTCAGCTTCTCGTAGAACTTACGTGTGTCCTTAGCGCGGTACAGCTCTTCCATCGCTTCGCGATCTCGTTCTTCCTGCTGGCGCTTCTTCATCCGGAAGACTGAGTTCTGCCTGTTCCGCGCCTGTTTGTAACGTGCCTTGTTCGCTCTCGTACGGTGTTGCAGCATTCTCGCCCATGCTGCATTCTTCTCGTTTTTCAACTGTTCACATTCGCCGTCGTACCAGTCGTTTCTGCGATTCGGAGTCGCGAAACCTAGTGCTGTAGCCGAGGTACTACCTATGGCGGATCGGATGTTCCTCCAGCCACCTTCAAGTGTAGCTGCGCCAAGCTGCTCTTCCGTTGGTAGGGCCACTGCTAACTGCTGCGCGTAGTCTTGAGCCACTTCTACGTTACGCAGCTGCTCGATGTTGAGTCGCGGCGTTCGACTTCGACGCGTGGTGATAACTGTCGAAAGTTTTGAGCGCATGCATACAGCTACTAAGTAGTGATCCGAATCTATATTCGCACTGCGGTATGTGCGGACGTTGGTTATATCTGAGAAGAATTTACCGTCGATTAGAACGTGGTCGATTTGGTTTTCTGTTTGATGGTCGGGTGATCTCCAGGTGGCTTTGTGGATATCTTTGCGGGGGAAGAAAGTGCTTCGGACTACCATACCACGGGAGACTGCAAAGTTTACGCATCGCAGGCCGTTATCATTCGATACGGCGTGCAGGCTGTTTCGCCCGATTACCGGTCTGTACATTTCCTCCCTTCCTACCTGCGCGTTCATGTCGCCGACAACGATTTTCACGTCACGCGGCGAGCAACCATCGTATGTTTGCTCTAACTGCGCGTAGAACGCTTTTTTCTCGTCATCGGGTCTCCCTTCGTGTGGGCAGTGGACGTTGATGATGCTGTAGTTGAAGAAACGGCCCTTAACTGCCAACGTGCACATCCTTGCGTTGATCGGCTGCCACACGATCACACGTTGTCGCATCTTGCCCAACACTATAAATCCTGTTCCCAGTTCATTGGTGGTGCCACAGCTTTGGTAGAAGGTAGCCGCTCGATGCCCGCTTTTCCACACTTTCTGTCCAGTCCAACAAAGTTCCTGCAACGCCACGATGTCGAAGTTGCGGGGATGTAGTTCGTCGTAGATTATCCTGTCACATCCTGCGAAACCTAGTGACTTGCAATTCCATGTTCCAAGTTTCCAATCGTAGTCCTTATTTCGTCGCGTGGGTCTTTGCCGATTGTATCGAGTCGTATTTTCTCCTATGTTATACGCAATGGGGATTTTTACGGGTGGCTTATTGGGCCTACGCCAACACTCCTGTCTCGCCGGAGGGCCATCGTGCCAGTTCTGTTTAACGTCCCAACCAGCACTAGGACGACCACGCTGATAGGGGTACCACCTTGGATCTAGCTGGGCGTGGTGCAGTGTTTCTTACTCAGCCGCTGGATGCCAGAACAGACGCTGTTTGAGTCGCACCTCCTTGGTGAACAGACGCTCGGATCGTACCTCCTCAATCTAGCTGAAGTCAGAAGGACAGCAGATCGAGCAGATCGAGCCTATTCCAATTTATTCCAGACTCTGTGGTGTCCCATCGACGTTTTCTCCTAGAATAATCTTCCCAGGATTTGGCAATCTTTCAAACAGCCAAAATAGTGCATCCGTATATTTACGATATACCTACACCATTTTTTTCACATAGCTCGATTTTTTCTCAGCGCTTGAAAACACGAAACATGCCACCCAAAAAATGTTTCACACGTTTGGTAAACCATAAAATTAATCTAACATGCTCAAATGACTAATTCCCACCGGCAAAAACAACATCATTACGTTCCGGATTGGTCGCCGCCAGGGCATAAGTCGCCGCGTCCTCCTTCATCAGCGTAGATCAAACCGCTCGGACTGCAGGCAGAAATTGTAGAATATTTTTGTACCACCCCCCGCAAGACGTGGGTGGCTGACTGCCGCCGTCGTTACGACGACACGCGTTGAACTTGGTCCGATTCCAGTTTATAGAAATATATTTTTGTTTTTCTTCGTATCGTTCACCCCCCTTCTTGGCAGCGGTGGGGTGTGATCGAGGAGAGAGCGTCACCCCGATGCTGATGTTGAGAATTTTTCACACCTTCAAGTAACACAAGCGACGACCCTCCCGCCTCCACATAGCTGTGTTGATGTGGCCATGGGGGACACTGGGTGTCGCTGGTAGTAGGCGTCACACTTGACCGTCAATTTCCCACGCTCCTATACCGGCCCTCCATGGGGTTCAGGAAAAAAATATATTGGGGATTACGCGCTGCTGAGTTCGTTGAAGGATGAGCTGTGGCCCAGTTTCAAAAATAACGAGATGTTTGGCTATGTGAAAGGGATGATGGTAATCTTTTATGTATCTCTATATTTATGTTTCCAGATGAACTGTTTCCAACTGACATAAAGTTGTGTAAAAGAACTATGCAGGACATGATGCAGGATTATATTTTTTGCAACTTCTCATCGTAATAGGCCATTTTACCTCACGCAAATCTGACAGGAAAAGGCCTACTTTCCCACACCAAATTAACAGTGCTGTAATGGTTCATTACAGCACTGATTTGCGTTGCGTAATGAACCATTACAGCACTGTTTTCAGTTTTGATCAACTGATTGATGCTTTCTGGACGCAGGTTTGAAAAATAGTGACAACTGCACAGTATAACATGCTATGATCAGACTTCCTTAATCATGGCTATGAACATCAGTGTGTAGTCTGATGAAGAAGTTTGGTTAAAAACTATCCTCAAGTGGTAATTTATGAAGGTGCAAAAAACGTTGTACGCAACTCGGTGCAGAACTCGATTTTTACAGCACTCGTCGTAATGTACGACTCGTGCTGTAAAAATCTTCATTCTGCACCTTGTTGCGTAAACTACTATTTTGCAATTTCTCATCGTAATAGGCCATTTTACCTCACGCAAATCTGCCAGGAAAAGGCCTTCTTTCCCACACCAAATTAACAGTGCTGTAATGGTTCATTACAGCACAGATTTGCGTTGCGTAATAAACCATTACAGCACTGTTTTCAGTTTTGATCAACTTATTGATGCTTTCTGGACGCAGGTTTGAAAAATTGTGACAACTGTACTGTACAACCTGCAATGATCACACTTCCTTAACCATGGCTATGAACATCAGTGTGCAGTCTGATGAAACAGTTTTGTTAAAAGCTATCCTCAAGTGGCAATTTATGAAGTTGCAAAAAACGTTGTACGCAACTCGGTGCAGAATTCGATTTTTACAGTACTCGTCGTAATTATTCAACTCGGCAGGCCTCGTTGGATAAATGTACGACTCGTGCTGTAAAAATCTTCATTCTGCACCTTGTTGCGTAAACTACTAGTTCGCTATCATTATTTTTCTCGCCAAAATCATAAATATGTAAGATTACATGTGTTAAAAATTAACCTAAGTTAAAATTCACAAATAAAAAGATGTTTAAAAACATGTTATCTAAAGTGTTTTGTACGCTAAATCTCAAAATATCATTCTAGGTATTTGCTTTCTATTTCCAGACAGCATCGTCTGCATAGCATTGCAGTATTCCCTTGAGTGACACGTTAAAAATTTCATTTACAAAAATATTGAACAATATAGGACCAACAATGGACCCTTGTGGCACACCAGATTTTAAAAGAAGCGGCTTACTAAAAACTCCATTGACATTACATTGCTGTTTCCTGTTCGAGAGATAGGATTTCAGTACACAAACTGCTGATGGGACACTAAAAGCTTAGTTTGGCAATCAATGAATCATGAGGAATACAGTCAAATGCTTTACATAAGTCTATAGAAATGCATCCAACATACTCTCATTCATCTAAACCTTTTTACTATAAAATCCAATAGTTCTAAGAGGCCGAGAAAAAAATATGATTCGCATTATATACAACATGGGACTGACATGCCAAGAAGGGCAGTATAGTTAGTTTTAGTAAACTTATCCCTAGATTTATAGAGTGGAACTATTTATGCAACTTTCAAACAATCTTCAAAAAGCGAAAACTGAAGCATATTGTTGACTGCTTCCGTCAGTTAGAGAGTTATGAAACAAGAACATTTTTGAAGAAACCTCGTAGAAATTTTATCCAATTCGACAACAGCACCAGCATTTAATGATTTTAACACAGCAGTAACTTTATCATCATTAACCACAGAGAAAGAGATCAAAACTTCTGATTGTGGACTCATAAATACTGCAAACTTGCTATTTTCTGAACTAGTTCTTTGCAGTATACTGGTGTTTTGAAATAATTAGCTACCAAAGCATCTGTTAGAATAATTTCATTGTTCTCTTTGAGTGACAGCACTTCTCCTTGAGTGACAACACTTGATTTTGAACAACTTCTCTAGAAAATTAATTCCCTTAGTAGGGTAATTCATATATTTTGGACAGGCTGAGGACAGCGTTGGAAAAATAGTCCCCTAGCTTCTTTAGAAAGCAATTGATTATTTTGCAAAATTACTAATACGCTTAAAATATGATTGTACTTTGCGTTCCTGGTGACAAAAACCTTAACGAAAGCATTTTAAGCTGAGAAAATCACTATTTCCAAACGCCTGTTAGAATTGCATTTTGGACACCGAATATATGTTTTGGACACCTTCAGGTATATATAATTTGGACAGGGCATTTATCCCAATGTTTAGCCATGAATACTGCTAAACCATTGAAGTAGCATAAATTAACAAATATTTTCTTGCAAATAATCAAATTTCTCCGCTTAACAGGCATCTATTTTGATAACTATTACAGTTTTTGTTGAAATCGAGGAAATATCGCCAGACCCACAGAATACGCCTCCAAGTATGCAATCGCACAGCATCCCCATGGAGTTCGTCAGATGACCAAAATATATTTACAGTAGAAAACTTGTAATGTATTTTGGACACCATCTATTTTAGGCGTTCTAGATGAATGTTAAGAGATTGGCTGTCTAATGCTTCTTTGTTGAACATGTTTCATTGCAATAAGGTTTTTATGCAATTCAGTATCATAATTTATATTTTATCTTCCTCATTTTGGTATCATAATGGTCATTTTTTCCGAACTGGTTTATTATGCAACTGAAATAAGTTGCATAATGAAAAACAGTTGTATAATGTTCATAATGCAACTCATTTGAATTGCATTATGAACATTATGCAACTCAAATGAGTTGCAGTATGAAAAAATCATTGCATAAAATTTTGTATGGAACTCGTTGCAAAACTCGACTTTTTCAGCACTTTTCGTATTTATCCAATTCGGCAAACCTCGTTGGGTACACTTGACTATCACGCCGAGGACCTGGGATCGAATCTACTCCGACAAACTCACAAAATGTGAGTTCTTCCTTCGGAAGGGAAGTAAAGCGTGGGTCCCGAGATGAACTAGCCTAGGGCTAAAAATCTTGTTAAAACAGATAAAAAAAACCTCGTTGGATAAATGTAAGACTCGTGCTGAAAAAATCAACTTTTTGCAACTCGTTACATAAATTACTATTAAAATTCTTACAATTATTAATTCAACGATTTTGAGGTGAATATTGTATGTGACTGTGAAGTGTATGTCGTCTTGCATACCTGTGCATTTAAGGGGTTTCAATGAAACAATTTACATTTCCGATAATTTTGAAGTAAATTCTGAATTGTTAAGCGTATTTTCAACGTAAGTCATCAGAAAAGTCTGTTTGATCCAATAATCGATATTGAGAAGTATCTACTTTTATGCACTCTCCGGAACAAGACATACAATGCCGTGCATGTCTAAATTACATACATGTCCAAATTATATTTTTTACCCTATACTCCACGTTTTTCTATAATGTGTTGAATTTTGGGCACAATTTGCGCCCGTAGTGTTGCTCCTTAGAGTATTTAATCTTGTTTTTTTTAATGCATTACGCATTCTTACAAACACATGGTAAAACTTATTTTTAGACGATCTGTCGTTTACGTTTATAATTTGCATTCAGTTTTTTAAGAAATATCACTAAAATGTGTACACTAAGGTCTTTTTTTACACGGGTAGTTTTTCTGCTTTAACTCGGTCAATTTTAAACCTACCTATCTGATTTTCCGTACACAGGTAGTACAAACCGTGTCTACTTGTGTACAAATTTTCATGTGAATTGGCTCAAAATTGACCGAGTTAAAGCAGAAAAACTACCCGTGTAAAAAAATACCTTAGTGTGTACTAGAATAGAAAGTTGTTTGTGATACTGATTTGAGAATATTGTCATAGTTTCTTTTGCACAAACTTATCCTTCTTTTAATGTCTTGTTTTATAATACAAAAGTTTTGTGGTCTGATATGCATCGTTCAGTATCCCTTATGAGTAAATGCATTTTGGAATCAAATATATCTGTAATAAAATGATCAACTACTGGACAAATAGTATTTCAAATACGCATTGCATAGCGGGAGTCTATTTTGTTCAGAATAGTGTATCCAAGATATTAAATTTTATGTTTATATTGATAAACGAATTTATTAGTTTATATTGAAATCACGACAAATAACCTTTATTTTAAAATTAAAATTGTTCAAGTTGGTATAGAAACAACAGAACTAACCTACCAGGATTATAAACGCCCATGATTTTTATACTTGAATCAATCAATTCAACAATCAAAAAGGTGCTATCATTTTAACTTATTTCCAATAATAATTGGTTTCTTAAGGTAGAAACGACAAAAATAGATACACCACCACCTCTCCCGTCTCTGCAGCTGTGGTACACATCGTATGCCCTGAGGTTGAAAATTTCATTTTTATGCAACCATGTTTCAGCGAATACAACAACATGAATATTAGGTTTCTCATTGATGTTTCGACTTCTGTGATAGTTCGAAAATCCACTGAATTATCATTTCCGAGCTACTTTCCACACTAATCAAACTTATTTAGTTTAAGTGTTATGTAGCAGACGACCCTGCCATAAATTGTCAAGCGAAATTGTGTACGTTAGGCGCTGCGAAGTCGTGTGCGAAATTCGCCGAGTCTAAATGGGTGCAAATGTCGCAATACTACTACGAAACTTATTGATCAGCAAGCATAGTTGTTCTTCTTTATTTCGACAACTTCTAGTATTAAAATATAGAACATTAAGATTATAATTATTATGCTTTATCTCTTCAAGGGAAACATCAATATTCAATTCGTTAATAAGCTCTATTTCACAATCCATGAGGGCCCATATAGCCGAGGCGGTAAACGCACGGGTATTCAGCATGACCATGCTGAGGGTGACGGGTTCGATTCCCGGTCGGTCCAGGATCTTTTCGTAAAGGAAATTTCCTTGACTTCCTTGGGCATAGAGTATCTTCGTGCCTGCCACACGATATACGCATGCAAAATGGTCCTTGGCAGAGGAAGCTCTCAGTTAATAACTGTGGAAGTGCTCATAGAGAACACTAAGCTGAGAAGCAGGCTTTGTCCCAATGAGGACGTTACGCCAACAAGAGAGAGAGAGAGATTATTATAATTACTGTTATTGTTAGTTAACATACTCAGAAGAGAAAAAGGCAATTATTCTATTGGCAATAAAGCACCAACATCAGACACACGAATTACTCTCGTGGTCTTATCTTTGCGGGGAAAAATATCTCTGTTGGAGTACCAAACAAATTTGAAATTTTTAGTTCGTTTCAATTTTCCAGCTTCGTTAAACAAGAAACGATTCGCATTTGTTATGCGTTTATTGAAGTAGTTGAGCTGCTTGACCCCTAGACCAATCGACTCACAAGTGTTCGGATCATCGCGGGCGGCCTTCATTATTCGCTCCTTGATGAAATTGTTGGAGAAGTAAACCAGAATGGATAAATGATGATAATATTGCCATTCCTTGTATGTCTTCCGGCCATTCCACGTTCAGCTGAGCCAGGACGTTGCGGAAAACATCCTCAAGGTAATTTGACCTCGTAGTTCAGCTCCTCAATGAGTTTTTCATAGGCCGAACACATAACGTTTATGCTAGTGATGTTCTTAGTGAAAGAAGTTTTAACCACCTAAATTAGGTGGATATACAGGGGATGGCCAAAATGTTTGGGATAGGCAACTTTTTTTCTCTCACAAAAAAGTTCAACAAGCTATAACTTTTCATAGAGCGCATCGAAAAATCTCAAATTTTGACTGTTTGTCAACCTATTATGTGTGCATCATTGGTACAAATTTGGGCTCGATTGATTAATATTTCGCAAAGTTAGAACCATTTGCGTAAAACACTATTTTTCAGACAACTCATTTTTGAGGTGTCATATCTCGGAAACCAGTGAACCGAATTGAATGAAATTTTGAACGTACACTAACAATATGTAAACGCTTCACAAACTATTCAAACATATGTACTTTTTAAACGTTGAAAAAAGTTATCATGGATTGACACTTTTTGGATTTTTCTCGAAAAAATGTATTTTTTTACATCAATGTAAATAAATTTTAGTGTTGATATCCAAAAATTTTCCACTTCTGTTCTCAAGTTATCTCTAATCAGATATATTAGAGCCTATTTAGATTGAAGGAAGAACACATTTAGTAATTTTTGTGTGGTATTGTAAATTTGACCTATTTTCCTATATATGGGTAAAAAATTCAATCCGGTATAACTTAATTCGCCGTGAGAAAATATTATATTTTAAGACGTCGCATTAAGTATCAATATATTGTTGATAAACGTTAAAAAATTCATCCAATTCGGTTCACTGGTTTCCGAGATATAACAGATCAAAAATTAGTTGTCTAAATAATAGTGTTTTACCCGAACGGTTCTAACTTCGCGAAAAATTAATCAATCGAGCCCAAATTTGTACCAATAATGCAAATATAATAGGTTGACAAACAGTCAAAATTTGAGATTTTTTGATGCACTCTATGAAAAGTTACAGCATGTTGATTTTTTTGTGGGAGAAAAAAAATTGCCTATCCCAAACATTTTGGCCATCCCCTGTACTGTTGGTGATTTTAGCTTTGAGGTGATCTAATTCTCCAGAGGGAAATTCCTGGGATAATTTAATGGATTCCACATCTGCTTTTAGCTGCGAAACAGATTTATTTATTTCACTTGCCATTTTATTTAAACGAGCTTTTGTGTCATCATTAGCCTTCGCTATTTCTCGCTTCATGAGCATGTGGAGGTCCTTCATAGCCACCCAGACAACCAGGCATCGCATAAGGATGCACGCTGTACATCGTATAAAGTACTATTTTAAGTCACTATCGCATATATGTACGGCTGAGGGACAATTTTCATCGCATGATGTTATTTTTTGAACTTACTGCGATGTATCTGGTAAAATCGTATAAGAGTGCAAATTAACTTTCATAATGCATGACTACATCGTAGTAGACGATATTCCAATGTTTTGTTGCGACGAACTTTGCTTATTCGCAAAAGCGTGCGAGTGAACTCGCAAAGTGTCAATTGAATTCGCATAATTGCGTACTACGATGATTATACGACTTCGCTTGGTGCTTTTCTAATTATGTCAGTTTAATTCGCATTGGTGTACAAACTAAATCGCATAAAAGTGAAAATAAACTCGTTCAAATGTACATACAAACTCGCATGAGCTAGAATCGTAAACGTTGGCATATTGCGATGTGATATGTGATAACAATGAAAGAGGTGCTGTTGGAGTGCCAAAAAGCTAAAAGAAAGTGAAAAGCCATCATTATGGTTACAAAACAAGTTACAAAGTCATCATTTTTGTTTTGTTGACCTTATAATTAATAATGAGTGGTGCTAGCAAGAGAGGAGTAGTAGTAACGGTGCGGGAGATCATGCTACATCATTTTGATTTCCGAAGAGCCTGCCGAACACGTACAGCGCACGGAAACCGAGTGCATTCCAACAAGCACTGAGGTGAGTTAGAATGTCATGACATTTAATCAGTGTGTTTCATAAGTAGTGTTTGGTGCTAAGTGTAATGCGCGGCTCGATAATCCATAGGTTATTAGTTCGATACTTAGGTGACAAGATTTTTTTATTTCAAATATTTTTAAGTCGCATAAGGTGCTATATTACGTCGCAAAAGTGCATACCGTACATCGCATAAGATATCGCTTCAAGTCACTTAAGGCACTTTTACTGCATCTTATGCGATGTAACTTTACCGCATAAAAGTACGTGTAACATGAACATAAATTTCATTATACGTGCAAATTGGTTGTCTGGGCATCTCATCTTCTACATCGGATGAGTCGTTTTCCTCATCCAGATGGAACTCAGGTTCACCACAGTCAATGTTGCTCAGCTGTTGAACGCATTGCACTTACTCCATTCGAAGAAACACTAAGCTGTCACTTCGTTTTGCTGCGATTGTTGCGCTTCTTCATCATAGCAATAAACAAATTAGGGTCTGGGACCATTTGAGCAAGGGAACCTCACTTGCTTCAGTAACTCAGTCAATTTTCAACCAATTGACTTCAATTTTTGTACATGGCTAGATACTATATGTATTTTGTCGTGTCCCAAAAAATGGTTAAAAATTGACTGCGATGCAGCAGAAAGTGCCCAAGAAAGGACCTCCTACCCAAATGGTCCCAGATCCTATAAACAGGTAGTTGATGATAAAAAGAATGAGATGAGAGAGAAATACACCACCACAGCAGCAACAAGCACAACAGCAGCAGTCACACCAGACATCAGCAGCGAGTCACGAATCAAATTGTCTTCAGGAGCGTTTAACTAAGTCAAGCTCACTGGACGATATGAAACGTTTTTTTAGAATTTACAACGATAAATTCGCTGAAACATTCACAAACAGCCATGAAAGACCCCAATAAAGTAGATCAACATAAGACTCCCAAAAACATACAAAGGAAGACACGAGTTTGACGAAAAAATAATGTTTCGATATTTTTATACGTCCATATTTCATATCTTGTTTTATATAGGCGAAAACAATGATTACCTTATAATCGATCCTCTTCTAAAACCAAATTAAAACCGTCTGTTGGAACGATTATTATACAAATATAGTAGTTTTTATACGAAATCTTAATTGCTTAAGAGATGCTGTAGTTATATTGATGTTCTTGTGCGAACTTTTGCCCCACAGCTACTGCGAACTTTTGCCCCACTTTCGAGGCTTCGACAATGTACAATGTTTCTGTAAGAATCACAAGTAGTTTTTTGTTCATAACAATACACTGCGAAATAATTTGAAAAAGGAAGTAAACTCGGATATGTTGACTTGGGTGTGTTTCACAAATATATTGCAACAAAATACCTAAAGAGTACGTCAAACTCACATTCCCCAGCGAACCTAACCGAAAAAATTCGAATAAACTCATAAACACAAAAATTTCATCATCTCCCTATTGTTACCAGTCGACTGAAGGCAACTTACTGAACTGTATTTCTTTAGGAATAAACTACAGTCAGTCACAAGTCACAGTCGAACACAATCTGCCGATCGTAAATTCCCACAATATTGAACCTCCTCGACAGGCATATAACACACAGAAAATGAATGCGGAAAATCTCAACTTTATTGACGACGCACGAGATCTAATTTTAGTCTGCTTGCATTCGGGGGAACTGAATGAAACAAAAAAATATTTGCCAATGTTAAAATCATTCGAAGTACATATAGAAAATTCGTGTATTTTATCATGTACCTACCATATTCTCATATTATTAAATTTTAAGTATTTCAGCACTAAATTTTACAACACACAGATCGAAAAAAGAGTGTAAAATTCTGTGACATATGATGCACATGATTGGAGCGTGGGATATCGCAGAAGTTTACATGACATGTCATGTAAAAGTCATAAAATATCATGTAAACTTCCATTATATGTCATGTAATTTAGCATGACTCTGTGTGTTTACATGACAAATAACATAAATTTACATGATATGTCATGTAAACCATCATAACACTAAGTTTACATGACTAAACTGAAGTTTACATGACGTGTAAATCTCATTATTTTTAACTGTGCATGCACTGATCAGAAACGACCAAATTAGTTCCCTTCTGAAGAAGAAGTGTCGAAACGTTGGGTAAGGGAGCATCTATTAAGTACACAGAAAGAAATTCTGAAAACTACACGTGACGTAAATATTAGAACGCTTAAATTTCCATTTCATTTCATTCAATTTTACATAGAAGAAAGTTTTGCACGCAAAGTTGTAAGCAATCTCCATACTGCAGGCAACCGGTAATTTTACAATCCGATGGATAATTGTGTTGAAGGCGATGGAGGTCATTTTGTTACAGCGAACTCGATGTAACAATTTTGAACTTTGTAATAACAAGCCAACTAAGTCATGTACCACCAAATTAATGATAGGACAGTTACAGTAAGACCGAAACACAAGACTAAAAACGGCCAAATTAGTTTCTCGCTGAAGAAGACACTAACCCCCCGTCGAAACGTAAACATCGTTAGCTAATTCAAGACTGCGTAGCCGTTTTTAATGATAGTAACGTTAAATTTATCGAATATTCCTTGTTCTACAGTTTTGGCATCTAAATACCATAGACACCTTCGTAAAATTTTGATGGTTTTCTTTTTATTTTAGTGACAATTGCTGCAAGTATTAGGTACTACGTTTAAGAACGAAAAAGCACAAGTTTGAATTATATCAACTACTTTTTTTCATAACTCTGCGTTGACACATACCGTCTTCTTCAATTACAGAACTACATTGTAAAATTACTTAACTTTCATACGTTTGATTATGAAATTCACTAAGAATCATGTTCTCTTCCCACAGGAACTCTCCATCACCCTAGACGACGACAAAAGTTTATCGGAGCATCTCAAACTACCCATCCAGCGGATCAACGACTACAAGTTACTCTTTAAGGTAAGTGAACGACGCCGGCTAACCACCAGGCCCCAGACCCAACCCGTTCAAGAGCAAAATATTGCGCAGAACACCTGTTGCACACAAACCACGACAACCTGCATCCACATGTGCGACAGCATGGCCACAGCACTCAGCAGTGCATCCTGTGTCAAACGCACCGTGAACAGATCCGCCACACCAATTTCATAATCTGTGTCATAAGATCATCGTCACTTTTAGTCGTTTTGTAATCGCGGTTGCATTATCTTCCTCCTCCGGTCCAACCGACCGTGGTTAGGTTAAAAATATTCGCGTCCCAAAAGACAATCCTCCTGTTGCCTGGCTGTACGTTTGCTTGCGATCCACCATCTGCTTGGGAAACGGGTGCAGACGGTGGCGTTTTGTAAACAGTGTACTGTTAACGCACATACACACAGAATCGTTCGCACAAGGTTCGGATTCTAATTTTAAAATATCCCAAAGAAACCCCACTTGAGGGGAAGCTATACGTTTGTTTATCGGGTACACTACACACCCAAAGATATTGGATACGACCAACCACATACGCGTCGGGAAGTCGGACATAGGCCAAATCAGAGCTGAACAATGGCGATGAACGGATTATTGGCATGTTCTCGAAACATTTCCAAACTTAATATTACGTATGCAGTTGAGCAACCGTGCGTCTCCATGAAGTCATTTCCTGCATATTCTACAGAGCGTACACTGCAGTGTTTCCAAACCAGTAGAAAACAGCAACCTTCCGTTTTTGTGATTTTTTCATTCTTATTTTCTATAAAACAAAAAGTAGATAAATATTTTGAAATTTCTACTAAACTATTATCCTGACAAATTAGTTTTTATTATAAACTCAGGCTGGGTTATTACAAATAACACCTGACCATGGTCTTCAGGCAAAACTAATTGGGCTAATACGTGCAATGCTGGATTTTTCGAAACAAAACGTCTACAACGATTGAAATCTTAGATGGATTGATTCAATGTAATGAACTGCTATAATTCCTGATCAAAATCGCACTTATGCCATCATTGCATTAAATAAATCGTTTCAAGAATCGTTTTCTCTACATACTTGACCTGAATGGAATGGAACAAAGCTTAATCCAACGTCTCACTTGGCACCCAATTGGATTTCGCATTGAGGGACCTTAAGTGCACTTTACCATCAACGTTATTCTACTAGACCAAGCAGAAAATCCCTCACCATCACCATAACCAGACAGCAACCGGTTAGGACTGTCTGAGATCACGAGAAATATTCTCTCGTGATTCATCTTTTGTCTGATCTGCCACTTTTCCTAAAAATAGTGCCATGACACAATTAGGTACGGTATATTGCTTACCGCATTCGACTCAGGTGTGCTTATTTTGTTTTTCACATTCACATTTTCTCGCGGAATATATATTTTTTTATCCTAATGAAAACACGCCAACGTTTCTGCTCAACGCGGGGATTAATGTTTTCATGTTTTGGTTCTCTGGCGGGCAACGGCTCCCTGTGGAATGCAAAAATTCCTTACGTAACTTCAAGCTATTCTTGGAAACCATTCCACTGGAACATGCTATGCCCTCATCTGTAGCCAAGAGATTTTTCCTCATCTTGACATTGAACGATTAAAGTCTTGACCACGCATCCAAGGTTAATAACTACACACTTGTATAGGTCGTCCCAAATTTCCCAATACATTAGTTTTCGGCGGCATACATCACTGTCTGGAAAACTAATGCGTGGTCCGATGAAAACAGCCTTGGCTCCGCGAGGGAGGAAGAAAAAATTCGAAAAGTCAAGATGATCCAAGATCATCCGGCGATGCAAAAATAGATCTTCGTAAACTACTGGCCATGATGCTGATGGTGGTTGTAGAAAACAACTTAGGCGATTAATGTGCAGGCGTTGCGGAATTTTGTAGAATCCAAACACCGAGAATTTGTTGTTATTCAAAGACGTCCGAATGCCGTTCGTGTTTCTTTCTGATCGTATGTGAATGCATACAATATGTTTCCTCAAAAAAAGTTATGGATAATTGTTATTTCGTATAGTTCAGCCAACAAAATTGACACAATTCTGTTTTCTCTGTCATAGGAACTTCTCAAGTATTCCACTGCCCTCGGCGAAAATGTCACCGACCTTCAGAAGGCCCTAGAGTTGATGCTCTCGGTGCCCAGTCGAGCAGCAAATAACCGATATTTGGAGAGCATCGAAGGCTTTCGGGGAAACCTCCAGAAGCTAGGTCGCGTACTCGCCCACGAGTACTTCGGAGTTAAAGACAAGGAGAACAAAATCAAAGAGCGTTATCTGTTCCTATTCAAATCTCGCGTACTCATCACCAAAGCAAAACGGCTATCTGACGAAAAATCCATCTTCGTACTCAAGGACGTCGTCAAGCTTCCGGACGTACAGATCAGGGACGTCGATTCGCGCGCCTTTGAACTTCTACCAAAGGTCGGCGGCCGAGGAGACACCGTTCATCTGATTGCCTACTCGGAGGAGGCGAAACAGCGTTGGATCTACGAAATCGAAGAATACGCCGAAAACGCGGTTGCACTCCAGGAACACGCCAACGACGATCTGCGTATCGATCCGACACAGACCAACATCGACGATAGTATCATCAAGCTACCGCAACGAATCGAAGCCCATAAAACCGACGAGAATATCAAACCTTCGGATTTTGCCGAAAACTACGTGGTATTCAAGCACAAAGCATCACATCGAGAAGAAGCTCAATCGGTGCAGCAAACCGTCAGTCAAGAGGCGGTTCAAGCGGAAGACGAAGAAGAGAAACCTGTAAGCGTTCAGAAGCGCCTTGCAGCGCTCGAGGTTAAAAAGTCTTCCCGTAAAGCCGAGGCAGCTACCACTAAGCAAGAAATAGTGCAGCAACAGTCGCAAAAGGTTGTTCAAAGCAATACTTCAAGTGTCCAAGTGCAAGAAACTAGAACCTCTTCTACTGTTGTTCAAAGTTCAGCGACCAAACAGGAGTTGGTTCAAGAATCAAAAACAGCAGCGGTTAAGCGACACCAGGAATCTCAATTAGAGGCACAATCTAAAGAAGCTAAACTATCTAGTCAAACACAAGTTAGAACTCAAGTGATTGAATCCAGTTCAGCTGCAGTTCAACAAGCTACACAACTTCAATCTCAAAGTAAAGTACAGCAAATTCAAACAACAGCAGTTGCATCCTCCCAACAATCTGCTTCTAAAGTCGAGGCTAAATCTTCTTCCCAAGTTCAACAACAAGCTGTTCAAACCAAGCTACATCAACAAGAAGGGATTGCAAAGGTCTCAAGCTCTTCTCAACAGCTACAACAACTAACTGAAACAAAAGCAGAGGTTTCAACAGTTAAGCAGGATTCTACACCATCGTCACCTGCCATCGACGCCGATTCCAAAATCAAACAACTTGAATCAAAATACGAAGCACTCAAACAAAAGAAGCTCGAGCAAAACTCCGAAGAAGTCGACGCCAAGTTCCAGATTATCGAATCCAAATTTGCAGCACTCAAACAAAAGCAGGAACAACAGAAGCAGAAACTGCAACAGGCTGAACCGGAATCGAAACCATCCGAACCTCTCAGCAAGCTCCAGCAAATCGAATCGAAGTACAAGAATCAGGAGCAGCAGCAAGAAGTTCAAGTGAAACAAGAGGTTACCGAGGTCCAGAAGTCGAAACCTTTAACCAAAGTAGAACAAATCGAGTCGAAATACAAATCAAAAGAAGAGCAACAAATTGTTGATGTAAAGACTCAAATAACCGAAACTGTTTCGCAAGAGCAAAAACAAGAGCCGTCGAGACCACTGTCCAAACTAGAACAGCTAGAGTCGAAATATAGCAAGAAGAAGCTTTCTATCGACCAATCAGTTGAAGTAGCCCCAGTTGCAGTAGCCGAACCATCATCATCTGTTGAAATTGTTCAGCCCCAGACACCAGATACTCCATCTAAAATTCAACAGATAGAGTATAAGTACGCATCACTCAAGCAAAAGCAACAACCGATTGTGCAAGAGGTTCAAGCGTCCGAAAACGTCGAACAACCGGAGCCGCAATCCAAACTTGCCCAGATCGAAGCAAGACATACCGCACGTCGTCAATCGTTCCAAAAAGATCAAGAGTCCATCGAACAGCAACAACAATCAAAAATCCCCATCGCCACTGTTGGCAAGGCCGTAGAGCAGAAAAAGGAAGAGAAGCACTTCACCGCCCAAAAAGTCGAGGCAGTAAAGTTACCGGAAATCCCGAAGAAGCCATTCGAAAGCAAACCCGAAGAGGTAAAGACTGAACTCACCAAACCAGTCGAAGCACCAAAACCCAAAGTTGACAAAAAAGATCGTCCCAAACTTCAGATCCCAGTTCCAGAAAAACGGGTGGAAGAACCAAAAGCTCCCGAAAGTCCTAAAAGCAAAAAGAGACCCGACTCACCTAAAAGTCCGAAGGGTAAGAAATCACCAGTCAAGTTACCGGAAAGTCCGAAGCTACCAGAGTCCAAGTCAATTGAAAATAAGGCTGAGACTTTGAAGACACCAACGAAAGTTCCGGAGCAGCCCAAGGCAGTAGAGAAGAAGGCTCCAGAAACCCCTAAGACACCAACCAAGGTCGCGGAAAGTCCCAAGCAAGTCGAGAAAAAGGCACCAGAGAGTCCCAAAGTAATCGAGACACCAGTCAAGCCAATTGAAAGGAAAGAACCAAAAACACCATCCAAAGCTCCGGAAAGCCCGAAGACTGTTGTAACACCTAAAACGCCAGTAAAGGCACCGGAGAGCGTTAAGCTAACGGAATCTGCAAAGGCTCCGAATACACCGAGCGGAAAGAAGACTGAAACTGTCAAGGTTCCAGAACAGTCCAAGACTGCCAACAAAAAGCCGGAAACTTCAAAAGTTGAACCAACACCGCAGAGCCCCAAGGTTGTCGAGACACCAAAATTACCGGACAAGAAGGCCATCGATCCCCCTAAGAGTACAGTTAAGCCAGTTGACAGCCCCAAACCAGTAGACAAGAAGCTATCAGAGTCGGCCATCGCCCAGAGCTCGAAGCTCAAAGAGCTTGAGAAGAAATCATTCGAAGCGAAGAAGGTCGAAGCCGTCAAGCTACCGGAACTACCCAAGAAGGAGGAACTAATTAAACCAAAAGGTAAGTTTTTATCTACTTTCCTAGCTGTGTTGAAGACTCACACAGCAAGGATTCATATTTGCTGAATTCATGCGCTTTCAAGATATATTTCGCTTTTACATACTGTTTTGACCATTTTGATTGAACACGACTCAGGTACAGCAGAATCCGCTAGTGTAACAGGTTGCGATACTCCTGTAGCGGTTTCCGAGCAGGATACTTCTCTAGAAAGCCTAGTGGAACAGAAGTCTAGAGAGGAATCCCTCAAGCATAAGCTAGAGGAAATCTACGAACGCGAAAAGGCTGCCCTTGCTGAAGCCAAACGAATCCGACAAGCAGAAGAAGAGGAGATTCGTCGGAAATTTGAACTTCGTGGTGAACGGGAAATCCAACAAATCAAAGAAGCTACATCGGAAATTTTAGAGCAAATACAAGCTACCAGAGCATCCGTAAAGTCAGTACTGGGATTAAACGAACAGAATAAACCTAGTATCAGCAAAGCAGCGAGTAAAACTAACTCGAAGTTACCGAAAATCACTAAAGCGGCAGATTCTGAATCTCAGCAACAACAGCAGGCTCCACCACACGATCAAAGTGGTGAACAACGAGAGTCGGCCCAAGGAGGCGACAACGGAGGTAGTAATCAAAACAATCAGCAAAATCAAGGAGACGATAGCCAAGAAGGATCCGGTGAAGGTAACGGAGGAAAGCGAACACCGCCGCCGTTGCAGTTACCCACGTTTTTCGACCCACCGCCGCCACCAGTATACCAAGCTACTATTGAAGTCTTCATCAAAAAGGAACGCCCTCCACCACCGCCACCTCCAAAGATTACCAGGAAATTAGTAGTGAATACAGACGAACTTGAACGTAAGACTAAGCTGTTCTTCGAAGGTCAAATAGAAGAACCAGATCCAGATTACAGCGCAGCAGCTGCCCAACGCAAGATCAAAGGTATCAAGCATTTGTTCGGTAAGACTGGTCAAACAGTAAACTACGCCGAGGATACCATCCATAAGGCAGAACAAGGAGAATTCGAAAGCATCCTTTTCCCAGAAGAGGAAGAACCCAAGCCAAAGGAGCCTGCTTACGAATACCAGTACACGGTTGAAGACCCAGTCACTGGAGAGAAAATTTGTACTGCTGATCCTAACGTCGTATTGATAGAAAAGGAACTAGCCATGGATGAACACCATTCTTCTAGGTATTCTTCGCTAAGACAGTCTTCCCGCCGAGGACGCACTCTAGAAGGTACAGTTGGAAGTGTGGAAGTGAGCGCGCACTCCTTCTCTGTATGAGCCTCAATGTAACGTGTTTGTAAATCTGTTAATTCACACTCTTCGTAGTAGCAGGCACCAACAAACGCTCGTCAACCCAAATCGGCTGAAATATTAATGGCGATTAATTGCATGCTTCTCTATACGTATCTGTATTCGTCGTACGTTTGTAGAAATTCTTTTTTCATTTGCAGTTTGGCTCAAACGATCATACCCTTTTGTTATTTCGCAACTTGCCATATCCGAAAAGTATTTTTAACAATTGTCCAAATTGGTAATGTTTGCCCTGTCTAATCGAATGCTCTTTCATCATAGTTTCGCATATTTATCGTTCATTGTTTGCCGAATTCCAAAAGTAATACTAATCTGGTTCCTTCTTGAACCTCCACCACCTCCGATAATTTCCTCTGTCTATGACCTGTCGTCCGGATGTTTAGCGCAACTCGAGGAACTAGCCGATTTCGAGGTCAAGCACGAAGAGAAGATGTCGACTACCCATACCGAGAAACTACGGGTGCCTACCAACATAAGGCCCCACTTTTTGAAGGCAATTCACGGCCTGAGCGTCGAGCGTAAGTTGTTGTTCCAGTTGTAGTTGTAGACATTTATAAACAGAGCAGAACAGACGACCATATGGAAGTGAAACATTTTGTATTTTGAAACATTTCCATCCTGATGACACAAGACAGAGTTCAATACCAGCCGGTAAACGACAACAGTACACTCATAACATGTCGTAGAATCACGTCACGCTTCAAACAGGCTTCTTGAAGTCCATTGTCCGCTTCAAATCAATGTCCAAATTAAACGAATTCATACAAAGCTTTTGTAGGTATCTATCTCTCTTTTAAAACTAGCTTCTAGAGTCCGCTTCAACTTGTCAAAGTAAATAATTTTCCGTAAGTGTTCGTCCGAGTCTGTATCTAAGAAAGCTTTGGATAATTAAAAACACCTTCAGTTCACAAACAACCTCGAAGAAGCACCACCAAAAAGGCAACCGAGACGTTGTCACCAGCAAAAACCTTCAACAATCCTTTCCACTGACCTGACTCTCCAATAATACTTGTCAACACCCACTTACAAAACAATCGTGTAATGATTCGGAAATAATCGATGCCCTCTGTTGACGAACAGCCGGTGAAAATGCGAAGTTTTCGTGCCAAATCGACGAGGAATCGACCGTCCAATGGCTCAAGGATAACAAACCGTTAGATGACAAGCTAGCCGATCGCGTCATCATTAAGGAAGCCGGTGATCTTACGCATGTTCTGGAGATTCAGCACTGTCGCGAGGAAGACAGCGGTACCTACACGGCTCGGGCCATCAACGGTACGGAGAATGCCTCCTGTACTGCCCAGCTGATTGTCGAAAAACGTGAGTAGATTGTATGGCAAGAAAACAAGTTTGAACTAACAATTCGAGTATTTTCCTTATCTAGTGACCCCAGAGCAGAGAAAGGCGCTTTCCGAAACCAACTCGCCGGTGTTCAGTGTGAGTCTGAAGGACACAGAGGTCATCGAAAAGACTTATCTGACTTTCATGGTCAAAGTCAGGGGCGATCCCAAGCCAAAGATTCGATTGTAAGTAATTAACCATTTGGAACACATCCCTAATTGACGCACGGTTTCAATTTATCATTTCAGCTGCAAGGACGACCGTGAGATCTTAGACACCGACAAGCGTATGAAGGTCGTCCGCGAGCGTGAAGACAGCGGATACTACGAGTTGATTATACCCGAAGTACACAAGGGCGACTGTGGTGTCTACTCGTGCACAGCCTACAACAAATTCGGCAGCACCAAAACCCAGGCACAACTATTGGTATCGGATCAGAAAGAGATATTCAACGAGCTGGACACTCTCGATGCAGATAAGAATAAATTCGTCTGGAAAAAGAACGGTGTACCCTTCGATCCTGAGGAGCGATTCAAGGTGCTAATGGCTGATGATTCTGATTCGTTGGCTCTTGTCTTCCAGCACGTGAAACCAGAAGATGCTGGACTCTACACTTGTGTTGCCGCAACCGCTTCCGGCAATATCCAGTGTAGTGCTGAACTGACAGTTCAGGGACAAGTCAACCAACTGCAACAGGAGCCAACCAAGCCGCACCTTGAAGTTACATCGAAGGATGCACTGGCTCGAATTGGCGGTAAAGCAATGCTCGAGATGAAAGTCCACGGCTATCCAAAGCCAGAGCTCGTATGGCGTCACGAGGGTGCCATAATCGAACCACATGGTCGCTTCAAGTTCCTCTATGAGGACGCCGAATCCGTAACGCTGGTCATCATGGATGTGCAACCTTCGGACGCCGGTGCCTACTCCATCGTTGCACAGAATCATCTTGGCGAAGATTCGACCTTTATCAACCTCGTTGTCAAGTATCCACCAACCATTGTCAAGCCGCACGACACCTCGGCCATGGTCGGCGAAAATTTCAAAATGTCGATCGAGGTGAACGCAGTTCCGGAGGCTACCGTCCGCTACTACAAGAACGGCAAAGAGTTCAAGGAAAATGAACGCATCAAGTTCTTGACGGCCGAAAACTACCACATCATCAAGTACACCCCTACGGCGGCCGAGGACGCTGGCAACTATTCGGTAAGTTTTAGATTCACTGGTAATGCCTACAGAACAAACCTTAACGTATATGACTAACTTATTCTGCAGATTATCGCTACCAATGAGATTAGCCAGGCAACGGAGTTCTGGGAATTCACCGTCAATGCTCCTCCACGCTGCACATACGGGCTTCCAGAAGAAACGATTGTCAACGAGAAGGAGGACATCGAACTGTTTGTCAAGGCTGAAGGTAATCCTGCTCCGATCGTACGGTGGTACAAAGACGGCAAAGAGATTGTCGCTGATGGTAAGCGTATCATAATGATCGAGGATGATGGTCGCTTCACACTGAAGATCCACGCGGCGAATCGTGACGATACGGCACGTTACGCGGCCGATATCATCAACGACTACGGTACCATTACGCAACGTTCGCAGGTCAATGTGAACTGCCAAGCGATGGTTCGTGAAAAGCTGACGTCAATCACCTGCAAGGAAGGGGACAGCAATATTGTAATGAGTTTAAAAACTGATGGTTTCCCGAGACCAAAGGTCCAATGGTACATCGATGATATCGAGATTACCGAGTCGCGAAACGAGTTCAAGACAGTCGAAGAGGGACTGTATTACAAACTGATTATGAAGGAAGCCAAGGCCGAACTTCAGGGCGTTTACAAAGCCGTTTTCACCAATGTATACGGCTCGGATGAAAGTAGCGCTAAGACTACTGTTCAGTGTACACCCAAGGTTCGTAAGCCGTTGGTGGATACGGAGGTCGACGAAAACACCACTCTGACTCTGGAGGTTGAAATCTACGCTGAGCCCGAGCCGGAGATTACCTGGTACAAGAACGGACAACCGGTGCAGACAGACGCGCGGTTGACGATCAAGCGCGACTCACAGCGGGTGGAAAACTATACGCTGTCGTTGACGATGGTGCGTGGTGCCGATTCGGGAGACTACGAGGTCCGAGCGGTGAACTCTATGGGAACCATATCCAGCAAATCTCGGGTCGTTGTCCAGAGTAAGTATTTAGGTTTTGAGTGCAGGTTTCCTATATATGTTCTAGAGTTTAGATTTATTTTTAATCTGACATGCAATCGCTACCTAGTTTGGAAGCGACTATGTGTTTTTCGATATGTGTTGACAAGCGAAGGTCGTGTTTTGTCAATAACACCATTATATGTGCCATTTTGAAGTTTGACGCAATGTATGGAATTGATTTTGGTGCAGAGCGTACTCTTCATTTAATGCAGATTCTTTGTTGCAATAAATAGCTAAATGTTATTGTTATCTAGCGATATACGTTGATCAGACAGGCCAGGAGTTTCAGAATGCAGAAGTGTTGGAGACCAATACGGTGAGCATCGAACAAGAAGTTGCAGAAGGAACTCCTATGAATGAATTGCAAGGGAGTAGCATCATCCGTGAGGAGACAATCACTGTTATGGAAGTGCGAGAGCTTGCTACAGATGTTAGGGTAGCCCAAAAAGAGGCATACTTGCCAGTTCCCGTACCGGTTCGGGAGATTGAGTTCTCCCTTGCAGAAAAACTGGACACGTCAGCGGATGACTTCATTTCAATGTTAACGATGCCTTGTACCCAGGGTAAACGAAACTTGACTAAATATTGTCCTGGCACCTATCACTGTATTATAGAAGTCCCGTTTGATTTTGGTTAGACCCTCGTAGCGAATTTGACACCGAAGTGATCTCCACCGGGTTGTTTGATGCAAGAACTTCGTTCTTTCTTGTACATAAAGTCCTATATTTTAGCGTTAAGTCAATTTTGTGATAAACCCTGTGATTAATACTTGTTTATACACATTTCTTACACATACTCATCAACATCGACATGCGCATTCACATCTACACACACACATACACATATGACCGATCTTTGGTTTCGTATTGTTTTGTGGTGTTGTGTCCGTGTCAAAATACGTCCAATCCCACACAACAATCCTGCGTGATTCGGCGCTCCGATAGAGGCCCTTGTAGCAAGCCCCAGTGAGAATGCCGAAGCACACCGCATGTTCAGCGAATGTACCACAATCGGTCAGAACGGAGAAACGATCATGATCTCAGTACACACCGAAGAGAGTCATGCTGCCATCGTTACAGGTAATTTTGACGTACTTCCATCATCCCATTTGAGTCACCTTGCCATGAGCACCAGCACAAGCGAATCCTTTCCACATTTCCTCCAAACTATCCCTAGAATCCCAGATCTATCCAAATATTGCACCTTGGTACACCATTCACCATCCCAGCAACATACACTCTCATGCACACTCTCTGAACAGGACCCGAAGAATCGCACTCAGTTCATCAAATGCGTGCCACTACAATCATATTCGAAGAAGACAGCGGATCTCCTCTGGAAACTCCTCAACGAATTATCTACCCAAACAAACCGCACGCTTCTGCCCTGCATGTGGAAGAAATAGACAGTATAACCTTCCAATCTCCGGAGGACACAGCTAAGTATCATAACCTGACGGTGAATGAGTCTTCCGGCACTAGGCTGATTATCGAAGAGCAAGAATCGGACAACGAAGCCTTCTCTTCAAGTTCTGGAAAGTTTTCCCGGGGAGTTTCAATCACTTCGGCAACTACCTCGGATGATGAAGTTTCGTTCTCGCGGCAATCCAGCAGACTGGGCACTGAAGAACCTGAGCTAGCCCAACGAATGCAGGTGAACGGAGTCTCTGCAGAAGCAAACCAAGCAGAGATATCAAAAGCATTGCAGAAGGAGGACGCTGAACAACGTGATGCAGAGAAAGGTAAAAAGGTGCACTTTAAAGACGATTTAGCTGCAGACTCTGAGAAAGCGAAGTTGATGGAGAGGCTTGACAGAACGGAAAACAAAATGGAAGGCGACGAATATTGCGTTCAAATAGGCGGTGATACAAATACTCCCAAGGCAGGAAGAATGCTTGAGAAGATAGATGCAGAAGAACACAAAGCTTCTGAAAGTGAGGCAATAGACACAACCGACCTTCAAAGCGAGAAGGGCAAGCAAGCAAAAGTGCTAGATAAAGTAGATGCAGAGGAATGCCATCCTGTCGGTAGAATGCCAATAAAAACGGAAGACGTTCCATCGGAGGATGCTGGCAACACTAGAAAGAAGTTGGAGAAAGCAGATATAGAAAATGCAAAAATTTCTGAAGGAAAATCTATGGAATCAAAAGACATTGACTCTCCAAGAAAAGCCTTGTTGAAAGATACAGCGGAAAATGAAACAACCGACGCATCGAAAGAACCAATTCTCAGTGAAGATTCATCCGAATCTCTCAAAGCCAAGCAGCTAAGAAAAGAATCAGTAGAAGAAATTTCTATTAAAAAATCAGCCATGGAAGAAAGTGCAGCCAATGAAAAGTCTAAAAAGGCTCTTTTGAAAGACGAAGCAGTCGCAGAAGAAGCTGCTGTGAAGTCAAAGAAATCAACAGAATCTGAAGCCCAACAACCCATGCAACCAGAAGGTAGTACTTTAAAGCCCAAAATGTCACTCACCTATCACTATCTCAGAACAATCTATATCAACCTTTACTACATTTGCACGCACATTTTCACTCCTTTGAAACAACACTCAGATGTACACTTTTCGACAACTCGTCACCAAATCGGCTACGCATGCTACCTCTGAACTGTACAAAATGTGACTAACGCTTAAGGCGGATAAAGCTCAGCTAATCCAATCGGCCTACATGATGCTTTCTTTCTGCGGCAAACCCATCAAAATGCGGATTGGTAAGTTCGCCTATTCGGAAACTCTTCTGTCCTCTGTAAATACTGATTTACCAGGTCCCAAAAACAAACAAAAAATCTCAAATTATAGGTTTAAGAAAGCAGTTTCTGCTTCAACTGCTTGCAAAAAGGAGCCAGTGATACTTCGCGTCCAAGGCAGTCATCTTCTAGGTCAGGCTAATCTGTAGCATAAGTATCTATAGACCGCACGTATCGTAGTGGCTAGCTACCACTTACCTGTTTCCAAGAACCAAAAAAAAAACTGTAAATAGTGTCTCTAAACAGTGTAAATATCTACTTAAGTTTCCAACTAACGACCGTGAACAGTGTAGAAGCCTGTCGTCTAACTTCCACATTTCACAATCTAGCGTCGCCGGAAATTCTTATGACCGACATTGCTGATGTCACTACGTTCGATTCCCTGCCACTGACGTGGATGGTCGAAGCCGACGGTATCCCGAGACCAACCGTCGCCTGGGTACACAACGGAGAGGAAGTGAAAGCTAGTGAGCGTATCCGTATTACTGACTCTGGCGTGAGTATTGATGATGATTTGGTAAATTTGCACCTTTGCTGATGTGCTATCGTTTTGCAGACTCTCTACAAGATCGAGAACCTCGACGTCAAGGAAGCTGATGCCGGCGAATGGAAGGCCGTGGTCAAGAACCGCATCGGAGAAAAGTCTCTGCCCTGCAATCTTACCGTTATTCGTAAGTATCCATTGTAGCATTTTTTTTCTTTTTTGCCTACATCCTTACGGAATCCTTCCAGCATGCAAGGAGTATCGCCGTCCCAAATTCCAGAAGGGCTTAGAGAGCCTCAGTGTTCATAAGAATGAACAAGTCACTCTGAGCGTAACCCTCACCGCTGACCCCGAGCCGGAGATCACTTGGATTCAGGATGGCACCGAAGTGCATGCCGACAACTTCGTGGAAATGAAGACCGAAATCAAGGAGTTGGAGTACAACCTCAAGGAAATCACGTACACTCTGTACATCGCGGAAGCTCGTCACTACGACACTGGCAATTACACATTCCGTGCGAAGAACAAGTACGACATCAACGAGTCCAACTGCCGGTTGGATGTGCTGTTGAAGCCAGAAATTGAGAACTTCCACGACATCACGGTGGAGCCGTTCACGCAAGGTGTCTTCCAAGTGCTGATTAAAGCCAACCCGAAACCGAAGGTTGTCTGGACTAAGGATGGTATCAACCTGTGCAACGTCGACAACTGTGACGTTATTGCCGACGTCGAAAAGGAAATCTACACCCTGTTGGTCGAATCGTGCGCTCTTGCCGAACATGGAACGTACACCATTACAGCTTCCAACACCTTTGGCGAAACAGTAGCCAGCGCCAAGTTGAACGTGCACAGTAAGTAGATTTGAATACTCGATGAGAGTTCCTTGAAAATAATCCCCCAATAATTTTCCAGTGACGAAACCAACCTTCACCAAGGAACCAGACAGCATGCACGTGCATGACTGGGGCGATGTCTACAACAAGGTGGAAGTTTCGGCTGTTCCACGTCCAACTATTCAGTGGTTGCGCAACGGAACCCCCTTGAACTTGGAGGAAATCGACGAAGAAACTAACGAACCGAAGGTTAAGGTAGTTACTTCCGGCGACACCGAAGTTACGAGCGAGCTGTTCATCAGCCATTTCGGTCCGGAATGGCAAGGGGATGTTAGTACTGATAAGTTCTTGTAATAAATGCCAATACTCAATTTACTTTATTTTAGTACTCTTGTGTGGCTTCGTGCATCGGTGGTGAGACGGAAGCCAAGTTCATGATTTTGGTCAAGAACGAACAACCGGTGTTTGGTAAGGGACTCGAGAGGGGTATGGATTTGGAAGAGGATGACCGGTTGGAGTTGGCTTGTATCGTTGACGGTAGCCCACTGCCGAAGATGACCTGGTACAAAGATGGCCACGAGATTACGCCTAATGAGCAGTAAGTTGAATCCATTGTAATCGGAGAACGTAGTATCTCAGCTAACTCACTTTGCAGCATTAAGATCACCCACGGCCATGATGGACGCTGCCGATTGATCATCGATAAGGTTGATCCAGGGGACAGTGGCTGCTACAAGCTTGTTCTGACAAACAAGACCGGTGAAGTTTCTACGCAGTCTTGCGTTGCAGTTACACGTAAGTTTGTTTACATTAAGTGTTGAAGTTATATTTAACGGTGATTCTACGTCAACAGCCAAACAGCGTTACCCGGTGTTCATTCGTCCGTTGCAAGACCATAAGGTTGCTGTTGGCGAAACGCTGCATGTGGAAGCTAAAATTGCAGGCTTCCCCATGCCTGAAGTTAGATGGTTTAAGGATGGATTGCCTGTGCATCAGACCAAGGCTATCAACTTCATCAACGAACCCGACGGTATTGTTGGATTTATTATTGATCGTGCCACTCCTGAAGATGCCGGTATTTATACCTGTGAGGTGGTGAATGAAGTTGGAAAGGCTACATCGGCCTCTATTGCGGAGGTTATTCCAAAATCGAGAAAGCCACAATTCGTCAACGAGTTGCAGGACATGAGCATTGTGGAGGGTTACCCTCTGAAAATGAACGTCAAGGTAGTTGGATACCCTGCCCCTGCCATCAATTGGTTGCACAATGGAACACAGATCACTGGCGATCGTTTCAAAATCACCGAAGAAGGTGAAGGGTGCTCTACTCTTACAGTTGAAAAGTCTATCGGAACCGATTGCGGAGATTATCAAGTAGTTGCCTCTAATGAAAACGGTGATACATCATGCACTGGAAAAGTTACAGTTCTTCCTGTTACGGATACGTCTATGGGAGAAGAGCCTCCTAGCTTCTTGGGAGGTATCCGTGACATCACCGCAGACGAGGGCAAGGAACTGACGTTCAGGGCTCGATTCATCGGAAACCCTGCACCGGAAGTGATCTGGACTAAAGACGGTGAACCACTGCAGCCAACTGGACGTGTTACTGTCACTTGTGATGGCAAAACAGTCGGTCTCACCATAACTCCCGCTGAAGTTTCAGATTCCGGTGAATATGCCTGTCTGATGGCTAACCCGTTAGGAGAAACCGAAACCAAGGCGTCCGCTATTGTCCGTAAAATGTTCCAGAAGCCGAACTTTGTCTACCGTTTCCCAGATATTCAGCAGCTACCAGGGTTGGAAGCGAAATTCCCAGCAAAATTGGTCGGCACACCTCGTCCAACCGTACAGTGGTACAAGAACGAAACTCCCATCTATCCGAGCGATCGCTACAAGATGAAGTACGAAGGTGAACATTGCTGTCTGTACATTAAGGAATGCGTCGAATCAGACACTGGATTGTACTCATGCACTGCTACCAATCGCGAAGGAACGAGCACCGTTGAAGCCAAGTTGGATGTCGTTTCTCAACTAACGAAGGGCGATGAACCAACTCCTGCTTACTTCATGAAGAAACCAGTAGACATGACAGTACTTGAAGGCATGAAGGCCAAGTTTACGGCATGCGTAGATGGATACCCATTGCCAACTGTGGAATGGATCCGCGATGGCCACCGTCTGGTGCCGAGCGAAAAATACCGTATTGAAGCCGACATCAACGGTCTTGCTCGTTTGATTATCGACGATGTCCAGGAGGAAGATCTTGGACGTTACACTTGCAAGATCAGCAATAATTTGGCTGAAGTATTGGCCCATGTTAATCTACGCTTCGAACCTCTCGATGCTTGTCCAAGACGTCGCTTTGGAAAGACCAAAGATAAGAGCTTCATTCATACCAGCCCGTATCCTCTCATGGACAGGCCGATTATCTCTAAGTTGTCCGACCGCCGCTTGACTTTGTCTTGGAAACCCTCCATGACTACCGTTCCACGTGAGCCTGTAACTTACCAGGTCGAAATGGTCCAGCTTCCCGATGGCGACTGGTACACATACCGTTCTGGAATTCGTAGCTGCTCATGTGAAATACGCGATTTGGAACCCTTCCGTGATTATAAGTTCCGTATCCGAGTCGAGAACAAGTACGGCGCTAGCGAACCCAGCCCATATGTTCAAACATATAGACAGAAACTGGAGTCTGAGCCTCCAGTGTTTTATCCATATTTTGGACCAGGGCGTGATTACCGTCCGGGCGTTTCCCCGCTTTTCCCACGCAACTTCGACGTAGAACGTCCCTCGCATCGTGACCGAGCTTCTGGTATCCCACCGGAGTTCCTCCGTCAAGAGTTCCCCGTCCAATACGGTACCAAGAATCACAACGTCAGCCTGTTCTGGTTTGTGTATGGTTATCCGAAGCCAACAATGACCTACTACTTCAACGATCAGAAGATCGAAGCCGGCGGTCGTTATTGTTTCAGTTATACCAGAAACGGCCAGGCTACGCTGTTCATCAACCGCATGAGCGAGCGGGACGTTGGCGTGTACGAAGCCGTGGCTACCAACGAGCACGGCTCCGTACGGCAACGCGTCTGCCTCGAGCTCGGTGAATTCCCACGATTCCTGCAGCGCCCGGAAGAGGTATTCATTATGGGTCGCCGTTCGGGCCGCGTCGAAGCCAAGATTGCCGGCGTACCCTTCCCGGATGTGAAATGGTACAAGGACTGGCAACCGATCACGGAATCATCACGCCTTAAGGTATGTGGGTATGCGAGAGCGTTGAAAGTTTGACCAACTCTCATTAACATTCTCTCTCTTCCAGATGATCTTCTACGAACCGGACACGTGGGTTCTGTTGATCACTGACGCGATCAAAAAGGACGAAGGTCTGTACTCGATCAGCGTACGCAATGCTATTGGGTCGGTCAGTTCGTCGGTTATGGTTCACGTCGAGGACAACGAAGAAGACTACGTTTACAACGCCCATCACAGAACTCCGTACGTCCGAGCAAGGAACAAGGTCTATGAAGACTACTACGATATTGGTGATGAGATTGGAAGAGGTACGCAGGGTATCACGTATCACGCCACGGAACGTTCCAATGGTCGCAATTTCGCCGCTAAGATCATGTATGGCAGTCCAGATTTGAGACCGTTCATGTTCAACGAGGTGGACATTATGAATGTCCTGAATCATAGGAAGTTGATCCGTCTGCACGACGCATATGACATCAACAAGTCGTTGACGTTGATCATTGAGCTGGCTTCGGGTGGCGAGTTAGTTAGGGATAATCTGTTGATGCACGACTACTACACCGAACGCCAAGTCGCCATCTATGTGTATCAGATACTATTGGGGTTGGAGCACATGCACACTCGAGGAATTGGTCATATGGGATTGACAATTAAGGATCTGCTAATTGCTTATCCTGGTAGCGATAACTTGAAGATTTGTGACTTTGGTTTGTCCCGTCGAATTGAAGACGATAAATTGTACACGCTGGACTACGGAATGCCAGAATTTGTTGCTCCGGAAGTGATCAATCGTCGCGGTGTTGGTCTTGGGCAGGATATGTGGAGTGTTGGTATCATTACCTACATTCTGTTGGGTGGTATTAGTCCGTTCATGGGTAGAAATGATCGCGAAACTCTGACTAAGGTGCGTGATGGTAAATGGAGCTTTGTTGGTACTGTATGGGAGTTCATTTCTTCGGAGGCTCGCGATTTCATCACAAGATTGCTGGTCTACGAAGACGAACATCGCATGACTATCAAGGACGCACTGAACCACTCCTGGTTCGATATCATCTACAAACGTAGCTTTGATGAGTACCAAATCGGCACGGATCGTCTTCGTCGGTACTATTATCACTACAGAGATTGGTACACCAACGCTTCGTGCCGTACCTGGTACCGCCGTCGTCCATTGATGAGCTGCTTCGATCATCCTTCGAAGATGGTGTATCCACCTGGAATCATTTTCACTCCGGAAGGCACCCCACCACCAGTGGCCGTCGACGATATCCCGCACAAGCGTAGGAAGTGGGACGAATACGTCTCCAAGGACAACCACCCGGATTACGAGACGGCGTCTTTCAAATCCGAAAGCCACTACCAGTACGGACCGGACACATACTTGCTGCAGCTACGTGACACCACTTTCCCCTGCCGTCTGCGTGAATACATGAAGATTGCCAAGCACCGATCGCCAAGCTTGCTCAGCGAGAGTAACTACGATGGAAGCGTAAGTAAAACGTAGATTAAGGATAACAATACCTTCCAATGATGGATCTATCTTTTTGTTTTACAGTTGCCGATCATCCGCGAGCGTCGTCGTTTCACTGACATCATGGATGAAGAAATCGACGATGAACGCCGAAGCCGAATCAGCCGCTACGGAACGGATGACAGCGTAACGATTAGTCGTCGCCTCCGTACGGAAGTTGGAACGCGCCTTGGTTCGTATGCCGAGGCTGAAGCTATGATAGAAGTTAAGCGGGAAGGTCAGCCACCGTTCTTCCGCGAGAAGCCCCAAACGATCGCTATTCGGGAAGGTGAACCTAACCAGATCGTTTGCTACGCGGTCGGTGATCCGAAACCATCGGTTACGTGGTTCCGCAACGATATGGTCGTTACCGATAGCAACCGCATCAAGGTATTGGATGACGTTGATGGTCGCTCGGTAATCCAGTTCCACCCGGCGTCGCATAACGACTGCGGTATCTACAAGGCCGTTGCTAGCAATAGAATAGCAAAGACAACGTCTCGCTGCCGGGTAGTGATCGCTATTATCCCAGATGCTCCGGATTGTCCGGATGCAGTTGCTGTAAGCGATACTGAAGTATTGCTGCGGTGGAGACAGCCTCGCCATGACGGAAACTCGCAGGTTATTTGTTACAGCTTGGAAATGAAGCAGCATGGAAAGCTCGATTGGGTGGATGTGGCGAGCAACATCGATCACGAGTTCTACCTGGTCCACAGCCTAACACCTACTACGGCTTATCAGTTCAGACTGGCGGCCTACAATCGAGTCGGCTGGAGTGACCGTGGCGTTGGTACGAAGTTGATCCATACTCTGGAGGTAGGAGCTCCCAAGATTCAGATTACTCGAGCTATGAAACAGTTACAGCAGCTGACTGAGTCTGGTCAACACGTGGCACCTGAAGAACGTTCCGGACGTCTGGATTATAGCTACGAGAAGACTCCACTGAAGTGGTCCGTTGAGGGCAACTACAACGAAAAGTTCAGCTTCATGTCGGAGATCTCGCGTGGTCGGTACTCGATAGTAGTTAAGGGACTGGAAAAGGCCACAGATAAGATCGTTGTCGCGAAAATCTCTGAACTGGGAGATGAACGCATTGCGGAAGCAACGGAGCGTGAATTTGAGATGCTTCGCACACTGAGACACGAACGTATTGCTAGCCTGTTGGCTGCCTTCAAACCTAAAAACACATCTATCGCTGCCTTGGTAATGGAGAAACTACAGGGCGCCGACGTTCTAACTTATCTGAGTAGCCGATCAGAGTACTCCGAACAAATTGTGGCCACGATCATCAACCAGATTTTGGACGGTCTGCAATATCTGCATTGGCGCGGAATCGCTCATTTAGATCTTCAGCCTGACAATATTGTTATGTCTTCGGTACGACAGGTGCAGGTGAAATTGGTCGATTTTGGAGCGGCGCAACCCGTGTCTAAATTGGGATCGTCTGTTCCAAGTCTGAGCTGGTTGGACTTTACTTGTAAGTGATTTCAAGTGGTAGCAGTGACTTTGAATTACCGAGATGTTTTCTCTTTTTCCAGCTCCTGAAGTGCTGAACGGCGAGGCCGCCTATCCACAGACCGACATCTGGAACGTTGGCTGTTTGGCGTACCTGTTCCTGTCGGCAACGAGTCCGTTCCGAGGAGGAGATGAAGCCGAAACCCGTGCCAACATTACCTTCGTGCGCTACAGGTTTGAATATCTCTTCAAGGAGGTCACCCAGGAGGCCACCCGGTTCCTGATGTTGATCTTCAAGCGTGCGCCAACGTAAGATTAGTGTTTCTCTACGAGATACCGAGAAACTATATCGATTTTGTTGATCTATTATAGGAAACGTCCGTCGGTGGAAGAATGCTTCGAACACAGATGGCTTGTACATACCGACTTCATGATCAAGAAGCGCGAGCGTGCGATCTTCCCCGGTAGCCGTCTGAAGGTACGTTTTCATGAGTGGCCTTTATCAGGTGTTTGTCATAGTATACCATCCACTTTTCAACCATTTCACGTCAATTTGTTGTTGTCTCCCACTAATTTTTGTCATCTTCACAGGACTTCTCCGAATACTACCATTCGATGAAAACGAACGAGGCCACCAAGTCGGAGACTATCTCCAACCTCGGTGGTCAATCTCCTCGTCAGTTGCTCCGATCCAACAGCATCCAGGAGGAACTGTTGACCACTTTCTAATCCTGTCAACTATCACTATCAGCTACGTTCTAGCTAAGTCGTTACTTTCGTCTTTTGAATCCTTCAACTATTTATTTATTTATTTTATACTGTTCTAGTCCCCCAAACAGTTAGATCCCTCCTATATAGAACAAGTAATCTTCATCCACTTTTGTACATATCCGATTTTTTATTTTAATGAAAGGAAACTATAGCACCTTGTGTTTATTTTCTAAACGTGTAAGCATAGGATTTAATTCAACAAGCAAACTATGGCTACTACTACGACACAGGAAACACTTTATATATTTGTATATGTGATATCCGAGTCAGGGAAACAATTTTTTATATGAATTTTTAACCGAATCTCTAACCATACAAATACGTTACACATCCCTGAAGAAACTGACTCGGACCCATATATATCCAGCTGGTTCCCTATACTAGTAGTGTTTGTGTTTGCGGAAATTACCCATATAACGCCATCGCCGATCATAGAGGAGAACAGGGAAAAGGAAAACTCTTGACGAGAACTGTAAAAATTATTTTCACGCATGGTACGAAAGCTTTTAACCGAATGCACACAAAAGCAGAAGAGAAAAAAAAATCTGCTTATTTTGAAGTGAGAGAGAGAGAGAGCCCGATAAAACGTGTAATATTCGTCGCATTAAGGTTGCAACTTTAGGTCATATAACAAAATTAACGAAACTGCGAAGCTTTAAGAATGTAGTCTAAATTACTTCCTTGTTTCCCATTCTGACATCTTCTTTTCCTTAAAACAAATTGATTAAATAAATAGTTGTGCAAAATTCGATTCTTTACCATGATTACAATATCACCTATCCCTTAAGACACAAGACACTCCACTTATGTTCGAAGTGCAATTTTAGCAGCTAAGAAGAATCTCGACAGAAACCCTTGAAGGAGTACCGGGCGCAATCCATAAAAGAATCCTGACTGAAACTCAAGATAAATCCTGGAGGAATCCCTGAAGGAATCCCCAGAGAAATATAGGAAGGAATCCCGAGAAGCATCAATGAAGGGGTCCCTGGAGGAATCTCAAAATGATTTCTGGAGAAATCATTAAAAGAATCTCTGGATTTCCTGAAAAAAATCTTTAAAATTTTTATTTTGAAAAAATTGAGGAGAAATCCCGAATGGAATACCTAATTGAATTTCGAAAAAAAAAAATACCGGTAAGAATGCCGGAAGGAACCCCGGGAGAAATCTCTAAAGGAATCTCGGGAGATATCAATGAATAATTCCCGGGGATAATTTTTGGGGTAAAAAAACCGAAAGAATCTCCGGAGGAATCCCTAAATGAATCCTTGGAAGAATCAATTAAATAATCCTCCTCAATGAATTTCGGAAGGAATCCACGAAGGAAGCTCGGGAGGAGTCCCTGTAAGAATTCCTAGAGAAAACACAGAAAAAATTATAAAGGAATCTCTGAAGGAATCCCGGCAAGGAATCTGTAAGAATCCACGAAGAAAGCTCTGGAGAAGTCCATGAAAGAGTTCCGGGGAAAACACAAAAAATGTTGAAGGTATCTCAGAAGGAATCCCGGCAGAAAATAAATCTTGGAGTTATCCATGAAAGAATCTCGAAAGGAGTTCCTGAAGTAATACCGGGAGAAATATCTGAAAGAATTCCTGAAGATTTCCCGGGAACAATCCTTGAAAAATATCTGGTGAATATCAATACATCTGAGAATATCAATGAAGAAATCTCAGAAAGAATCAATGAATGCATTCTGGGAGGAATCTCTCAAGTTATATCGGGAGGAATTCCTAAAAGAATCCTCGGAGGAACTCATCAAGGAATCCCGGGAGAAATTCCTGGAAAAATCCCGGCAGAAAACCTAGGAAGAAATCCCTGACGCAATCTCGAGAATAATCCGTGAACGAACCCCTCCCGGGGAAAATCGTTCAAGGAATCCCACGAAAAATGCCGAAAAACCATTACAGAATCTCGGGAAAATTCAATAAAGAAATCCCGAAAGGAATCTCTGAAGGAATATAGGGAGAAACACTTGAAATTATATCAGGAGGGTTTCCTTTATGAATCTCGGGAATAATATCTGAAAGAATACCGAAAGGAGTCCCGAAAGGATCACCTGGAGGAGAAATCAATGAAGGAATCCCTGGAGAAATCGCTTAAGGAACGCCGGAAACAATCCTTAAAAGGATATTTGAATGAATCTTGGGAAGAATCTCTAAAGAAAACCCAGTGAAAATCACTGTAGGAATTCCTGGAGGTATCAATGAAGGAATTCTGGGAAGAGTCCTTGATGCAAGCCCGGAAGCAATCGTCTAAGTAATCCCAGAAGACACTTCAAAAAAAAATCCTAGAGGGATGCCTGATGGAACCTCGAGAATAATTCGTGAAATAATCCGGAAGAAATCCCGGGAGAAACCACTAAAGGAATCCAGAGAGGAATGAATGAAGTTATTCCTGATGAACTGCCGGAAAATATCCCAGAAGAAATCGCGGGAGAAATGCCTAAATCCGTATAAGAATTCCTTACGAAATTTCAGAAAAAAAAACTGACGGAATTCTTGAAAGAATCCGGATGAAATTCCTGAAGGAATCCCAACAGAAATTGAGGAATCCTGGAAGGAAACCCGGAGGGCATCCCGGAGAAATCCCGGGAAAATGCCAGAAGAAATCCCGTGAGAAATCAGTAAAGAAATCTCAGGAGTAATCTCTGAAGGAATTCCTGGAGGAACGCTTGATGGAAACCCAGGAGACATTTGTAAAGAAACCCCGGGAGAAATCAATAAAAGAATTTCGGGTGAAATTCCTGAAACAATTCTGGAGCAATCTCTGGAGGAATCCCTTTACGAATACCGAGAGGAACTTTTGAAAGAATCCCGGGAGGAGTTCCTGAAGGAATCCTTAAAAGAATATTTGAGGGGATGCCATGCTAAATATTGAGAGGAATACTGGAAGGATGTTCAGGAAAAAAACTTAGATGAATCCCTTGATCCCTTGATGAAATTGGACTCATGAACCGCAGCCATATGTAACAATTGCAGCAACGTTTGCGCCATCTAGTGAGCCAATTTTGAAGTTAATTGTTCACCATATACTTCACAGCTTAGAGCGAAAACCACTTTAAGACAACGTTACTGAAAATGCTGAAAAACTCAAGGAATTTCGAATACGTTTCAGGGAAAGATGATACCATGGAAAGTAGATTAAATAGATGAAATGTTTTCATTGCCACAAGGTTAAAAACTATAAGAGCTACGAATCTACACAAGATATTAAATAACAACAAACAAACGACAGAAAAGTGTAGTATCATAAGAAGATTTTTCTGAAACTACTGCAAAATGATATTGTCCAATAGAGAGAGGTGATGTAAATATTAAACTTTCCACCATAGAAGATCACCATAAATTAGCTGTAGTGATGCAAAATCTAATCGAAGCCGATGAAATCGTAAAACTCTTCACGTGTTAAAACTAAACGTTCAGTAAATTCTGTGTGATGTCACAATCATCTGTTTCTGTCTATATATGTATTTCGTTGGGACTAGAGCTTGGCTGATGAATAAATCACTTTCCCTAATAATTATTTGGTTATAGTCTCTCTAATACGTTCTTTTAGAATCGATCACCTTGAATATGTGCTGCGTGGTTTCAATACTACTAGTGGTAGTGAAATATTTAGAGTTTGTTTTGTAAAACACTTACTTGTGTGAAAAGCCTTAGGGTTTAGCGAATTTGAAAACCCCTCGCCGAAGGCTTTTGTTCTCCGGCTGAAACGAAATAAGCAAAGAAGTGGGAAATTAGGATTTATTTTAAAATTGTTACGACGATTTACAATTAAAATTTAAAAAAATTAAACGGTTGAAGTTTTGGATTACCCACGAAGGGCTTAACACACAAGGCTGAATTTCGGAACGCTGAAATAACCAAAAGGCTGATGTGGCATAACACTGTAATAGTGATTCGACAGGTGGATTTAAATACATAAGTACTAAATATCTCTCCGACACAAATAATGCTATACTTTTCTTGTGTGCCATTTTCACCAATCACAGTTCTATAATAGCCTTATGATTCCATAATTTCAGTCTTCTGTGTTCAGCTATATGTGCTTGTATATAATTGTCTTGTTTTCTGTTTCGCCACAACTAAAAACTTGTGCTATTGTTACAGTAACTTCTATTGCGTTGAAACTGCGTTATTGAAGACAAAAAAAACTATTGCGAATTGACTAAGTGTATGTTTCGTGTAACGCATTTAATTTACAATTCACAGTGCTAGAAGCGTGTCAGTGTACCAAGCAACGAAGAGAACTGAGAGAACATCGAAACGACCGACAGTACCTTGTTCCGAGCTCTCTATTTGCAGTAATAGTTAGCAAGACACGAATTTATAAGGGAAGAAAAGAAAAATATGGATTTATACGAATATAATGGCTGTGTTACTTTGTCCCATATGTCGAATGTGGTTCCCCTGAACGCTGATTCCCCGATTGACTCTTTTCCCCGAATCAGACATTTCCCCGAAACATTGTTATGCAGTTATATTGCTCCTCCTCCTTTTGGAAAAAAAGCTCAATGAGAATAATAATAATATTGCTACATATGTGCAATGCTGCTCGTCCTTTCTCTTGGCTCTTATTCCTAATGATTATTCAACTTGAGACTTGTTTGGTCATGGATAATTTCCAACCAATAAACTTTCGAAGAAACGTGTCATTCTGAGAACTCACTCTCGAGAAAATTTGGAATTCGGAGAGCTGGCGTTCGGGGAAACAACATTCGGGGAACTGACATGTTGGGATCAAGTAACACAATCGAATATAATATTTATAATAACTTCTACTGTAATTATTGAATTCTAATGTAAAATACCGTCAATCAGGCACTTGTAAACTTACCGCGTGACGATTGCCGAACAACATTTTCGCCTTGTCCTCTTCCTGTGGAGACGGCTGTTCATCAACTAGCACCTTCTTCAGCTTTAGTTTCTGCTTAATCGCCTGTAGGAAAAAAAAAACAATCAATAAATCATCGTCCACTTGCACCCGACCTCTAGAAAGCCCTACCTGCGAAAGCAGCACCTTCCGGCTGTCGGACTTCATGGCCAGCAGTAGATCCAGCCAGGTCCACGTGACGTTGTGGTACTCCAGCGTGGGAATCAACAGCGACAGATCCGTGATGTCCTCGATGTTTTTCTCCTTGTTACCCTTGTAGCTAACCCTAACAGGCACCTCCGGTATTTTGATGTAAATAAATAGCTTATTCTTCTCGGCACGCTCCTTCATCTTCTCCACATCGTCCTGAATTTTAACATAGAAATTGCTATCTTTGGAACTCTTCTTTCCCTTGGAACTGCTGCTGACCGCCTTCTTAGAACTTGTTTTAGTTGCCAGCGAAGATCCTGAGCTGGTGCTAGCCCCATCTTCCAGCTCGTCGTTTCCCTCCGTTTCCGAAGCGTCCCGATCAGGGAAACAGAACTTCAACATGGTGTTGTAAAACTTCTTGGAAATAGCGATCGTTATAGGAACTACGTTGATTTCAAAGTGCTCTTTCACGGATATTCCTCCTACCGGAGGTTTCTCCCGGCAAAATACCCGAAGCACTCGTTTGTGATCCACTGGCATATCACGCTGTATCTCCGTTGGACACAGCACCTCTTTGTAGTTATCGCGAGGAATAAGATTGTTGATCCGGATGTACCCCAGCTCCAGAAGATGATCCACAGAGTCATCACTCTTTGAATTTTTGGTGTAAAGAAAGTTGCTAAGGATCAAATCCGCGATTCCAATCTGACCATCGGCTTCGGTAAGCCGCCACTGAGCATGTTTGAAGCAGATTTCATTTGCGCGGACAATAGTCAGCGGTTTATCCTTGCGAATAGTAGCCAAGCGATTCGATGCCGATAACTGCGCCTCATTGTAACACGACAGCATGATATCCAGTTCGTCACTTTTGTTCGACAGCATCTCCTTGAACTCGCGAATCATCTTCTGAACTTCTTCGTACTCTACCCTCAGCTCATCACTGTCACCTTCCTCGAGGCGTGCCTTGGTAATAAAGTGAATGTCCTTTTCCAAGCAACGGATCTTCGACATCAAACCTCGAATTTCCGTTTGAATGTGCTGAATGGGCCGTTTCTGATCTTCGCTGCTGTAGAGCTGCAGTTGAAATCGCATCCTGGCAAGTCTCTCCGAAGCCTCTTTTCGCTGTGGTTCCACGTGGAGAAGCAAGTTGTTCACGATGTCCAAGATCATGGCGTATTGGAGAGAATTGGTACATACATCTAGATCATGATGCATCAAAGTGAAAGCATCCACTGGATCATCTTGGTTCTCCCAAGGGCTCAGGCTTTCTTCCACCGGAGGAGCCGGAACTTCACTGATTGTACCCGGATCTATACTTGTTTCACCATAGCTTACATAGAAGAACTCACATTTACACCTGGACACGATTCGTTGTAACTGAATTGGTGACTTACCGTCACGACTAACATCGCCAGAAACTCCTCCCACAGTCTCCGAAACCACTCCGCCTACACTTTGTCCACTCCCTACCAAATGAGGTAAATCCGGAAACTCGTTTATCACAGTTGCACCTTTATCCTTTTCTTGAATGTTATCCACAGTCAACCACATAATTTCCGCCATCTCTCGAGTGTCTCCATCCTCGGCGCTGACCGTCGCATAGTATTGCATACATTCTAACGATCCAACCCACGTCGTTTTGGATACGATCGTGTGATCTCTCCAAACCGGTCGATGGACCCTCTGCAGGATCTCCGCTTTAGCCGCGCTCAATATCACATATCCCGAAGTCTCGCATCCCTTCAGCAATACCTGAGAGTTTACCAACGAAATGAACCAATTATAATGCAACACACCGCCATCTTGGCAGGCCTGCAACCCCTTCAGCTGCTGTTGCCGCGTCTGTGCGGAAAGATCATCGCTGAAAACAACCGATTTGTGATCGGCCTCCGAAATCAGCTGCTGCAGCATCACCAGACCATCAGAGGTCTCCTGACGCTTGCTGTTGATATGTTGGCCACGACTGCCACCGTCCGAGTGATGTGCCTTGTCCTGACTGTTGCGAGACTTCAGTGGAGTGTTGTTTCCCTCCTTACGGAAGCACTTCAAAGCTTCGGTAGACAGGTTGTTCTTTAGTCGCTGGCTCTTCATAAACGAGTCGAACAACGCAAATGCCACATCCCTATTATCTTTTGTCCAAGCTCCCTTCAGATCGTACACTACCAGCTTGTGCGTGGGAGTGTCCTTCTCCCGTTCGTTGCCATTGGCCAACAGAGCTTCTCGTCCGTATGAAACCTTCGCGACACTTAGGAAGTAATACCTACAGATGTCCCCGTTCGAGTTGGAAATACTCTCGGAGCTTCCATCGGATCGATCGCTGATAGTCGTGGTTCTCAGCCAGATTTCCGCATCGTTCAGCTCACAGTTCATGTACATGATGGCCCAATCGGCCCTCGGCCTATGAATCAGACCGTCATCGATCGGGGAAAGCGTTAGCGTATGCTCCGAACTTAACGTGATCCTTCCACCGTTAAGCTGAAATCCTCGATTCAGCGCGTGGGACATCCAGTAGAAGATTTGGAACTTGTGCAAGCTCATCTGGAGGTTCGCCCGTTTGTAATGCCGACTGAGCTGCTTCTTCCGCGGACGAACGTTGTTGAAGACTGGTCCCCGTCGGGTTGGTCTCGTTACACCGGACAAAATCAGTTTTAAGCTTTCGAACCAGCGGAGTGTGCTTCCGTACAGTACCAGGTTCGGGATATCTGCATCGGATACGTTCTGCTTAATTTCGAATGATACCCAAATGTTAAGGTTTTGCGATCGGAACGCTCGGAAGGAATCGTGCACCTGATTACTGGAGTACTCTGGAAGTTTGTCCGGAGCGCAGGGAATTACCGCATGGTGATCGTTCGGGTTTGCCAGACAGATCCAGTTCAGCTTAAAGGTCAACTTAAGATTAGGAAGATGCAGAAGTCGACAATCGTCGTAACGCGAGGCAGTTCTTACGAACACGTTGAGGTCTCCTTTGAACATGATCTTGGCGTTGGTATACACGATACCACAGTTATTCCAAGTTAGTTCCATTTCCTCGGTTGTGTTATAGGGATCTAGCGATGCATGGAGCAAGATAGTAAACTGTTTTGCGATGATCGTGAGGCGTCCATGCATAAGTAGGCGCATTTTATCCCAAAACGGTAACGGCGGGCTTGGATCTCTGGACGGTGCGGAAATCTTCTCCATCATCAGATTGCACTGGGCCATAACCGGTTCCCAACATGGTCCGAACGCGTAAGCCAGGTAATCCAGTTCCCAATCGAAGTCGTGGTAGAACTTAATCGAAGTCATGCTTCGCTGAATCGTGTGGGTTCCGAAAGGATCGCCAACTTCAATATCCACGTCTCGTTTGGCCCTCCTCGGTGGTGCCATTTCCGCTCCGGCCAAGTGTCCAAAAAGATGCATTGCCTTCACATGGAACATCGGCTGCGGATAGTCTCTCAGCATAAACTTCCATTCTGTACAGCTGACATTCACTGCACGACACCAGAGGGTGACGAATTCGATACCTTCCTCGGGCCACGGACTTTCGGCATCGATATCCCGGATCATGCGAACCGCATTCTCCGTTCCATGCACAGATGGATCAGCCATGGCCATTATTTCCAAATCTGTCATGATCCAAGCGATCAACCGCGTACGGGGAGGTCCTGTCTCGGCCAATTTCTTCGACCGCTGAATGTAAATCTCGGAGTTCTTCTTAATCAAGTTGGCGTTCAACTCCTCCAGAGTTCCGGCCGGCAAAATCAATCTCTCCTTACACAGTTGGTCTATTTTATGATCGAACAATTCTTTCCGCTTCACACTTTCGTTATACTCGTCCAGTAATAAAACGTAGTTGTCTCTTAGCTTCACCTCGAACGGATCGTCACTCATCTCCATCAGAAACTCCTTAATCTGGATAAACATGTCACTGGGCAACGGCGAATCCTGCGTAAACGGCTTCTTCTTGTACCCATGAATCACTTTCAACCACTTGTAAATCGATACAAACTCATTCACAATAGCCCCGTAGAAGTCGTGATCGTACGGAAAGATGATCCTCACCACACCGATCGAAGTCGCCCAAACCTTATTGCTCGCCAGCCGGAAATTTTCATAATGCTTCCTCTCCGACCGAAGTACGTCCATTTCCGGCAGTTGCTGACTGTCCACGTCCTTAAATGTAAAGATATGCTGATCGTCGATTTTGATAAAAATGTTCTCGAACGATATGAACCACCGATCTTTTCGGCTGACGTACAAATTTTCACTGTAGATCTGCATCGAATGCCGATCGCTGATCTTGATCGCAAACTCTGCACTTCCTTCCGCGTAGACATCGATAATCCATGATTTTTTGTCTGCCGATGAGGTCTTAGGAGGTGCTTCGGTCGGTAGTTCCAACGGAGGTTGAGCCATCTCTTTCGTCTTCAAGGCTGCCTTGAGTTCTTTGATTTCACCGAATAGGGTCACGATATGCATGTGAAGATTGGCATTCCACATGGCACCGGTGTCCTCTAGGAAGTGGATTGCCAGTTTGGGATGCTTACTGTGTTCCGTGTGCTCCAGCCGGATGACCTTAAAGTTGGCAAACATATTTTGCAGCTCCGCCACCGCAAAGTCCGACCCGCTGATGTTTCTGAAATCCAGCACCTCCATGTGAAATTGATCCAGCTTGACCACGTTGATGGCCGGAGTTTTCGCCAAGGACAACTCGTTCAAGTTTGCCAAGATGCACGTATCGTACTTGTTGAAGAAGAAACTAGTGATGTCCGTCACCTTGGCATTGACCAGCAGACCAGGCTTGGGCCGCTTGGAAGGTGATCCACTCATCTCTGACTGACTGTCCTGGGAAGAGTAGTTGATCGATCCACGACGAGAGAGATGCGATGATCGATACTGTTCCAAGCACTGCTTTGCCTGCACCAGATATTCGGCCAGTCCCGGACTGTACTCCGTGCGGAACGTGTGGATAGTGAAGTCCAACTTCGTTGCATCGCCATAGCTGCTCAACTTGATCAAACTTACCCCGACGTAAAAGGGACTGCCGCGGATGTGGCTCTTTTTGAGACTTTGGCCAAAGTCTTTGTGAGATGCACTGCCGCTGAGGGACCACCACAGGGATTCGATGAGCAGCTCGGCACTCCAGTGACGTTTCTGCAGAACTTGATTCAGCAGACGACTGTCGTACGCACTGCTGCGACTTTCCGCAAACTGATCCAGCAACAGTTTGGTGTGGTTGCAACAGATCGATGAAACCTGGAACAATGAATAAACTGTAAGAATACGGCAACTCCAAAACGGCCTCCAACTTACCACTTGCGGCCCGAACTTGAACACCGAAGTAACATTCCACAGCTCGGCACACCCAGTGATCACCACTCGTTTGAAAATTTCCTCCCACATTCCCCCAGCACCACCAGCTCCCGTCACTTTTCCTGCCCCGCCGGCACCCACGCCGGTGGCCAGCTTCAAACTCTTCGGATTCATTTGCCGCGCCAAGCGCTCGCTGGAGAAGAAATTCTTACTGATCCACCCGTAGATCTCCTTGTGATGGTAAATCATCCGGAACGAAGCCAGCTTCGAGTAGATATTCACCAGGTCCTTCTCCAGCTTGGCATCCACACTGAACTGCTCCAGGTAGAGCAGCTTCTCCTGCATTGTGTCGATTTCCAGCTGCTGCAGCTGCGTTCCCACGTAGAACATCGGCATTCGGAATTCATCCGAGGCGTTCCTACTGTTAAATTTGCCGGTTATTGTAAACGTTTGAAGCGTGACTGCGAAATCATTAGAGCTGTTCTCTTTCACGGCCGAAATGGTTGTATTCTCGATGTTGATGGCGAAATTTTTCGGAATAATGGGTGCAATGCGGAGGTAGGTCTCGCTTCCACTGGTCTTTTCTCCGTCGAACATCGGAACCTGATCCAAATTAATGCTATTCTGGCGAAGGAACATCTGGTGGCGACGTTTCTGGCTTTGAGCATCCTTGATGAACTCGTAAAGTCCTCCGTGGACAACCACTTTGGTATTGGTCATGGCCAGTTGCAGCTTTTCAAGCGAAATGGGTCCGTGGGCTACCAGCACGCTATCCAACGCTATTCCAAAACTGAGTTCTCCCAGACAAGGCTGAGAGTCACCCAGCCGAGACTTTTCCAGCTTCTTAGAAGCCTGACAGTGGCGAAGAATTTTGGCCTGTGCATCGCAAAGCGCCGCCGAAACCAACATAGTCTTAGTGTTATGCACCAGACTTCCGTCCAGATGGAGTTCCTTGGCGGTAGCATGCAGTAGCCATCCGGGATCGTGATCATTGTTCAACAGGGCAATCGACACATTATTGATGTGAACGGCCATAAACTGGGCAAATTTGATGATCATCGGATGGACCTTCTTCTCACGAAAGTCCAAGATCTTTCGTCCACCTGCACGCGTTGAGCCCAGAAACGGATCAGGTTCGGCATTGGACTGCTGGTTCGATGTCTGACCAGCCGTAGTTTGGAACTGGGGCTGCTGGCGTCGATTTATATCCTTGTTGACCCGGATGTCTCGAATATTTATCGACAACAGCTTGGTGACTTCCGAATTGAAGAAACTGCTGCGTATGCAGATTTCATCGATTTGCTGAAAATTGGTCAACTTATATTAATTGAGCGTATCTAAACATAGAAAGCTATTGCGAAATGTAAAATATTACTTTAAAGCATCACTTCGTTAGAGACCTGGTGGTGTGATCGAGCCGAAGTCAAGCAAGAATCATTGGAACAAATTTCCCAAATAGAGAAGCAGAGTCACGTTGAGCCGACCTACTAAAGCAGACTTCTCCACGAGACTTTTTATTATTATTATTATTATTATTATTATTATTATTATTATTATTATTTATTTCGTAGATTTATCTAACACATTTTTGTGTATTAGTTTCTTCATCGTGATATAGCATTCCTAACATCGATTCCATTAGACAAAAGTACATTTAGTATTTATAACATAGGGTGGGGCGGGGCAAGATGGGTCGCGGGGCAAGATGGGTCAGTGCCATTTTCGGGCGCATTACTCATGTTTTGATTATGTTAATAATTTTGTTAGATGACCTACAAAAGTTTGAGGCATTGATTGAAACATTATTCACTCTCATTGGAAATAAAAAATAAAATGGTTTTTAGTCATTTTTTCTTATGCGATTCGATCATTCCATATAATCTCCTAAACGGTCGCGGGGCAAGATGGGTCACCTTCAATTTTGAACGTATTTTTGGAGCATTCAAAAGTTATTCATTTTTTATAACAAGACTATCTCATAAATGACTTCAATCAAGCGGAATGAATGCTCAAAATTATAACATAAATTTGTGATATTTTTTTTAGTGAAAACATCGATTTTCAAGTCACCTTAGGACCACTCAAATCGTAAAGTTTTTTATATTCCAAATAAATTTATAAAATGTTTACTAGTATGTAGCTCTTGTTTACTCAGTATGGATATGGAGCATATATGAACGCGGAACAAATCTTATATTTTGACGTTTATCGTTGAGAAAATGTGAATTACTCAAAAGGTGACCCATCTTGCCCCGCACTTTTTTCACGGCGCAAAATCGATTACTTTTTAAAACTGCTTGTTTAACATCATATTTTGTATTTAATAAACTTTTTATCGACTTTTAGCATAGCTAACTAGTGTATTAAAGAGTAGCGGACGAATACAAACCTATACGATTTGTATTTACAAAGTTATGGTGATCCATCCTTAGGTGACCCATCTTGCCTCGCCCCACCCTACCAACTATAAATCAACATGACGAGAATACAAACAAAAACCTTCGAATTAGCTATTGAAAAACGGAATAGAAAAGGAAAGCTTAAAAACTAATACCACAGTACAACAAAACTATGCGACCAACTTTTGTAAAAGAGCCCTCGTCAGTCGGATGGAACGGGCTCAAGTCCAGCATCATCTTTAGGCCAGTAGTACACAGGGTCAAATATTTGACAAGGTAAGAACTCAAGAAACAACATCAGTTTGACACTAATGAAAATTTGATCGAGTCAAACAAGATGTTTGAGCATTGGTTTTTTTTCGGACAAATATTTGACCCTGTGTACTAGCAGCTTTAGAATGCAGTTTTGCTTGATTTGGACTTTGTTTCAATGACTTTGTACGCATCCGAAACAAGCGGGAAATCCATAGGCCTAAAGACGGTTTTGTATAGGAGCACCTTGATATTGGGGTGTAGCCGAGAGCGCCTCTTCACGAGCGAGTAGAGTGATTTGTTAGTAGGTTATGCCACATTTCCGAATACTGTTTGTCACATGGCAACCGAAGTTCAGCTTCTGATCCAGGGTAATTCCGGTTAGGGTCTACGATATGTCAACACCATCACAAGATATTTGGACCTGAGGTAGGTATCTTGGGCTCCGTCGACGCGTGAAGAAATGGCCTATGACTTGGTTGGATTGGAAACTCGGGTCCGAGTTTCCTTGTTGAAAATTACGCCTAACCTATTTCACCAAATGGATGTTTTGGTGATTTGTAGAGTGACCCTTTTGGAAGCCGAACTGTTCGTGTGGGATAATACGAGTTGTTTCCATATGTTTTTCGATACGATTCAATATGATGCGCTCAAAAAGTTTGCTTGGACTTGGGACGGGAGTAGACTGATTGTCCTGTAGTTTGATGAAACAGAGGCATCCTCTTTGGTTTTGGAATCGCGACAACTATTGCGAATTTCAATTCAGCGGGAAAGTAGCATAGTTTTAAGCAAGCAGAGAAGATTTTGGCCAACAAGAACCAACAAGTTTTTCCGAGGAAGCTGCTTTAGCAGCCAATTGCTGACTCCATCGTGGCCCTGCGACTTCTGAACCTTCAAGCTGCGGGTTATGCTGCCTGTTTCCTTGCGACGCACAAGCCAGGAGTTGCCGGCAGCTGGCATTGATTGCTCAATATGATCGATGGATCGCTTGACAGGATCGACTGTAGTTTTGTCATCACGAGACTTTGGACGAGTCGAGGGACAGCGAATGGAGATATGAATAGCAAAACGACCCCGTATTATTAAGCGTTGAACATCTGTCATGAGCGCTTCTGAAACACCAATACTATTGCACGTCATGACACCGTAGTATACAGAATCTAATTCAATTTAATAAAATTTGTTGGTTGTTGTTTGGGCTGTGTCGTTTCGTATTACCTTCCTCCGTATTACGTCACATAGATTCCTTAAAGTATTATCAGAAACAACTCGTCAGAATGCAATAGTCATTCAATCTGTAAAATTGCCTCCAATAATTGTTCTTCCAGTAAGTCTATCAATAATTATATCAGAATTTTGCCTAAAAATTTATACTGAGGAAAACTACAAGTAGTAGTTGCTATACTCATATATGTAAAAAGATAAGCCCTAAAGATCGGATTTCAAAGGTACCTACACAAACTCAATTCACTCTATCGTAGAGGTACACAGGGTCCGAGAATCACACATTCAAAGATTTCCTCTAAGGTTTGTATTTAGGTATATCAGAGCGTCTTAATAATGTTCTCTATTACCAGAATTTTAACTGGCATTGCTCTTTAAAGTAAAGAATTTTACTAGGATTTACTAAGACAATTTTGAAAAAAAAACTTCTATCTTAAGTCTATGATTGAATGCAATGTTGTAGATGCATTGCATATACATGTCTAGAAATCAAAACTCTAATCTACGTATTGGCCACCTCAATTTTCGTGGGTTAGAACACCACATTGATGGCGTAAAACTACTACTTGGCAACAACCAGTACCACGTTTTCGCAGTAACTGAAACCAAGCTAAAATCGTCTAGTCCAGTCGGCCCTGTACGCATCCCGGCCTACAATTTCGTCCGGCATTCACTACGGTCGCGTAACAAGAGCCTGTGGTGGAATCGGAATTTACGTTCACAAGGGTATAAAAGCCACACCAGTTGCCAAATCTGTCTTCAATCTGGCGATCCCCGTACCCCGTTAGCCTAAGCCTAATTTCTTGCTATCCAGTTCTGGATCAACGAGCTAAGCATCTGCGTAGTGTCCTTTTACAATCCGCTTTGCACCAATCCCCATTTCAGTCAAGTTTATGAAAAGGTTCTTATCGATCTGCTTGGCTTCGGATTCGATAAGCTGTTTATTGTAGGGGACTTCAACATCAACGTCAGGTCTCTCCAGCCATCATCGAATCTAACAGCACTCAACCGCGTAAACTCAACATTCGATCGTACGATTCTACCAACGGGCCCCACACGTGTAACCGAAAACTCCGCGACAACAATAGACCTGCTGATTGTAGACTCACCGGAAAACGTAATTAAATCAAAAACGTTGACTGCAAACACAATTTCCGATCATGAAGTGGCCTACCTTCTTGCCAATATCAGGATACGCCGACCCATTCCCCACACCATCAGAGTACGAAACATGCAAGTTATCGACCCTCTCCGGCTACAGGCCGATTTTCAAGCCAATGTTTAGGAGCCTTTCTATGCTGCTGTGGATACGTCAACCAAAGCCGAGTTTCTGAGGTCTGAGCTGAAAGCCCTGCTACAACATCATGCTCCGGAGCGTACGCTGGTTGTACGCGATAAACAAACACCCTGGATAACGGAAGAAATCAAAAGAGCGATCGAACTCAGAAATTTGGCGTACGCTCTATATTCACGCAACCCAAACAGGATTCGAGGAGATAACCAGTGGTTGGACTACACCAGGAGAAGAGACAGGGCGAACTCTCTTATCTACACAGCAAAAAAAGCGGTATGCCGAGATGCATTTCGATCATACCTTGCCAGCGAAGAAGCTATGGAGTAGCTTAAAGAGAGAAGGGATTCACAACAATTCGAAGAAAGGTACACCTGCAGAAAATATCAACGCTAATGAACTAAACGTTTTCTTCAGTGAAGGCCATGAGCAGCTACAAAATGGAACGCGATTTAATACAACGACTAAACCACCCCATCGTACTACAGTTGATCATGGAGAACCATGTTTCGACTTTTGTCACACGATCGTTGAGGAAATCTGTCGTAAAATCTATGAAATTGATACTAACGCTACTGGTTCAGACGGTATCTCGATCTCGTTCATTAAGCTCCTATGCCCCTATACTACCCACACTTAGCCATCTTTTCAATTCGATCATCGAAGTTCTTTCCGCCCTGCTGGAAAAAGCGATTATTACACCGATCCCCAAAGTTTATAATCCTACCCAACCTAAAGACTTCTGGCCTATCAGTGTCCTGCCTGCCATTTCGAAAATATTGGAGAAGGTTTTGCTAGGACAAATCACAGACCACATCAACAATCCGACTGCTTCACTTTTAGCAAGGTTCCAATCGGGATATCGTAAAGGATATAGTACGACCACTGCACTATGGGCCAGAAATCAAAATTTCGCGACAAAAGTCAAAAAAGTTGTTTTTCTAAGATCAATTAATTTTCATATTTGTATGATTGTTTGGGCTATGTTTGATTATATACCGACTGATTTTTTTTCGATTTGTAACAAAATTGTATCGTTTTTTGTATGGAGAAACTTCTTATGAGCGAAAATTCTCGATTTTAACCAATATTAAGAAAAATGTGATTTGTGGTGAAAAATGTGATTAAAAAATATAACACATACATTTCCTAAAAGTTAATTTAGTATATTTTGCATATTTGATGCACAAATTGCGATACTTTTAAGTTTGAAAAAAAATTACAATATTTACCCAAATTTTAAGGTTTATTTGCCAATGTGTTCAAAAAGTAGGAGTATTCGACCGTATTCGACATGCAACCGGTTTAGAATGCTAGTTTAGACTCTTCTTTTCCGAATGCTACCGGACTTTTTTGCGGGAATTTGCGGGAAGCCAAGTTGATGATTATTGAAGCACAGCGTGAAAAAGGGTCTGGGACCATTAGAGCAGGAGCACCTATTTTGGTCGTTTGTTGCTATAACTCAGTCAATTTCAAATCGATTGACTTGAATTTTTGAACAAGGCAAGATACTGTGCCTATCTAATCGTGTTTCAAAAATCAAGTCAATCGGTTCAGAATTGACTAAGTTATAGCAGCAAGTGACCAAAATAGGTGCTCCTGCCCAAATGGTCCCAGCCCCTTTTTCACGCTGTGCTTCAATAATCATCAACTCTTGCCATTACGACGCTATGACTTTACAATATACAAAGGAACAAACAACTTTCATTCTGAAAGGTTTTGTTTCAAATATAAATGTGATTAAAAACTTTTAAATCAAGACCACAGACTTACTCAATGTGCAAAGTTTCGGTATATCAATCCGTGTGATCAATTAGAATATTAAATAAACTCAAAGTACATACATATGTACAGATGGATACATTATTAGTGAAATTAGGAACAAATCCACAGCTCAAGTGAGATTTTAACTCACGACCCTTACATGCTACACAAGTGCTTTACCGACTTAGCTACCGAGCCTATCAATGACACGGTATTTTAGATATTATAAGGAAAATAAAATCTTTTCCCTAATCGCAAATATATCCATCCCACTTGTACATATGATTGAAGAACGAACACAATTTATTGTTCAAATACCGACTTCAAGTCATTTGGCCGAACGTCATTTGGCTGAATGCCGTTTGGCTGAAGAAGAAATGATCGTGCCACTGTTCACCACGTCAGTATAACTCAAAATAATCCCCTTTGATTTAAAGGAGGAAAAATCTTTGATAAAATTTTGACAGTTTTAACGCCAACTAATCCCTGAATTGTAAAATAAGAAAGAATAGTCAATGATTGGAGGAAGGAAGAAGGAAAAATTAATGATGATCAAATTAGCAGCTAGAATGTGAAAAGAGGTATCTGAATTATTTTGAACATAATTCGGCCAAGTTGCATTCTGCCAAATGCCGGACATCTGAAACACCTGAGCTGCGAGTTTTTTCACCAAAAACTATACATACATGACATCTATACATAAATTGAGATTATTAAAAATCATAATTGACCACACGAATTGATGTACCGAAATTTTGCACTTTGAGTAAGTGTGTGATATTGATTTAAACGTCTACAATCACAGTCTTACCTGAAACGAAACCTTCCAGAATGACACGAATGCACAATTGTGTAAAGTGTCGATAATAAACAAACAAACATTGTAAAATTAACGCATGCGCTTAAATCATTCTATCTTGGTTTCCCGCAAATTCCCGCAAAAAAGTCCAGTAGCATCCGGAAAAGAAGAGTCTGAACTAGCTTCCTAGATCGGTTGCATGTCGAATACGGTCGAATACTTCTACTTTTTGAACAAATTGGCAAATAAACTGTACAATTTGAGTAAACATTGTAAAATTGTAATTTAAACTTAAAGAGAATTTTCGCTTATAAGAAGTTCCTCCGTACAAAAAACGATACAATTTAGCCACAAATTTAAAAAATCAGTCGGTATACAATCAAACATAGCCCAAACAATCATACATATATGAAAATTGCATGATCTTAAAAAAAAAAACAACTTTTTTGAATTTTGTCGCGGAATTTTGATTTCTGGCCCATAGTGCACTACCCTGGGAAAGGTAGTCCACGATATAGATAGTAGAGTAAACATAGATCCGCGGACACCGCTGACTAAAATGTTTCAAGCGTGTAAGTAGTAATTTTCAAGAGTGCGACGGTTGAATATGACGTCATGCGCTCCATTGATGTTATCCAAATCGTGACGTCATGCTCGTTTGGATACAGATTTTGACAGTTCGTTTGGATACAACGGATTCATCAACACGGATCTATGTTTACTCTACTATCTATAGTCCACGATATCTACGACGGTTTTAGCAGAAATCATTGCACACTTATGGTGGTACCGTGACCGGCCCTAATTCTGCGCAGTCCCTAATTCGGTGCACTTTCTCGAATATACCACAAAATCACGGACGCTAGTTCAATATTAGCTTCAAATATATTTTTTGAATATTGCTTCAATAGTAATGAAAAAGTTTGTGAAGAAAAAATTTTCAAATCAACGATCATTATTTTGTAAAAGAATAAAATGGTGTTGCAAGTACTGTAAATTGAATGAAATCTGTGTCCGTTAACGAAATTGCTGAAAAGTTGCTTCATGAACTGAAGCATTTTGCGACATAAATAATGAAGAGAATGTCTGCTTTTCCATGCGCATCCTGTACTGCTGTCTTCGAGGAATCAGAATCGGCAAAAAACAATTGAGTTTTCTTCTTATTTTTTTAATCTTCTTGTTCTTCTTAGGTGCGCAGAATTAGGAACCGGTATTAAATGGTGGTCCTAATTCTGCGCAGACATTTCAACACTAAGTTTTGAACATATAATTATTAAACAAACATCATATTAATGCCACCATAGTTATAACTAGGATATTCTATGTTTCTAGCAATCCGGTGAATGTAATTACGGCTCAACAAGTTAGTTTATGAACTTTAAAGGCTAATTTACGATTTTTGAATTTTTGATCTGATGATAGTTCGACCGGACTAACCACTTATTTTGAACATTTGCTATCAACCTCGGGGGAAATTTTATGTATGCATGCAAGCATTTGTCAAATGATGTGATGTGATATATGATGTGAGTTTACATGGAATTTTCTTAAGGCTCAAGCATCCGTCATCATTTTTCGGAAAATAAAAAGCAGTTTTCTCGCTGCAAATCAAAACAAGGATCATGAAAATATATTCACTGCATTATATTCCTCATGTGGAGTACAGTGAATATATTTTCATAGCAAAAACTTTTGTTTTGAACGAAAAAACTGCTTTCAAATATTTGATGATGACGATGATTTCAATGACGAAAAGTTCAACGTTAACCGTTATGTGTCCGTCAATTTTTTTGCTTTTTTCTACACCGTGCTTTTTAAATGGGCGCTGGGTACCCGGGTACCCTGTCGGCCACATAAGGGTTAAACAGTGGAAACCCTGGAGTTAGATAAGAAAGAAGTCTCAGTTTGCAAACAAAGATTGTGCCACCTTGTCATGGCGAAAAAGTGTATATCAGTTCTGTCGCTGCTGTTGTTCGATGCAGACGGATTGTGCTCTTTGCTCAGGTAGTTTTTTTTTGCCTCCGGCTTGCGCTGCTAGGCATTGAATATCGCGTATCGCTTTGCTTTGTGTGTCGGTCGATCATACCGTCGTTCGTTGGTGGTGTCGTAGAAAAGCACCAAAAATGATTGAAATGAACGAAACGTTCGTTAATACGGTGCAGTTTCGCTTCCCGCCGGGTAGCCCAAGGCCGTCCTGGGCGGAAATTGCTGCGTTTTTGAAGACGCTGAACACTGACTTGCGGCAGATGGAAACTGCATATAAAACGGCACACGATCGTTCTTTGTTCGTGAAGTTCGTGTCGCGGGATGCCATGGACGAATCGTTGCGGAAGAACACGGAGGCTAGAAGATTCGCCTATTCAAACGGGCAATCAATAGAAGTCCGGATGACAATTGCGGGCGTCAATATGCAATACATTCGTGTGTTCGATTTGCCGCCGGAGATAACGGATAAGAGCTTGTCTTCGGAACTGGAAAAATTTGGGAAAGTGCAACACGTGGTTCGAGAGAAGTTCCCCGCGGGGCTTGGCCTCGATCATTTGCACAACGGAGTTCGTGGTGTCTTCATGGAGGTTGCAACAAAAATCCCGTCATGGATCGACGTTTGTAACCGAAAAGGGAGGCTTTACTATGAAGGCCTGAAGGAGACGTGCTTCTTATGTCCAGCGGAAGGGCATCGGAGGGACTCTTGCCCTCAACGACAAGTTCGGGAAAACACGCAGAAACTTACGTACGCTGGGATAGTGTCTGGAGAGGTCGTTGTACCAGTGGATATGGATTCGCAAGACACTGTGCAGGACGATATAATAGAAGTTCTGGAGGAAGAAATCATCGTCCAAAACGCGGACATTTTGGATGTGGATCAGGTGCAACCGAATGGAAGCAATAACATGCCTACAGCTAGGAATGAGATGAATCGGAAAGAAGACACATCTAAAGAGGAGGTCAACAAAAGCCAGGATACATCGGCAAACGCTAGGGTGGCTCAGCGACGGGCTCAATTCGCAGCTTCTGGTGGTGATTCAAGCTCTGGTTCCGTGCCGCGACCGAGAAAGAAGTGCACCCAAATGCGATTTTATTAATATGTATGTAATCTTTTGAATATTTTTTGTAACTATTCGACAAGATGTCGGCTCTGTTAAGTTTTTAGGTAAACGATCGAGCCATAAATAAACTATTTGAAAAAAAAAAGAAAAAGTGTATATTGCCTTTAGAAATAAAAGTAAATTTTACTAAAATGTGCATATGCGAATAACTGAAAAGCTTTACGTAGTAGTATTCGATAATGCTACAAAATCCTTTTGTGTATTATGATTAAAATTCCCTTTGCTTAGTAATCAAAGTAGGTAGTATCAATGTTGAGGACATGCAAAGTTCCAATATGGTCGTAATGTCGTATAAAAGTTGAAAATGAAGAATTCAATTGAATTTCATCTATGAATCATGTTCTCATTACAATATGTTATCTTTTTAGAGTTTTTCCTATGTGCGCAGAATTAGGAACATTAGTGCGCAGAATAAGGAACATTCCAAAAAAGGGTACGCAGAATTAGGAACAGACACACTTTAGAATTTTCATGATTTTACATACAAATTGAGTGTTTTGTATAAGAATTATATTTTTCCCTCATTTACAAAGCTAATAACTATGTGCAGTCAAAAATTCAGCCAAATCGTTTCGATTTGGAATTGGAATTTGTTACAGCTGATTGAAATTGAAAAAGTCTTAGATGCGCAGAATATGGGCCCTCCACGGTAGTTGACTTTTCTCTGGCTTTCAACTGTGTAAACCATCGGATCTTGGAAGCAAAACTCCGTGATGAATTCCGTTTCTCTCAAGCTGCCTGTAGCCTGATACCGTCGTTTTTGGAGCGCACAAGACAATCTGTTCGCATTCATGACGGAATGTCCGAAGAACGTGATGTCCTCGATGGTACACCGCAGGGGTCCTGTTTGAGCGCTTTATTGTTCAGCATGTACATAAACAACTTGCCGCCATCTCTAATCAATCATCTTTACGCCGACGATCTTCAAATATATATTTCTGGACCGGCAAGTGACATTGGTGCACTTGTCCAAGCGATCAACGAAGACCTTGAGGCAATACACAACTGGGCTAGCGTAAACAGGTTGTCTCCCAATCCGAAGAAGACCCAGGCTGTAATTTTTAGCAGAACTAGGACTGTTAATCCCACTACTGCCGTTACGTTTAGCGGCGAAATAGTGCCCTTGTCCACCAAGGTGACAAACCTAGGATTGCAGCTAGATAATAACTTATCATGGAACCACCAAGTTAACGACGTGGTAACGAAGACATACAACATCCTGCGTACGTTTCGTAGATTCGCTCCAGTGCTTTCAATGCACCCGTCTTTACATACGCCGATATTGTATATTATCCTGGGCTTGCGGCTGGTCTTAAAGAACAACTATACTGATGTGCTACAAGTTATCTGTGAGGTTTGTGTTCAACTTGCGACGTAGGGATTTAACTGCAGCCGTAAGAAACTCGATCCTTCGACATGATTTGCCGTTCAACTACCAACTACGTATCTGCATGTTCATGAGGCAAGCATACTACAACAAGGAACAACCCGAGTACATTCTACAGCATCTACAGCGTGGACAGCTGGAAAGGACTCGTTGTTGTATTATCCCCCGGCACACAACATCCACTGGAAAAAGCCTTCTAGTATATGGTGCTACCCGCTGGAATGGTCTATCGCTCGAACTAAAACAAAAACCAACACTATCCACATTTAAAACAGCCATAAAGAATCTAGTTTAAGTTGAAAAATCTACAACAGTCGTTTGCTTGACCTGATATAAGGTACTCACTAACAGGTTATCATTAAGAATTACAAAAATTAAAAAAAAAATAAAAAACTTGAACCATTTATGATGAATCATTGAATAATTATTGTGAACACTTCAAAATGTTGAAGATTATCAAAATTCACGAGAAGAAAAATCGTTTACTGATTATTCAATACTTGTTGCGGAAATCCTGAGAAACGAGCTTTTCAAAATAAAATCAGGAATATTGTTGACGAATTTTGTTAATATTGATAAAAATTAATCCTCCAATTGTTCTATATCCACGATTATGAATGTAGACGCGCATACGACGAGAAAGACTGATAAATATCGATTAGATAAAAATCAGACACGCAATGATTCATAAATATAAATTAATTATCATGCCATGGCGGGGTCAAAAAGCAAATGCCACTGCGCCGTGGATTGAATTCTAAATTTAAATTAACTACCGTTGGAAATTCGATTATTAATTGCATAATTGGGAACACAAACAAACAAACTTTAATATACACTTACCACCGAGAAGCCACTCTTGCAAACGTTCACATCCCGGAGCGAGAACGGCAAACTAATCCGGCCGAAGCGAATTTTGATGTTGAACTTTCGCTTCAAAATGTACCCGATGCATTGCGGTAGCAGCCTACGGGAGAGAAAATGTTATTGCCCAATTACCCAATAGAAATCTTATCGGCAATGTAATTGTTAGTGGAACGCCACTTGCGGCCCCGAACGGGAGCACCGCCGCCCTCATCAACCTACCAAGTAATGGCCAAATAGATCAGCACGATAATCACCAGAAACCAGAATAGCCCGATCATGATTCGATCATCCTCCGCAGGACAACGTTCGGGGGTATCGGTTTTCACCTGTTGCCGATCGGAAAGACTGTAAATTCACTGGATTTTTACGCGAAATTCACGACACTCGCACTGCTGGTCAATCGAAATCGCTGCAGCGAGAAAATTTTTTATCAACAACACATCATCACTTGACACTTTCCACCGTTCGACTGATGATGATGATGACGGTTGTGTGATCAGCAACCGGTGTGTCATTGAAAGAGGGAGGCAAGTTGCGGAGGGAGGCGAATGAAGCAAAATAAAACACAAGAAAAACAGATGTTTTCGGAAGATGCGCCGAAGAGAAACCAATAAAAAACGAATCCACATTGATGAGGACGTATCTGACGCTTGATATCGACACTGTGGTCGTATGTACACTGATAGGCAAAATAAAGTGCCCACCTCATCATTTTTATAATTTCTCTCATTTTTTTTGGTTGAAATTAAAGTAAGCTCACTGTAATTTTTTCTAGAACTTTTTTTTAATATTCTTTTCAAGTTTTACTTACCGAACAATGATAAAAAAAGAGTTCAACTCAAAGAAAAAAATAATCAATTTATATTAAAGAAAAAACAGTGACAAAAAAAGTGCCCACTTCGAAAATCAATATGTTTTCGATAAGCTTCCATCGAAAGACCCCTCGATTGTTTATGTTTTGAGATTTTGACATATTTTGAAGCAAACGGCTTGACCTGGTGCATTTGTTTACGTGTTCGCGTTTGATTAGGTTGAAAAAATGGAGAATGTATAGTGGTTTCGAATGCTTTTTGTGTGACGTGTCTGACGCTTGATATCGACACTGTGGTCGTTTAATATTTTTACCCCGGGAGCGGTCGCGTCGTGTATTGAGTACAAGCACCATGAAAAATGCACGCATGTGGTACACAGCGTGAGCGCGGCGTCGCTGCAGGTATATATTGACTGGTTTGCTGAATATGATACACCGCGCGGCCTTTGTAATGTTCCAAACGCGCATTTGCACGAAATTCCACGCGGCAAATCCTCTTGGAAAGGAACAACCGCACTTGAGGAAACGCCGCAATGTTATCTCCCATAAGAATTGAGTAAAAGGGGGGCAAAAAACGCGGCTGTTCCTTTCCTCAGTGATTTGCCGCGTGTACTTTTGGGCAAATGCGCTAATAGTTATAGACGCGACTGCTCGACAGTTGATCTTGTTAAGTCGCATTCCGTATTATGCAAGGGGACGGCAACCTATTTTTTCACTATGGAGTTTGACAGGTTGGATTGTGCCTCCTTACGTGGAGCATAAATTTATGCTCCAGCCGAAATATTCACCAACACAGTCGTGAAATGTGAATGTTTACCTTTTTACGAGGGATATCGGTGCAAAACGCTTACATCACATTAGATCTCATAAAAGTGTTGATCATGAAAAAGCGGCATCAATTGATAATTTTCAATTTCAGAGTGTCGATGTTTAGATAAAGTTCCTACAGAGAGTGGGAATTGATTGTGAAAAGACACACAACACCTCTTTTCGCAAACTTTGTCCGCCAAAGTGCGTTTTTCCTTATTTTCTCTCGCTGCTGTATTGAGTGAATGTTGGTATTAGTGAGCACTGGTTGCGCATGATAAGCGGCAACAAAATCAGACCACCGTAGCACCCCCGTGGTATTATGGCATTGATTGTTTACAGATAAAATTGTATTCTACATGTTACAGATAATAATAACAGCGCGCATAGTAAAAGTCAAATTTGGCTTTTACTGAGCGGACTGTTTTTAATGTTCTGTGGGAGTGAGCAGGACAGGGCGAATTCGTACAGAGGCTCATTAAATTGCCAACGCGTTTTGCTGCGTGAAAGCAGGTCACCAAGCAGGTCACTTTTGAATGATATGCGAGATTTTTCAACACTGCGGACCCAAACGTCATCGAACGAAAATAAAGAAAATCCAAATCAAAGCAAAACTGCTCAAAACATGAAGAGTGAAAGTCCTCTCGTCTTTTCTGTACGATTAGTGTTATTTTAATTAAAGTTAATTGCAAATTTAACTAGTTTATCCGTTAAAGTGTCAGTTTATTTCAATGTTAATTGAAACATGACGACATTGGTGGAGTTGCAAAACAGTTGCCGGCTATGTCTGTCTTCTCCGGACGGAACCCCGGATGAGCCAAGTTCGTCAGACAACTCGAAGTCATTCGTGTCGATGGCAGCCAGTTCGCTACGTGGGAAATTGGACGTGGTTTTCAACTTCACGGTAAGTTCCGGTGGGATGGAACGAATTCGTTTTAATAATGGTGGATTTTGATTCCAGCTTGACGAAATGGATCAGTTGCCGAAAAATATTTGCTCACGTTGTTGCAGCATCGTTGGAGAGTTCTACGAGTTCTCCGAGAAGGTGCAACAGAATCAGTCCTATTTACGGATGCTGACTGGAGAATGCAGCGGCGATGTGAAGCGGGATCCGGACCAATGGAGTGCGGGTGAAGCGAAAAGTGAGATCATTGAGATGGTAAAAGTTGAGCCCGATCTGGAGAACGATGAAGGTGGCGGCAGCGTCGGCGGCTGGGAGGATGGAGAGAAAGACGATCTGGATGAGGAAGCAAGTGGCGCGAGTGGGAACGAAGAAAGCGAAGAAGATGTTGATTCTGAGATTGAAGAGGAACAAGTGGTGACCAGAACCAAACGGAAATATACCCGAAGAGCGCCGTTGAAGCCGAAGAAAACAAAACCGGATGGTGGTCTTGACCCGTCGAAAGAATACCGAAGTAAGCCCAGGGAAAAGATCGAAGAGGAGAACAGGAAGATCCTGGAATATTTCAAATTTATTTGTGAAATATGTCAGCTTCCCACAGAAACGTTCATCGAATTGAGGAGGCATTTTCGGGATGAACATAATCAAAAGGGCTATCACCGATGTTGCAACAAGAAGCTATTCAAGCGGTGCCATTTACTGGAGCACATTCAGGTCCACTTGAATCCGCATCTTTACGGATGTGATCTGTGTTCGAAGAACTTCAGTTCGAAAGAGTACCTGCAGCTGCACAATATGCAATGCCACGCTGAACAAGTCGAGCGACCCTACAAATGTGACAAATGCCCGAAGAGCTTCATTCAGAAGGGACAACTTACGTCTCACTTGGGCCGACACCTAATGTTCCAGTGCTCTAAATGCGACAAAGTTCTCGCCGGAAAGGGATCTCTCAGTGCCCACATGGTCAACATGCACAGCGACGAGGGAAAACTCATTTGCGACACCTGTGGACGTGAGTTCAAAACCAAGCAGTGCTTCGATAATCACGTGCGAAAGCATTTGGGTATGTCGGAAGACACGAGTGTCGCATGTGAAATATGTCACGTGGTACTCCAAAACAAGACCACCCTCAAGAAACACATCATCGCCAAGCACACCCAAACGGACGAAGTTTTCATTTGCGAGATTTGTAATAAACAGGCGCCGAACAAGTTCGCTCTGGAATCGCACAAGCGAAAGGTTCACTGCGCGGAAAAGTACCAGTGCGAGTTCTGCGAGAAGCGCTTCAAGAACCCGATAACGCTGAAAGAGCACCGGGCATCGCACACCGGAGAGATTTTGTACAACTGCCCGTTCTGCGCTACGACGTTCAATTCCAAAGCCAACATGTACGCCCACCGGAAGAAGGCGCACCCGTACGAGTGGGCCCAGGAAAAGATGGGCCGGAACAAGACTCAAGCACCACCGCAGCCGCAAATGGAGTGAGAGGTATTTATGATGGGGCATGCAGAAGATGTACATAATAATAATTGGCTGCTTTTTCATTGATTTTGGTGTTCTCTCTAGACTTTCACATGTCCAATTCCAACACAAGTTGAATTAAAGCGCCTAGAATTGGAAAGAAATATGCGACGGGCGCCAAGTACCTGCCAACTGATGCAACTGAGGTGCATCAGTTCTTGGGAGAAGGAAATACAATTCAAACAGTAGACGGGATGAACAGAATCCCGGAATTATCGAGATCGTCCCACAGTCGTCTACATAGGTAGGTCGAGGCCATTTGCTTTCTGAATAAGATGGGAAAGAGAGAGCAGCACGACTATCGTTCAAATTATCCTTATAGTGGTGTAGTCACAACAGTACACGGAATGTTTCGAAAAATGACTCACTTCCTAGTAGGTACGTCCGAGATTATTCACTTTCCCTTATCTGAGGCTTCAAAGACTCGATCATTTCGTCCGTGATCGTTGAAGATATTGGAAGTGTCCGTGATTGCCTAAGTAAGTGTTAAAGTGATATTAGATATAGTTAGATAGTTTAATTTCCGTGTTTCTCAATATAGCAGGTTAGAAAAAGTGTACGTAGATATCTGTGTGCGATTGTGAAAAGTAGAAAGCTCAATTGTGCTCATTGTGCTAGTGCTTAAGTTCTTTGTCCCGCCAGCTCGGGCTTCAATCTTCAGTCCACAGATCTTCGCGCCCAAGCGTGACCACTTTTCTTACAAGACGAGCAGGTCTTACCATCAACATCAACACGATGAGAATCCTGAAGGGGATTCTCTCTGAATCCTGAAAAGGATTCTCTCAGGATCCTGAAGAGGATTCACTCAGAATCCTGAAGAGAATTCTCTCAAAACTAAAAAGGATTCTCTCAGAATCCTGAATAGGATTCTCTCAGAATCCTGAATAGGATTCTCTCAGAATCCTGAAGAGGATTCTCTCAGGATCCTGAAGAGGATTCACTCAGAATCCTGAAGAGAATTCTCTCAAAACTAAAAAGGATTCTCTCAGAATCCTGAATAGGATTCTCTCAGAATCCTGAAGAGGATTCTCTCAGAATCCTGACGAGGATTCTCGCAGAATCCTGACGAGGATTCTCGCAGAATCCTGACGAGGATTCTCGCAGAATCCTGACGAGGATTCTCGCAGAATCCTGACGAGGATTCTCGCAGAATCCTGACGAGGATTCTCGCAGAATCCTGACGAGGATTCTCGCAGAATCCTGACGAGGATTCTCGCAGAATCCTGACGAGGATTCTCGCAGAATCCTGACGAGGATTCTCGCAGAATCCTGACGAGGATTCTCGCAGAATCCTGACGAGGATTCTCGCAGAATCCTGACGAGGATTCTCGCAGAATCCTGACGAGGATTCTCGCAGAATCCTGACGAGGATTCTCGCAGAATCCTGACGAGGATTCTCGCAGAATCCTGACGAGGATTCTCGCAGAATCCTGACGAGGATTCTCGCAGAATCCTGACGAGGATTCTCGCAGAATCCTGACGAGGATTCTCGCAGAATCCTGACGAGGATTCTCGCAGAATCCTGACGAGGATTCTCGCAGAATCCTGACGAGGATTCTCGCAGAATCCTGACGAGGATTCTCGCAGAATCCTGACGAGGATTCTCGCAGAATCCTGACGAGGATTCTCGCAGAATCCTGACGAGGATTCTCGCAGAATCCTGACGAGGATTCTCGCAGAATCCTGACGAGGATTCTCGCAGAATCCTGAAGAGGATTCTCTCAGAATCCTGAAGAGGATTCTCTCTAGAAACCTGAAGAGGATTCTTTCTAGAATCCTGAAGAAGATTCTCTCTAGAATCCTGAAGAGGATTCTCTCTAGAATCCTGAAGAGGATTCTTTCAGAATCCTGAAGATGATTCTTTCAGAATCCTGAAGAGGATTCTCTCAGAATCCTGAAAAAGATTCTCTCAGAATCCTGAAGAGGATTCTCTCAGAATCCTGAAGAGGATTCTCTCAGAATCCTGAAGAGGATTCTCTCAGAATCCTGAAGGAATTCTCTCAGAATACTGAAGAGGATTCTCTCAGAATCCTGAAGAGGATTCTCTCAGAATCCTGAAGAGGATTCTCTCAGAATCCTGAAGAGGATTCTCTCAGAATCCTGAAGAGGATTCTCTCAGAATCCTGAAGAGGATTCTCTCAGAATCCTGAAGAGGATTCTCTCAGAATCCTGAAGAGGATTCTCTCAGAATCCTGAAGAGGATTCTCTCAGAATCCTGAAGAGGATTCTCTCAGAATCCTGAAGAGGATTCTCTCAGAATCCTGAAGAGGATTCTTGGAAGGCAAGTGTGGATTTGAACCGGGCAAGTAAAACTGAGACTAACAATTGATAATGTCTGTATTTGTTGAAGGTTTGAACGAGAATAAATTACTGTATGAACATTACAAATGTCTTCAAATAACAAATGACTACTGCGATTGAACAATCTCAGGTTGATCATACGATAGCACTATCCAATACTCCTCCTCAACGTGAGTTGTTGGTTCATATTCAGGCCACACATCTTCCTGAGCAGTTCCAGTCGGTTCTTGGATAACGGTTTTGTAAATAAGTCTGCTAACATTGTTTCTGTTGGACAGTATTTGAAACATACAATATCGCTCTGTTTGAGGTGCTTGGCAAAATGAAATCTTGTTGCAATATGTTTGGTTCTGTTACTAAATTTTTCGTTGTTTAGCATTTGGAGGCAGCTTTGGTTGTCTTCGTGAATAGTGATGGATACATTTTCTCCGAAGTCCCTCAGCAAACGTTGCAGCCATAATGCTTCCTGTGATGCCTCCGATAATGCAACAAACTCCGCCTCTGCAGTAGAAAGAGATACACACGTCTGCTTGCGGCACGCCCAAGATATTGTGCCACCGTTGTACTGGAAAATGTACCCGCTGTTGGACTTCCTATCTTCACGGCATTCCGCCCAGTCAGCATCGGCATATCCCACAAGTTCGGAAGGTTCTCCAATATTGCTCAGGCGTAGCTTCATGTCGCAGGTTCCTTTCGAATAGCGTACCACTCTCTTTAGCTCATTCCAGTCCTGTTGCGATGGATTTGCGGTCTTCCGGCTCAGTATTGATATCGATGCAGAAATATCCGGTCTTGAATTCACCGCCAAATAAAGCTTTCCAACGATCTGTTGATACACCTGATTGTCCGGGAGTGGAGTTCCTTGATCAGCATGTTTCTCGTAACCAGGATCCAGCGGAATACTTGATGGCTTTGCGTCTTGAAGGTTGGCACATTGAACTACATCAGCTATGTACTTCCGTTGACTGATGAAGTAATCGCCGGCTTCATTACGTTCTACGTCCAGTCCCAAGTAACATCGAATATCTCCAAGGCTTTTAATCTCGAACTCGCTCTTCAAGGTTCGTTCCAGGATGTCTACGATCATTGGATCTTCGCTAGCCGCTATGAGATCATCCACATAAATAAGGACGTAACTCCACTTGCCATTCACGCATTTCCGGTACAAGCATGGGTCAGCTTCGCCTTGTTCGTAACCAATGGACAGCAGTACTTCGTGAAGCCGTTGATTCCAGGCACGGGCCGCCTGTTTTAATCCGTATAAGCTTTTCTTCAAGCGGCAAACCTTGTTTTCAGCATTCTTGACTGCAAACCCTGGAGGTTGTTTCATAAATATCTCCTCCTCAAGTTGTCCATGGAGAAAAGCGGTCTTCACATCAAATTGTTTCACCATCATTTTTCGCTTGGCAGCCACACTCATCAGCGTCCGGAAAGTTGCTTGTCGAACGACGGGAGCAAAAACTTCGTAGTAGTCTGTGCCGTAACGTTGACTAAATCCTTGGGCCACTAATCTCGCCTTGTAACGTTGAACTTGTCCATTCGAGTTTCGTTTCCGTGTGAAAACCCATTTGCAGCCAATAGCACGTTTTCCCGGGGGCAGGTCAACCAGTTCCCAAGTTTGATTCGACTCGATAGACTGCAACTCTTCCATTATTGCCTCTCGCCACTGCACCTTCTGGGGGCATGACAGTGCTTCACGGACGTTTCGTGGCTCCTCCTGAACTTCAGCTTCGGCACTACAAGCATACTTATTCGGCATCTTACCTTTGGTAGATCTGGTTGATCGTCTCAATTGCTCGACTTCATTATCCGCTTCAAGCTCCACAAAGGTGTCTTCGCTAGATGTGCTTGTATTCGCGTCATCAGAGAACCAGTATTCATCGTCAGAATCGTTCGCAACTCCACAGCCAAGTTCACGATCACCTTCAGGTTCAGCATCACGATTAGCTTCCAATGGCACAACAACTTCTTTCAAAGAATCATCAACGTTAACCACATTGGAGGATTGCAGGAACTTCACGTCACGGCTTATGGTCAGTTTTCCAGTAGCGATATCCAGCAAACGATAAGCTTTGGACTCTTCACTGTAGCCAACAAACTTCAGTTTGATCGCCTTTTCATCCAGCTTGACCCGCTTCTCACCAGGAACGTGACAGTATGCATCAGTACCAAAACGACGGATGTGCTTGAGACTTGGTTTCGATCCGAACCATCGTTCGTAAGGGGTTCCTTCAATTGCCTTTGACGGTAGGCGATTTTGTAGATAATTCGCTGTCATCACTGCTTCTCCCCAAAAACGTTTGTGCAAATCAGCATCAATCAACATACACCTTGCCATCTCGACCAAACTTCTGTTCTTGCGTTCTGCTGTTCCATTCTGCTCGGGCGTGTACGGTGCTGTGTACTGAAACTTGATTCCATTTTGCTTCAGATATGCTTTCACATCGTTTCCGGTATACTCGCCGCCTCGATCCGAGCGTATGATCTTGGGTTTTCGTCCAAACTGAGTCTTCGTCATTTCTACGAACTCTTTCAGCTTCGATAGTACTTCTGACTTCCTGCGCAAAACATAAACCGTTGTGTACTTGCTATAGTCGTCTATTAGTGTTAGGAAAAACCTCCTTCCTCCTGGAGTTGCAGTTCGCATGGGGCCACAAACGTCACTGTGCACTAGTTCCAGGATTTCACTTGACTTGCTCTGGGACGTCTCCGGAAACGGGAGACGTTGCATTTTTCCCTTTATGCAAACTTCACATTCACTGCTGCAGTCGCACCTTTTGTACTTCACACCGATCGCCAAATCGCTCAACTTCTTCACAGCTTCACAATCACGGTGGCCGAAACGCCGATGCCATTCATGGATACAGTGTTCTCCAGACGTAACCAATGATGCAGATTCCTTCAACGTTTCCAGGACAAACAAGTTGTTTCGCTGTTTTGCTATGGCTCCAACGACTCCATTTCGTGAAATTTCCGCACCGTTACGATCAAAACTCACCGTGTAATCCTTTTGTACTAAACGCTTCACTGACATCAGGTTTGATTTCATTTCTGGTACAAACAGCACCGCATCCATCGTAACCGTTCGCTTATTTCCAGCACGGTCCAGCAATTCAAGCTTTCCAGATCCACGGCCAGAGGACTTCACTTTGGTTCCGTTTGCTACCCAAATGTCTTCACATATACCTTCATCCAGTGAATCGAAAAAACTTCGGTAGTTTGCGATGTGGCACGTAGCACCTGAGTCCAGGATCCAACGTTCATCTCGAGTAGCTGAATCTTCAACGCAGAAACCCCAATGCTCGTCATCGTCGCCTTGATGCACACTGTTGACTTTCTCCTTGGAAGTTTTCGATCTCTTCTTCTGTGTTTCTTTCCAGGCCTTGAATTTCTGACAATCCACCTTTTGATGACCGGGTTTCTTGCAGAATAAACATTTCATGACCTTCGGACCAGTTTGAAGCGCCGTTTCTGAGTCTTCAATGCTTCCACGATTTCTCCGCTTGCTCCACTCATCAACTAGCTTACCTTTTACAAGATCCAGCGTCAAATCGTCTTCAGATCTGGCCTCCAATGCCGTCACAAGCGTATCGTATTCTTCAGAGAGACTGCTGAACATGGTTGCCACCAGCCAACTTTCATCCAGTACCTTGTCGGGTTGAAGTCCGTTGAGTTTGTCGAATAGTTCCACCAATCTTCCGATATGGATCTCCATGTCACCGTTGTTCTCCAGTCGCAGCGCACAAATCCTACGCATGATCGAGACCTTGGTACTCAGAGTCCGCTTCACATGGAAATTCTCCAAACTTTTCCAGGCTTCAGCTGCAGTCTTGGCCTTCCTAATGTGGACGAGCTGACTATCCTCGACGGCCAAACCAATTGTCGCTAGGGCTTGTTCGTCTTTTTCGGTCCAATTTGCAGGAGCAGGGTTCGGCTTCGGTTCATTGACGACCTTCCAGCAACCTTCTTTGGTCAGAAGCAACTTCATTTTAAAGCCGTTCAACTTCGGGAAACACACCATCCGATCGCCCATTTTGATCTGCTGCTCCTGGATTCGTCAACTTCAAAAAATCTTCAACAACCTTATTCTTGTTCCGGATTCACAGCCGAGGGCCCATAACCTCTTGGAAGGCAAGTGTGGATTTGAACCGGGCAAGTAAAACTGAGACTAACAATTGATAATGTCTGTATTTGTTGAAGGTTTGAACGAGAATAAATTACTGTGTGAACATTACAAATGTCTTCAAATAACAAATGACTACTGCGATTGAACAATCTCAGGTTGATCATACGATAGCACTATCCAATAAGGATTCTCTCAGAATCCTGAAGAGGATTCTCTCAGAATCCTGAAGAGGATTCTCCCAGAATCCTGAAGAGGATTGTCGCAGAATCCTGAAGAGGAATCTCTCAGAATCCTAAAAAAGGATTCTCTCAGAATCCTAAAAAAGGATTCTCTCCGAATCCTGAAGAGGATTCTCTCCGAATCCTGAAGAGGATTCTTTCCGAATCCTGAAGAGGATTCTCTCCGAATCCTGAAGAGGATTCTCTCCGAATCCTGAAGAGGATTCTCTCCGAATCCTGAACAGGATTCTCTCCGAATCCTGAACAGGATTCTCTCCGAATCCTGAACAGGATTCTCTCCGAATCCTGAACAGGATTCTCTCCGAATCCTGAACAGGATTCTCTCCGAATCCTGAACAGGATTCTCTCCGAATCCTGAACAGGATTCTCTCCGAATCCTGAACAGGATTCTCTCCGAATCCTGAACAGGATTCTCTCCGAATCCTGAACAGGATTCTCTCCGAATCCTGAACAGGATTCTCTCCGAATCCTGAACAGGATTCTCTCCGAATCCTGAACAGGATTCTCTCCGAATCCTGAACAGGATTCTCTCCGAATCCTGAACAGGATTCTCTCCGAATCCTGAACAGGATTCTTTCCGAATCCTGAACAGGATTCTCTCCGAATCCTGAACAGGATTCTCTCCGAATCCTGAACAGGATTCTCTCCGAATCCTGAACAGGATTCTCTCCGAATCCTGAACAGGATTCTCTCCGAATCCTGAACAGGATTCTCTCCGAATCCTGAACAGGATTCTCTCCGAATCCTGAACAGGATTCTCTCCGAATCCTGAACAGGATTCTCTCCGAATCCTGAACAGGATTCTCTCCGAATCCTGAACAGGATTCTCTCCGAATCCTGAACAGGATTCTCTCCGAATCCTGAACAGGATTCTCTCCGAATCCTGAACAGGATTCTCTCCGAATCCTGAACAGGATTCTCTCCGAATCCTGAACAGGATTCTCTCCGAATCCTGAACAGGATTCTCTCCGAATCCTGAACAGGATTCTCTCCGAATCCTGAACAGGATTCTCTCCGAATCCTGAACAGGATTCTCTCCGAATCCTGAACAGGATTCTCTCCGAATCCTGAACAGGATTCTCTCCGAATCCTGAACAGGATTCTCTCCGAATCCTGAACAGGATTCTCTCCGAATCCTGAACAGGATTCTCTCCGAATCCTGAACAGGATTCTCTCCGAATCCTGCACAGGATTCTCTCCGAATCCTGCACAGGATTCTCTCCGAATCCTGCACAGGATTCTCTCCGAATCCTGCACAGGATTCTCTCCGAATCCTGCACAGGATTCTCTCCGAATCCTGCACAGGATTCTCTCCGAATCCTGCACAGGATTCTCTCCGAATCCTGCACAGGATTCTCTCCGAATCCTGAACAGGATTCTCTCCGAATCCTGAACAGGATTCTCCCCGAATCCTGAACAGGATTCTCTCCGAATCCTGAAGAGGATTTTCTCAGAATCCTGAAGACGATTTTCTCAGAATCCTGAAGAGGATTCTCTCAGAATCCTGAAGAGGATTCTCTCAGAATCCAGGGCGCCGTGGAGGGTTTCTTGTTCCAGCCAAAAGTCTGAGGAATGAAGTGCTGTTAACCCTCATGTGGCCGGCAGGGTATCCCGGTACCCAGCACCCATTTAAAATACACGGTGTAGAAAAAAGCAAAAAGTTTGCCGGGGTGGCGAGAAGATAAACTCCACCAATAATCGTAGCGGTCCGGGTGAAATCTCTCACCGTTCTCTCTGAGTACCGTCGTGATTGAAAACATGTTTACATGCAACCGCCTAATGCTAATCGTACTGTGTTTGGCTAAACCACCACTAGGTGGCAGTAGTGAGCAAACGTCAAACAGGAACCAAAATAATGCCAGCGCCGCGAGTGGTCAATCAACCGCACTTACCAAATATTTGAATCAATCGTTGAAAAAATGCTTCGTACCGTCAAACGGGGTGACTTGCAACACTTTTCAGCTTCAATTAACAAAAAATGTTGATTAAACTCAATTTTAAAATTCAAAGTATTTGTAATAGTTTTAATAGCCGGCCCCTCTATAAAATAGAGTGAACAAGTTATAGATTGATTTATTTTTTCATGTTGAAAAATTCAAATAAGGTCGTTTTTGATACAAGACGTCGTTCGTCACCCCGAAACACACCTAATGTAAATCCCTTTTCAAACAAGCAGATATAAATTTTTAGTTTCAAGCATATTTGATAAGTATTCTTGCTACTATTGTGATATCGTTTGGGCTGGCATTCATATTTTTGCATTTGTTTTTACATAGGAAACTGAATTGTGAATTTTTATATGGAAATATTGGGCTCTAAAACACCAAGTTACTAAGTGTTAATTTAACATAAGTTTTAATGTATTTTTCAGTTCATATGATGATCCTCCAAACTTTTGCTGGTGAATTATCAGTTTAACAAACAATATTTCGTTTTTCTGGACTTTGAATTGTTAAGAAAATGAGTGTTGCAAGTCACCCCGTCTAGGTACAATATTTCAAAACATATGAACATAACAAAGATATTGTAATATTTTTATAAAGTAAAATGAAAATTCATATAGCTCATTATGTATAGAATCCGCATATAGAATATTATTTTTGGGAAATTTTGTTTTCATTCTTTTGCAGGCAACGATTCGAGGGTCACATTTTTGTTACTTTTTCAAAGTAATGTTAAATTTATGAATATTTTGCTGGAACTATTTTAATAAAAGTAAAAATCGTGGCTACTACTCAGATAATATGTGCACTTTATAGTTCAACTGAGTTTTGGAATGTAAACGTCCTATTTTTATGTTTTGTTGATAAACAAAGCAGAGATTGACGGCATGCACCGTTCGGTGCGAAAAAAGCGTGTGCTTCACACAATCGCAAGTGCTCGTCTCCCGTTTTGCCGAGAGACAAGAGACGTATGAGTGAGAGCTTTCGAAATTGTGCGAGAGACAATCGCAGCACTAGCTCTACGGCGCAGGGAGTAATGCACGGTGCTTGGAACTGCACTTGTCTCCAAACAGAAAAAATCAATTAATAGATTAATTGAAGAGTTTGTGTTTTCGGCAAAGTTGTTAAGCTTGTCAAGGGTTGACAAGTGATGGGTCGTTTGATTCGAAATTTTTCCAATCGTGCGTAGTATCAAGCCAAGTGCAAACCACGGAGACAAGCACTGAGAGAGTGCATACGACAGAGCGTGAGAGACAGGAGAGCTCCAGCGCGCGGCAAAGTAAACGAGCAACACACAACCGATTGCGCGTACTCGTCTCCTTCTAGTTTGTTGTGCTGTCTCGTAGCAGAGTGTGCGGCACGCAAAGAGTTTTGAGTCGCACCCTATCCCTGAAACAAAGACACAAGTCATCAAGTGTTGCAAGTCACCCCGCCGTTGCAAGTCACCCCGTTTGACGGTACCTATTTATCCTAACCTTATTGCATAGTAACGTCTCTAGACGTAAGAACAACGTACGAAAACAACGCAATCAGTCGAACATTTTGTCATGAATCGGAAATTACTATTTAATTTATAGATTAACCCTTTATAAGGCCGAGAGAACCAGGCACGGAATCCACTCGTTCTACATTGGAATATAAAGTACATGTGGTGTAATGAACAAAAACGTTTTTATTTTCAAAAAATTCGATGGTCGATTTTGTATGAAAAAAATTGGTCTAAATTTCAACTTTTTGTCAACAAAGTTTAAAATGTTGTAATTTTGTGATGCGTTAATCAATCATGCGGATTTTTTTACTGGTTTTTGCCATAATATTCATGAGTTACTTGTGTGGATTTGAACTCGATTGGTCAATAATTTTGGAAGTTATGGCAATTTTAGTACATGTCCTTTTATTATAGTAGGGTGGGGCGGGGCAAGATGGGTCGCATAAGGATGGATCACCATAACTTCGTAAATACAAATCGGATTGGTTTGCATTCGTCCGCTACTCTTCAATACACTAGTTAGCTATGCTAAAAGTCGATAAAAAGTTCATTAAATACAAAATATGATGTTAAACAAGCAGTTTTAAAAAGTGATCGATTTTGTGCCGTGAAAAAAGTGCGGGGCAAGATGGGTCACCTTTTAAGTAATTAACATTTTCTCAACGAAAAACGTCAAAATATAAGATTTGTTTCGCATTCAAATATGCTCCATATCCATACTGAGTAAACAAGAGCTACTAGTAAACATTTTATAAATTTATTTGGAATATAAAAAACTTTACGATTTGAGTGGTCCTGAGGCGACTTGAAAATCGATGTTTTTACTAAAAAATTATCATAATTTTATGTTATAATTTTGAGCGTTTATTCAGCTTGATTGAAGTCATTTATGAGATAGTCTTGTAATAAAAAATAAATAACTTTTGAATGCTCCAAAAATACGTTCAAAATTGAAGGTGACCCATCTTGCCCCGCGGCCGTTTATATGGAGAATATATGGAATGTATCGCATAAGAAAAATGGCAAAAAACCATTTTATTTTGCATTTCCAATGAGAGTGAATAATTTTTCAATCAATGCCCCAAACTTTTGTATATTCATGCTGGTCATCTAACAAAATTATTAACAGAATCAAAACATGAGTAATGCGCCCGAAAATGGCACTGACCCATCTTGCCCCGCGACCCATCTTGCCCCGCCCCACCCTATATTTTTTCAAAAGGCTGAGTTTCTAAAAATAATAAAGCAATCAAGTTGAAATTTTGTCCCCAAGTAAAATGAACATAGGCCTTTTATTCCTCATCATTCGATTTTCAATTCGCTCACCATAACAGAATTTCGAGCTTATAAACCTTCATGCACTCAAAAATGGATGTTTTTGGAGAGACATTTTGTCCTAAAAAAGCCCATTCATATTTGTTATGGCTCAAAAAAATCATGAGTGTACACAAAGACCTAATGTGTCCATCAGTTAAAACAGAAGTTGTAAAAATTTTCTAAACGAACAGAAAAAAATATGTGTATAAGGTGGCAATATAGTTGCCACTGCCTTATAAAGGGTTAAGGTGACCTTCAAATAGAATTCTTCAAAAGATCGTTAAATTACACGCGTTTTACTCAAATGCCACACGCACATTCATTCCATCTTCAACATTACGGTTCTACTTTACCACCTTCGCCGGTATTCCCTTCCATATCTTCTGCTTCCTCTCGGACCACTCGGTCGCATGTTTTTTCTTCAGGTGCGCGTATAAACTGGACTTTCCTCGGTACGGTTCCCCGCAAAGATCGCACGAATACAGCACCTCCCCGGTATGGGTCGCTCTGTGTTCCTGCGGAAGAATTAGTGTTGTTTATCAATGAAGTGTGTCGAGTTTTCGCTGATACCTCGCCGCCATTTTGTACATTGTCTTTGGAGTCAGGTTTGTTCCATGAATAATGAAAATTCGAGAAGATGTTAATTTTTATTGTTTGCTTTGTACCCTGCACTATAAAGGAATTCCTCCAGGGACCCCTAAAGGAATTTCTCCGGGGATTCATCAAGGAATTCACTCGGAAATACCTTCAGGGATTTCACAAGAAATTCCTCCAGGGATTTTTCATAGAATTCCTCCAGGGAATTTATCAAGGAAATCCTCCAGGGATCCCTCAAGGAATTCCTCCAAGGATCCCTGTAGTAATTCCTGCAGAGATTCCTTAAGGAATTCCTCCAGAGATCCCTCAAGGAATTCCTCCAGGGGTTCCTCAAGGAATTCCTCCAGGTATTCCTCAGAAATTTCTCCAAGGATTCGTCAAGGAATTCCTCCAGGGATTCCTCAAGGAATACCTCCAGGGATTCCTTAAGGAATTCCTCCAGGGATTCCTCAAGAAATGCCTCTAAGGATTCCTCAAGGAATTCCTCCAGGAATTCCTCAACTATTGATTTTCAGCTCTTGGTTGGTTCATTTTCAACCAATGGTTCATCCCAATAGTATTATTGAATGTATTAACAAAAGCATTTCATTTTGGGTATAGAGTTGCGAAATTATACAAAATATACAAAACCTGATCCAATGACAAAGTATACGTAAATGACGGCTTGATTTCTGTTCCCTCCAATCCAATACTTACCACCCAGGGCATCTTCTGACGGAACATTTTGTTGCAAAATTCGCACTTGAACTTTGGCACCGCGTGCGTTTGCTTCTTGTGATTCTGCAGAGCCCGCAGGTGGGAGTACTCCTTGTGGCAAATGTCACATTCGTACACCCGATCTCGGGCACCGTGCACATAATCCATGTGCGATTTGTACGTTCCACGCTTCAGCCATCGTTCGCAGATCTGACACTGGATGCGCGGTGCCTCGATTCCCAAGTGTGCGTAGTCTATGTGCCGTTTCAAACCAAGTTCGCTGACGAAGTTCTTGCCGCAGTGCTCGCAAACGTACAGTTGATCACTCTTGTGGCTGTGCTCTTTGGCCGTGTGCGTGTTCAGTGACATGGAGTTCAGGAACCGCTTTTTACACTCGGAGCATTCGAGTAGCTTGTGTTGTTCCATGTGCGCATCAAGGGCATCTTCCTGTACGAACTGCTGTGGACAGTGATTGCACTTATACAAGGGTACATCATCTGGTATGGTGCAGTTCAGTGTGTGTGCCGTCAGGTCATCCTTGGTCGAGAAGCTACTGCCACACTTCTTACATAGCAGACCGGTAGTTCTGAGGTGCTCTTCAATGTGCTGGACGATGTGAGATCTTTTGAAGAATTTCCTTTCACAGCATTTTACGTAGGTATAGTAAGATTGGTGCACCTGGCGGAAGTGAGTGCGCAATTCTCCAAAGGTTGATTCGATTGCGCCACAATGCTCACAAGTCAGTGTAAAGTGTTTACTAAGAAATTGATCTTCATTGGCTTTTTGCTCATTCTTCTTGGTTCTTACAGACTGTGATTGTAATGCTCCTTCCAACTCCTTCTGATATTCGCTCGCATGTTTAATCTGTTTGTGAAGAACGAGCGAATCGTTACACAAGTAGCGTCGATGACAATACTCACATTCGAAAGCATCCGGCTTAACGTGATATCTGACGTGGTCCACGAGAGCTTGTCGGCTGAAGAATTTGTTTTGGCAGCACATTACGTATGGATTTTGGCTATCATGTTCAGCTTGGAAATGGTCGCGCAAGCCGCTGAAAGTTTGCGCTGTTACACCACAAACCTCGCAAACGACACGAACGTTTTCGCTGATAAACTGATCGTCATCCTTCTCTTGCTTTCTAACTAATTCCTTATCGGCTTGATCTTCTGCGCCTTCTTCGGAGGACTCTTCGCTTGCCGTAGCTCGTTCATTCCGGTCATTCTCCTGGGCATTTGAACTACCATGGCCTTTCAGATGTTCGATAAGCGACCCACGTTTGGAAATTTTCTGATTACAGCACATGACGTAAACATTATTGGTATCATGCGCTATACGGAAATGGCTGCGAAGTTCTGCGAAGGTTGACTTCGTAATTCCACAGTGGTCGCATTCCAATTCAAAGTGTTTACTGATAAACTCATCCTGGTGGTCTCGCATACCCTTTACCTTTGGTCGCCTTCTGCGTGATTCACCATCACTGCTTTCCGGTTTGGTTGTCTTCTCGATCTCCAGTCCATGCTTGATACGCTTGTGCAATTCAAGACCATCGTAGCTCATGTACCGTTTTTGACACTGGTCGCACTGAAAGGCATTCGGATCGACATGGCATTTCACATGATTCAAGAGTAGACATCGCCTGTCAAACTTCTTGTCGCAGCATTTCGCGTACACTTTGATATCTTTGTGTTTCGCACGGAAATGTCTCCGTAGTAGCGAGAATGTCGTTGCTGCCACACCGCAGATGTCACATTCCATAGTGAAGTTTTCACTAAGAAACTGGTCGCCCTGGTCTAGGGCTTTCTTCTTTTTTGAAACGGTTCCTGTGTCTGTCTCTGTCTCTGAATCGGAACCGCCACTTGGAATTGAGGCATTTGATACCTCAGCTGGGAAGTCTTCCTCTACGGCATCCAGTGTTGTTAGCTCATCTTGATTCGTTTGTTTTTCGGGTAAAGTGTCGCCCGGAGGTTTGTCCAAAGAGTTACAGAACTTATTTGCGAAATTATTTACGCTGGCGTGACTCTTGAGGTGTTCGACTAGAAGACCACGTTGGCTGATCTTTTCGCCGCAGCAAATTACGTATACATTATTGCTGCTGTGCTCTGCACGGAAGTGGTTTCGCAGCTCAGTAAAAGTCGGTTCTACAGCATTGCAATGGTCACACGTTAATGTAATGTGCTTACTTATGAAGTTATCCTCCCGATTCCGTAGACCTTTCTGCTTCGCCACGCTGTCGTCAGTCTTTCTTATCACTTCCGTCTCTTTTTCCGCTGATTCATTCTCGCCCAAAAAGAAGTTTGTAGTAACGGTCTCCCCAATCTGAGTTGCCTTTTTTTCCTCGTACTCTTCCGGTTGATGAACCTCTGGAGAAAAGTCGCCCCAAGGCAATAAGTGTTCCTCTACTGCATTTTCTTCAGTAGCTGTAGCTTCTTCTAGCACATCCTGTATTGTCAGCTCTTCTATTTTTGGATGAACCTCGGTTGAAACATCGATTTCAGGCTCGTCACAGCTTTCAGTGTGGCCATCGCCCTCGAGATGCTTAATAAGGAGGTTACGTTTGCAGTACCTTTCGCCACAACACGTCACATATGTATGATTGGTCTTGTGCGCCACACGGTAATGGCTGCGCAGCTCACAAAATGTAGGTTTTGTGGCACCGCAGTGATCACACTTCAGCTTGATGTGTTTGCTTATAAATTCGTCCTGCTGCTCACGTAGTCCTTTTCGCTTCACCGTGTCAGGTTCCTTCGGTTGAACATCTGAATCTGTTGCCTTCGCCTTGTTGCCTGGTGCTGATTGATCATCAGGAAAAGAACATTAATTCAACTATGTTTTTACCTTATTTCAACAATTATTGACATCAACCAAATAATGTGAGAATAATTCAATTATTGTTCAAAAAAGCTCAATTTTAATTGCTCTCTCAACTTTTTAATTCCAACTAACAGGCACGTTCATGACAAATTAATTCAGCATGATGCTGAATAACATTTGGATAATTTTTAGGTAGAACCTTTGTTCGGATTTTGTTCACACAAATTTGGAGAAATTTTAAAGAATAGTATTGTGTACAACTGAACTAATAGTTGTTAAACGCGTTTTGGAAATATGTAGTAAAGCTGTTATTCAGCTATAGCAAAAATGATTAAAAATAAATCAAATTTAAAAAAAAAATCCACGAGAGTTTATGATTGGCACTTATGCTATCACGCAGAGAAATTTCATCTAATTGAACCAAAAATTTATATTTTTGGATCTCATTTTTGTTACAAATAGATTAATTTTTCAATCAAAGGTTGAACTTTATCTACTTTTCCAATTGAAAAAGCATTTGTACAGTAATGTGTACAGCATAATTTAAGTTCAGCTATCATTACTATTATAAAGCAACAATTCAGCATGCATACTTGTTTGTGGCATGCGATTGTTAGTTGGGTTTTCTGTGGGCTTGATATATTCAACAACAGAAAATTCATAACGATCCCGATTTCTTACCTATCTTCTCCAACAACACCAGATCGCTGTTGTGCTTGACCTGCTTGTGCATAACCAGAGCGTCTTTGCTCTTGTACTGCTTCTGGCACAACTCGCACTTGAAAGCATTCGGCTCGACGTGCCATTTGACGTGGTACAACAGGTCGTACCGTCTAATGAATCGCTTGTTGCAGCACATAACAAATGGTTGTTCTGCAGGATGAAATTCGAGGAAATGGTCACTTAACTGTGCAAAGCTCGGCGCTATTGCGTTACACAGCTCGCAGGTCATAGTGAAGTGATCTCTTATGTACTGATCCATTTCTTCATTTCTCTTAGATCTGTTGCTTCCTTGTTTCGACTGAGCAGCTGATGCTTCTGCAACAGAGGTTTCTATTGATGTCGTAAGCTTTACGGGCGTTGCATCAAAGTCTTCAATTACTGTACTCTTTATAGCCGATTTTATCGATGTTTTCCTCTGTTCATTCTTTCTCTTGATGACATGTTTCACGGCATGTTTGTTTTTCAGGTGCGCAGCTAGAGCCTCTTTACTTTTGTACTGTCGCTTACACAGCTCGCACTGGAAAGCATTCGGATCGACGTGACATTTGACGTGATTCAGGAGATCGTACCGTCGTGTGAATCGCTTGTTGCAGCATATCACGTAGTATTCTTCAGACGAGTGTTCTGCTAGGAAATGGTCACGCAACAGTAGGAAGGTTGATGTCGTCACATCGCATAGTGGACAAGTTATAGTGAAATGCTTTTTGAGGAACTTGTCTTCTTCAGCCAACGTTCCTTCATTTTCGGCTGAAGCTTCGTCACATAACTCAGATTGATCTTCTGTTGCATCTGCTACAGATCCTTCACTTACTGCACTCTCTATAGCCGCCTCTATCGATGCTTTTCTCTGTTTATACTTTCTCTTGATGACATCATGTTTGTTTTTTAGGTGCCCAACTAGAGCCTCTTTACTCTTGTACTGTCGCCGACACAGCTCGCACTGGAAAGCATTCGGATCGACGTGACATTTGACATGATTCAGGAGATCGTACCGTCGTGTGAATCGCTTGTCGCAGCATATCACGTAGTGTTCTTCAGACGAGTGTTCTGCTAGAAAATGATCACGCAACAGTAGGAAGGTTGATGTTGTCACATCGCATAGTGGACAAGTTATAGTGAAATGCTTTTTGAGGAACTTGTCTTCTTCAGCCAACGTTCCTTCATTTTCAACGGATTCTTTCGATTCTTCGTCACATAACTCAGGTTGGTCTTCTGTTGCATCTGCTACAGATCCTTCACTTACTGCATTCTCTATAGCCGCCTCTAGCGATGCTTTTCTCTGTTTATACTTTCTCTTGATGACATCATGTTTGTTTTTTAGGTGCCCAACTAGAGCCTCTTTACTTTTGTACGGTCGCTGACAAAGCTCGCACTGGAAAGCATTTGGATCGACGTGACATTTGACGTGATTCACGAGATCGTACCGTCGTGTGAATCGCTTGCCACAGCATACCACGTAGTGTTCCTCAGACTCGTGTTCTGCTCGAAAATGGTCACGCAGCAGTAGGAAGGTAGATACCGTCACACCACATAGTTGACAAGTTATAGTGAAATGTTGTTTGAGGTACTTGTCTTCTTCGGCTAACTTTTCTTCCTCGTCGCATTGTTTTGATTGTTCTTCTGCAGCATCTGTCACAGATTCTTCTACATCCTCTTTAACCGTTGCTATCGGTGTATTTCCGGGCTCAACACTTCTCGTGGTGACCGATTTATTAGAATGCTTGATTTGTTGATGCATAACGAGAGCATCTTTACTCTTGTACTGTCGCTGACACAGCTCACATTGGAAAGCATTCGGATTGACGTGCCATTTAACGTGATGCAACAAATCGTACCGCCTAATGAACCTTTTGTCGCAACACATTACATATGGTTCTTCGGGAGCGTGCATTGCGCGAAAATGATCCCGTAACAATGGAAACGTCGATGCTGTTGCACCACACAGCTCGCAGGTCATGGTAAAATGATCCTTGAGGAACTGATCTTCTTCATCGAGGTCTTCTGTTGCCGTCGAGCGCGTTGTCGCTTTTTGTGGCTTCGTCTGATCTTGTGACGTGTCGGAACATCTTATCTTTGATGCGCTAGCCCGGCTTTTGATTTGAGACTTTTTCCGAGGAGGCTCATACGACGAATCACTATCACTGGAAAAGTCTGGGTGTGCTTCGTCGGAGAATTCCTCGTTCTCCGCTTCACTGTTGAGTTCGACTTTAACCTCTTCGCATAACAGCTCACAGTCCAAAGGAGCTCCGAGGTGGCTTGGCAAGTTGATGAGATTTTGCTGATTTTCCCGTACTTTTTCCGAGTACTGATAGAAGTCGGCGATAGTATAGGAACAGGTCTGGCATACACCGGCGGGGATGCCGATCATTGTGTTGATCTGAAAAGATTGGGAAAAATACTGTACTGTATTATCTCATGCTCGCGTATCTCAAGTAAATGAACCATTCGTTTGGTTTTGGTCTTGCGTAGTTCATTGGATCCATTTGGATTGCAAAATGGTGAGTCAACAACCTGGAAGGAGCTCCAACATAGCACAAGTTCTTATCTTATGCTTCCTTGGGACAGTGGATGATAAAGACCATCGCACCAGCTAAGAGTCGTGTGACCAGAACTGCGTGCGACTCAAATAGCGTCTGTTCTGGCATTCAGCGGATATGCTACTTCATTGGAAGCTATACATAAGATGGTAATCCCGCCACGCTCCTGAAATCCTCCAGGCATTCCTTCAGCAATCCTTCCAGGCATTTATTCAGGAATTCCTCCAGGCAATACTTCTTCCGGAATTCCTGTGTATATTTTCCAGAGATTCCTCCAAGAATTTCTCAAGGGATTTTTCCAGGAATTCATCCAGAACTTTTTCTATGAATTTCTGCAAGAATTCCTCAAGGGATTTCTTCAGAAATTTCTCCGTGAACTCCTCCCAAAATTTCTCTAGGGATTTTTTCACGAATTCATTCAGGGATACTTCCAAAAATTTCTTCAGGGATTCTTCCTGGAATTCCACCATGGTTTTATCCAATAATTATCCTGGGGATTCCTCCAGGAATTCTTCCTTAAATACCTTCAGGAATTTCTCCAGGAAACCCTCCAGAAATACGTCCGGGAATTTCCGGAATAGATACAGCATTCTTTCAAGAATTCCTTCAGGCTTTGCTTCAAAAAAATCTTCCATGGATTTTGTCCAGAGATTCCTCCAAGGACTCTAGGGACTTGGTCAGGAATTTATCCAGAGATTGCTCTTGGCATTAGGTAATTTAGGCATTCCTTCAGTGATTCCTCTGCGAATTCTTTCAAGAATTCCTCCAGGGATTCTTACAGGGATTACTTCAGGAATTTCTCTAATGATTCCTTTCGAAATTGCTCTCGAGAAATCTTCAAAAAAAAATATTCAGGGGTTCCTTCAGAAATTTCAAAAATGCTTCCATCATCTTTTGCAGAGATGCACCCAAGAACTATGTACTCCAGGGATACCTAGAGGATTTCTAGAGGAATTCCTCTCGCGACTTGTATTAAGTTTCTCTAAGATAATTTTAAAGGGATGTGTTGCGAACAAAATTTGCTAAGCATACATGTTTACTCGGGCACCGCCGCGCCCGACGTCGAGCCAACCGTCGTTGCCACGTGAGCGGGCTGCCGTCGTTGCCGTAGCAACAACCCAACCGGAATCGCAGCAAGCGTGGGCTGATTTTGAATTTTAGATTAGAAGTGAAAAAACTATGACGCGACCGAGAAGTGAAGAATTTTCCCAACGCGTAGGAAGCCAAATTTGAATTGTAAAACTCTTTGTTAAACTAGTTAATTATAGTAATTAATTTCAATAACAGTTAACATCAAGCGTGTTATTAGTAAATTGCGTGAAATACCAGTTTGAGAAGTAGGTTGAAGTGAACTCGGGTGAAGGTGATTAGCTGTGGACAAAATCATCCTGCCTGATTAGTGCACGTGTATCGGCAGCCTGTTGGAGCCGAATCTGGTGCTCCTCCCCCGCAACCACGTAACTATCCTGAAACAGAGTAGGTAAACCACTGTCCTTTAATTCGCTACCAGGCAGAAGCTTACTGGATGCATACATAAAGGCAGGAAACTCTCTATGAAGTCATCCAGAAATATTTCCCCAATTTGCTCCAAGAAATCCTTTAGGAATTCATCCACGGATTTATTCAGGAATCCTTCCATAACTTTCTCCAAGAATACTACCTTGCAACTCTTGCAAAGAAATTCGCCATGCAATTCTTTAATTTTTCTTTTTTTTCTGAGATTATTTTTTCCCCAAAAAATCTTTTAAGAAGTTATTCATGGATTTCTTACCAGCGATTCCTGTAAGAGTTTTTCCAGGGATGTTACTGTAGGAAGCAATCTTAATAAATTAAATTGTTCGATATCAGATTATATAACGGTTTTGTAATTTGTTTGAAACGATTCATTTGTAATGTAATTTGTATGTGATTTTACTTTATTTTATTTCATGTGAAGAATTCCTACAATGGCACAGCCGGTGGGATCGTGTGGTGTGAAATATGAAAAATTGGAAGTGAAATGTGAAAAGTCGTGATTTTTGTTTGCAGCAAGCAAGCGCAAGAAAGTGATTTGCAATGCGTTGTACCCCTTGAACAGCAGCTGGAGATGGTTGAAAGTAAAGTGTCCTCTTTGTTATTCCGGACTCGTTAGTTGAAAGGTGAACAGGTTTGTGTTTGCCATGATGAGCTTGGATAAGGTAAGGTAAATGGAAGAACGATTATTATGACACACTTCCCTGACTTTGGTGATGTTATTAAAACATGAAAGAAACAGCATCTTTTTCTGCATTCTTTGTTCACTATCCAACCATACGGGTTGGCTCGTTTGACTGAAATCATCATACAATAGTCCATTTTACGAGCCGATTTTATGAATGAATTTTGACAAGAGGTAGTGTCCAATAACCCGTTAAAATCAATATCATCAACAACATTGTTGTCACTCGTAAATGTTGTCACTCGTAAAACTCGCAATTGATGAAAAAATCACAGACAACAGAAGTTGAAAATTTTGTTTTTTTTTATATATTTGACATTTTAATTTTTTTTCACAATCAGATGCAGAGAACAAAACAAGCGACCACCTTAGACAACCAGACACAGCATTTGATGAAAATAATCACAGGCAACAGACGTTGAAAATTTAATTCTTTTTTAATTAGTTGACACTTTCATTCTTTTTCACAACCAGATGCAGAGAACAAAACCAGCGACAACCTTAGACAACCAGACACAGCATTTGATGAAAATAATCACAGACAACAGACGTTGAAAATTTCATTTTTTTTTAAATAGTTGACACTTTCATTCTTTTTCACAACCAGATGCAGAGAACAAAACCAGCGACAACCTTAGACAACCAGACACAGTATTTAATGAAAAAATCACAGACAACAGTCGTTGAAATTTTTAATTTTTTTTTATAATACAGAAAAGAATTTGTCACTCTTAGACAACTGAATGCAACTGTTGCTGGAAATAACACAGATAGCACATACCTACTTCTTAAACAATTTTATTATAATTTTTTTCGGTCACGATTCTTTTTGCGACTATCAGTTAAGAAGCTAAATAAGCAGGTAAGGTTGCAACAGTTGAAATGACTCAAAAGAAGCTTAAATAAACGCAATGCTTGGAAAACTAGTGTCGCCCCAAGGCTTGAGCGAACAAATTAAGGTTTCATCTTAGTAAATACAAGATTATATCGTGAATAGAAGTGGTGGTATTCTTCTTCCAACGATGGGCATTAGAGAGGTATTTTGTACGCTACGTTCCACCACTTGATGCTGATACTTGATTGAAAAATTTAAGGTTGAAAACCTCAATCCAAGAGAGTTTTGAGATCGGAGATTATGAATGGATGAATCTGTGGCAGGCAATTTAGAACGATGCGAAGGAATATTTTCTGGTTTTGATACTTGATCGGTAACATTGAGCTTGAAAACCTCAATCCAAGAGAGTTTTAAGATTGGAGATTATGAATGGATGAATATGTGGCAGGCGATTTAGAGCGATGCGAAAGAATATTTTCTGGTTTTGATACTTGATTGGTAACATTGAGCTTGAAAACCTCAATCCAAGAGAATTTTGTGATCGGAGATTGTGAATGGATGAATCTGTGGCAGGCGATTTAGAGCGATGCGAAGGAATATTTTCTGGTTTCGATACTTGATTGGTAACATTGAGCTTGAAAACCTCAATCCAAGAGAGTTTTAAGATTGGAGATTATGAATGGATGAATATGTGGCAGGCGATTTAGAGCGATGCGAAAGAATATTTTCTGGTTTTGATACTTGATTGGTAACATTGAGCTTGAAAACCTCAATCCAATAGAGTTTTGAGATCGGAGATTGTGCATGGATGTATCTGGGGCTAGCGATTCAGAGCGATGCGAATGAATATTTTCTGGTTTTGATACTTGATTGGTAACATTGAGCTTGAAAACCTCAATCCAAGAGAGTTTTGAGATCGGAGATTATGAATGGATGAATCTGTGGCAAGCGATTTAGAGCGATGTAAAGGAATATTTTCTGGTTTTGATACTTGATTGGTAACATTGAGCTTGAAAACCTCAATCCAATAGAGTTTTGAGATCGGAGATTGTGCATGGATGTATCTGGGGCAAGCGATTCAGAGCGATGTGAATGAATATTTTCTGGTTTTGATACTTGATTGGTAACATTGAGCTGTGGCAGGCAATTTAGAACGAAGCGAAGGAATATTTTCTGGTTTTGAAACTTGATTGGTAACATTGAGCTTGAAAACCTCAATCCAAGAGAGTTTTAAGATCGAAAATTACGAATGGATGAATCTGTGGCAGGCGATTTAGAGCAATGCGAATGAATATTTTCTGGTTTTGATACTTGATTGGTAACATTGAGCTTGAAAACCTCAATCCAAGAGAGTTTTGAGATCGGAGATTATGAATGGATGAATCTGTGGCAGGCGATTTGGAGCGATGCGAAGGAATATTTTCTGGTTTCGATACTTGATTGGTAACATTGAGCTTGAAAACCTCAATCCAATAGAGTTTTGAGTTCAGAGATTATGAATGGATGAATCTGTGGCAGGCGATTTAGAGCGATGCGAAGGAATATTTTCTGGTTTTGATACTTGATTGGTAACATTGAACTTGAAAAACTCAATCCAAGAGAGTTTTAAGATTGGAGATTATGAATGGATGAATATGTGGCAGGCGATTTAGAGCGATGCGAAAGAATATTTTCTGGTTTTGATACTTGATTGGTAACATTGAGCTTGAAAACCTCAATCCAATAGAGTTTTGAGTTCAGAGATTATGAATGGATGAATCTGTGGCAGGCGATTTAGAGCGATGCGAAGGAATATTTTCTGGTTTTGATACTTGATTGGTAACATTGAACTTGAAAAACTCAATCCAATAGAGTTTTGAGTTCAGAGATTATGAATGGATGAATCTGTGGCAGGTGATTTAGAGCGATGCGAAGGAATATTTTTTGGTTTTGATACTTAATTGGTAACATTGAGCTTGAAAACCTTAATCCAAGAGAGTTTTGTGATCGGAGATTGTGAATGGATGAATCTGTGGCAGGCGATTTACAGCGATGCGAAGGAATATTTTCTGGTTTTGATACTAGATTGGTAACATTGAGCTTGAAAACCTCAATCCAAGAGAGTTTTAAGATTGGAGATTATGAATGGATGAATATGTGGCAGGCGATTTGGAGCGATGCGAAAGAATATTTTCTGGTTTTGATACTTGATTGGTAACATTGAGCTTGAAAACCTCAATCCAATAGAGTTTTGAGATCGGAGATTGTGCATGGATGTATCTGGGGCTAGCGATTCAGAGCGATGCGAATGAATATTTTCTGGTTTTGATACTTGATTGGTAACATTGAGCTTGAAAACCTCAATCCAAGAGAGTTTTGAGATCGGAGATTATGAATGGATGAATCTGTGGCAAGCGATTTAGAGCGATGTAAAGGAATATTTTCTGGTTTTGATACTTGATTGGTAACATTGAGCTTGAAAACCTCAATCCAATAGAGTTTTGAGATCGGAGATTGTGAATGGATGTATCTGGGGCAAGCGATTCAGAGCGATGCGAATGAATATTTTCTGGTTTTGATACTTGATTGGTAACATTGAGCTGTGGCAGGCAATTTAGAACGAAGCGAAGGAATATTTTCTGATTTTGAAACTTGATTGGTAACATTGAGCTTGAAAACCTCAATCCAAGAGAGTTTTAAGATCGAAAATTATGAATGGATGAATCTGTGGCAGGCGATTTAGAGCGATGCGAAGGAATAATTTCTGGTTTTGATACTTGATTGGTAACATTGAGCTTGAAAACCTCAATCCAAGAGAGTTTTGAGATCGGAGATTGTGAATGGATGAATCTGCGGCAAGCGATTTACAGCGATGCGAAGGAATATTTTCTAGTTTTGATACTTGATTGGTAACATTGAGCTTAAAAACCTCAATCCAAGAGAGTTTTAAGATCGGAGATTATGAATGGATGAATCTGTGGCAGGTGAATTGGAGCGATGCGAAGGAATATTTTCTGGTTTTGATACCTGATTGGTAACATTGAGCTTGAAAACCTCAATCCAAGAGAGTTTTGTGATCGGAGATTATGAATGGATGAATCTGTGGCAGGCAATTTAGAACGATGCGAAGGAATATTTTCTGGTTTTGATACTTGATTGGTAACATTGAGCTTGAAAACCTCAATCCAAGAGAGTTTTGAGATCGGAGATTATGAATGAATGAATCTGTGGCAGGCGATTTAGAGCGATGCGAATGAATATTTTCTGGTTTTGATACTTGATTGGTAACATTGAGCTTGAAAACCTCAATCCAAGAGAGTTTTGAGATCGGAGATTATGAATGGATGAATCTGTGGCAGGCGATTTACAGCGATGCGAAGGAATATTTTCTGGTTTTGATACTTGATTGGTAACATTGAGCTTGAAAACCTCAATCCAAGAGAGTTTTAAGATGGGAGATTATGAATGGACGAATCTGTGGCAGGCGATTTGGAGCGATGCGAAGGATTATTTTCTGGTTTTGATACTTGATTGGTAACATTGAGCTTGAAAACCTCAATCCAAGAGAGTTTTGAGATCGGAGATTATGAATAAATGAATCTGTGGCAGGCGATTTAGAGCGATGCGAATGAATATTTTCTGGTTTTGATACTTGATTGGTAACATTGAGCTTGAAAACCTCAATCCAAACCTCAATTGAATCTGTGGCAGGCGATTTAGAGCGATGCGAATGAACATTTTCTGGTTTTGATACTTGATTGGTAACATTGAGCTTGAAAACCTCAATGCAAGAGAGTTTTGAGATCGGAGATTATGAATGGATGAATCTGTGGCAAGCGATTTAGAGCGATGCGAATGAATATTTTCTGGTTTTGATACTTGATTGTTAACATTGAGCTTGAAAACCTCAATCCAAGAGAGTTTTGAGATCGGAGATTATGAATTGATGAATCTGTGGCAGGCATTTTAGAACGATGCGAAGGAATATTTTCTGGTTTTGATACTTGATTGGTAACATTGAGCTTGAAAACCTCAATCCAAGAGAGTTTTAAGATGGGAGAATATGAATGGGCGAATCTGTGGCAGGCGATTTGGAGCGATGCGAAGGATTATTTTCTGGTTTTGATACTTGATTGGTAACATTGAGCTTGAAAACCTCAATCCAAGAGAGTTTTGAGATCGGAGATTATGAATGGATGAATCTGTGGCAGGCAATTTAGAACGATGCGAAGGAATATTTTCTGGTTTTGATACTTGATTGGTAACATTGAGCTTGAAAACCTCAATCCAAGAGAGTTTTGAGATCGGAGATTATGAATGAATGAATCTGTGGCAGGCGATTTAGAGCGATGCGAATGATTTTTTTCTGGTTTTGATACTTGATTGGTAACATTGAGCTTGAAAACCTCAATCCAATAGAGTTTTGAGATCGGAGATTGTGAATGGATGAATCTGTGGCAGGCGATTTACAGCGATGCGAAGGAATATTTTCTGGTTTTGATACTTGATTGGTAACATTGAGCTTGAAAACCTCAATCCAAGAGAGTTTTGAGATCGGAGATTATGAATGGATGAATCTGTGGCAGGCGATTTAGAGCGATGTAAAGGAATATTTTCTGGTTTTGATACTTGATTGGTAGCATTGAGCTTGAAAACCTCAATCCAAAAGAGTTTTAAGATGGGAGATTATGAATGGACGAATCTGTGGCAGGCGATTTGGAGCGATGCGAAGGATTATTTTCTGGTTTTGATACTTGATTGGTAACATTGAGCTTGAAAACCTCAATCCAAGAGAGTTTTGAGATCGGAGATTATGAATAAATGAATCTGTGGCAGGCGATTTAGAGCGATGCGAATGAATATTTTCTGGTTTTGATACTTGATTGGTAACATTGAGCTTGAAAACCTCAATCCAAACCTCAATTGAATCTGTGGCAGGTGATTTAGAGCGATGCGAATGAACATTTTCTGGTTTTGATACTTGATTGGTAACATTGAGCTTGAAAACCTCAATCCAAGAGAGTTTTAAGATGGGAGATTATGAATGGACGAATCTGTGGCAGGCGATTTGGAGCGATGCGAAGGATTATTTTCTGGTTTTGATACTTGATTGGTAACATTGAGCTTGAAAACCTCAATCCAAGAGAGTTTTGAGATCGGAGATTATGAATGGATGAATCTGTGGCAGGCGATTTAGAGCGATGCGAATGAATATTTTCTGGTTTTGATACTTGATTGGTAACATTGAGCTTGAAAACCTCAATCCAAGAGAGTTTTGAGATCGGAGATTATGAATGGATGAATCTGTGGCAGGCAATTTAGAACGATGCGAAGGAATATTTTCTGGTTTTGATACTTGATTGGTAACATTGAGCTTGAAAACCTCAATCCAAGAGAGTTTTAAGATGGGAGATTATGAATGGACGAATCTGTGGCAGGCGATTTGGAGCGATGCGAAGGATTATTTTCTGGTTTTGATACTTGATTGGTAACATTGAGCTTGAAAACCTCAATCCAAGAGAGTTTTGAGATCGGAGATTATGAATGGATGAATCTGTGGCAGGCAATTTAGAACGATGCGAAGGAATATTTTCTGGTTTTGATACTTGATTGGTAACATTGAGCTTGAAAACCTCAATCCAAGAGAGTTTTAAGATGGGAGATTATGAATGGACGAATCTGTGGCAGGCGATTTGGAGCGATGCGAAGGATTATTTTCTGGTTTTGATACTTGATTGGTAACATTGAGCTTGAAAACCTCAATCCAAGAGAGTTTTGAGATCGGAGATTATGAATGGATGAATCTGTGGCAGGCGATTTAGAGCGATGTAAAGGAATATTTTCTGGTTTTGATACTTGATTGGTAGCATTGAGCTTGAAAACCTCAATCCAAGAGAGTTTTAAGATGGGAGATTATGAATGGACGAATCTGTGGCAGGCGATTTGGAGCGATGCGAAGGATTATTTTCTGGTTTTGATACTTGATTGGTAACATTGAGCTTGAAAACCTCAATCCAAGAGAGTTTTGAGATCGGAGATTATGAATGGATGAATCTGTGGCAGGCGATTTAGAGCGATGCGAATGAATATTTTCTGGTTTTGATACTTGATTGGTAACATTGAGCTTGAAAACCTCAATCCAAGAGAGTTTTGAGATCGGAGATTATGAATGGATGAATCTGTGGCAGGCAATTTAGAACGATGCGAAGGAATATTTTCTGGTTTTGATACTTGATTGGTAACATTGAGCTTGAAAACCTCAATCCAAGAGAGTTTTAAGATGGGAGATTATGAATGGACGAATCTGTGGCAGGCGATTTGGAGCGATGCGAAGGATTATTTTCTGGTTTTGATACTTGATTGGTAACATTGAGCTTGAAAACCTCAATCCAAGAGAGTTTTGAGATCGGAGATTATGAATGGATGAATCTGTGGCAGGCAATTTAGAACGATGCGAAGGAATATTTTCTGGTTTTGATACTTGATTGGTAACATTGAGCTTGAAAACCTCAATCCAAGAGAGTTTTAAGATGGGAGATTATGAATGGACGAATCTGTGGCAGGCGATTTGGAGCGATGCGAAGGATTATTTTCTGGTTTTGATACTTGATTGGTAACATTGAGCTTGAAAACCTCAATCCAAGAGAGTTTTGAGATCGGAGATTATGAATGGATGAATCTGTGGCAGGCGATTTAGAGCGATGCGAATGAATATTTTCTGGTTTTGATACTTGATTGGTAACATTGAGCTTGAAAACCTCAATCCAAGAGAGTTTTGAGATCGGAGATTATGAATGGATGAATCTGTGGCAGGCGATTTAGAGCGATGTAAAGGAATATTTTCTGGTTTTGATACTTGATTGGTAGCATTGAGCTTGAAAACCTCAATCCAAGAGAGTTTTAAGATGGGAGATTATGAATGGACGAATCTGTGGCAGGCGATTTGGAGCGATGCGAAGGATTATTTTCTGGTTTTGATACTTGATTGGTAACATTGAGCTTGAAAACCTCAATCCAAGAGAGTTTTGAGATCGGAGATTATGAATGGATGAATCTGTGGCAGGCGATTTAGAGCGATGCGAATGAATATTTTCTGGTTTTGATACTTGATTGGTAACATTGAGCTTGAAAACCTCAATCCAAGAGAGTTTTGAGATCGGAGATTATGAATGGATGAATCTGTGGCAGGCAATTTAGAACGATGCGAAGGAATATTTTCTGGTTTTGATACTTGATTGGTAACATTGAGCTTGAAAACCTCAATCCAAGAGAGTTTTAAGATGGGAGATTATGAATGGACGAATCTGTGGCAGGCGATTTGGAGCGATGCGAAGGATTATTTTCTGGTTTTGATACTTGATTGGTAACATTGAGCTTGAAAACCTCAATCCAAGAGAGTTTTGAGATCGGAGATTATGAATGGATGAATCTGTGGCAGGCAATTTAGAACGATGCGAAGGAATATTTTCTGGTTTTGATACTTGATTGGTAACATTGAGCTTGAAAACCTCAATCCAAGAGAGTTTTAAGATGGGAGATTATGAATGGACGAATCTGTGGCAGGCGATTTGGAGCGATGCGAAGGATTATTTTCTGGTTTTGATACTTGATTGGTAACATTGAGCTTGAAAACCTCAATCCAAGAGAGTTTTGAGATCGGAGATTATGAATGAATGATTCTGTGGCAGGCGATTTAGAGCGATGCGAATGAATATTTTCTGGTTTTGATACTTGATTGGTAACATTGAGCTTGAAAACCTCAATCCAAGAGAGTTTTGAGATCGGAGATTATGAATGGATGAATCTGTGGCAGGCGATTTACAGCGATGCGAAGGAATATTTTCTGGTTTTGATACTTGATTGGTAACATTGAGCTTGAAAACCTCAATCCAAGAGAGTTTTAAGATCGGAGATTATGAATGGATGAATCTATGGCAGGCGATTTAGAGCGATGTAAAGGAATATTTTCTGGTTTTGATACTTGATTGGTAACATTGAGCTTGAAAACCTCAATCCAAAGGAGTTTTGAGATCGGAGATTATGAATGAATGAATCTGTGGCAGGCGATTTAGAGCGATGCGAATGAATATTTTCTGGTTTTGATACTTGATTGGTAACATTGAGCTTGAAAACCTCAATCCAAGAGAGTTTTGAGATCGGAGATTATGAATGGATGAATCTGTGGCAGGCGATTTACAGCGATGCGAAGGAATATTTTCTGGTTTTGATACTTGATTGGTAACATTGAGCTTGAAAACCTCAATCCAAGAGAGTTTTAAGATCGGAGATTATGAATGGATGAATCTGTGTCAGGCGATTTAGAGCGATGTAAAGGAATATTTTCTGGTTTTGATACTTGATTGGTAGCATTGAGCTTGAAAACCTCAATCCAAGAGAGTTTTAAGATGGGAGATTATGAATGGACGAATCTATGGCAGGCGATTTGGAGCGATGCGAAGGATTATTTTCTGGTTTTGATACTTGATTGGTAACATTGAGCTTGAAAACCTCAATCCAAGAGAGTTTTGAGATCGGAGATTATGAATAAATGAATCTGTGGCAGGCGATTTAGAGCGATGCGAATGAATATTTTCTGGTTTTGATACTTGATTGGTAACATTGAGCTTGAAAACCTCAATCCAAACCTCAATTGAATCTGTGGCAGGCGATTTAGAGCGATGCGAATGAACATTTTCTGGTTTTGATACTTGATTGGTAACATTGAGCTTGAAAACCTCAATCCAAGAGAGTTTTGAGATCGGAGATTATGAATGGATGAATCTGTGGCAGGCGATTTAGAGCGATGCGAATGAATATTTTCTGGTTTTGATACTTGATTGGTAACATTGAGCTTGAAAACCTCAATCCAAGAGAGTTTTGAGATCGGAGATTATGAATGGATGAATCTGTGGCAGGCAATTTAGAACGATGCGAAGGAATATTTTCTGGTTTTGATACTTGATTGGTAACATTGAGCTTGAAAACCTCAATCCAAGAGAGTTTTAAGATGGGAGATTATGAATGGACGAATCTGTGGCAGGCGATTTGGAGCGATGCGAAGGATTATTTTCTGGTTTTGATACTTGATTGGTAACATTGAGCTTGAAAACCTCAATCCAAGAGAGTTTTGAGATCGGAGATTATGAATGGATGAATCTGTGGCAGGCAATTTAGAACGATGCGAAGGAATATTTTCTGGTTTTGATACTTGATTGGTAACATTGAGCTTAAAAACCTCAATCCAAGAGAGTTTTAAGATGGGAGATTATGAATGGACGAATCTGTGGCAGGCGATTTGGAGCGATGCGAAGGATTATTTTCTGGTTTTGATACTTGATTGGTAACATTGAGCTTGAAAACCTCAATCCAAAGGAGTTTTGAGATCGGAGATTATGAATGAATGAATCTGTGGCAGGCGATTTAGAGCGATGCGAATGAATATTTTCTGGTTTTGATACTTGATTGGTAACATTGAGCTTGAAAACCTCAATCCAAGAGAGTTTTGAGATCGGAGATTATGAATGAATGAATCCGTGGCAGGCGATTTAGAGCGATGCGAATGAATATTTTCTGGTTTTGATACTTGATTGGTAACATTGAGCTTGAAAACCTCAATCCAAGAGAGTTTTGAGATCGGAGATTATGAATGGATGAATCTGTGGCAGGCGATTTACAGCGATGTAAAGGAATATTTTCTGGTTTTGGATTGGTAACATTGAGCTTGAAAACCTCAATCCAAGAGAGTTTTGAGATCGGAGATTATGAATGGATGAATCTGTGGCAGGCAATTTAGAACGATGCGAAGGAATATTTTCTGGTTTTGATACTTGATTGGTAACATTGAGCTTGAAAACCTCAATCCAAGAGAGTTTTGAGATCGGAGATTATGAATGGATGAATCTGTGGCAGGCAATTTAGAACGATGCGAAGGAATATTTTTTGGTTTTGATACTTGATTGGTAACATTGAGCTTGAAAACCTCATTCCAAGAGAGTTTTGAGATCGGAGATTATGAATGGATGAATCTGTGGCAGGCAATTTAGAACGATGCGAAGGAATATTTTCTGGTTTTGATACTTGATTGGTAACATTGAGCTTGAAAACCTCAATCCAAGAGAGTTTTAAAATGGCAGATTATGAATGGACGAACCTGTGGCAGGCGATTTAGAGCGATGCGAAGGAATATTTTTTGGTTTTGATACTTGATTGGTAACATTGAGCTTGAAAACCTCAATCCAAGAGAGTTTTAAGATCGGAGATTATGAATGGATGAATCTGTGTCAGGCGATTTAGAGCGATGTAAAGGAATATTTTCTGGTTTTGATACTTGATTGGTAGCATTGAGCTTGAAAACCTCAATCCAAGAGAGTTTTAAGATGGGAGATTATGAATGGACGAATCTATGGCAGGCGATTTGGAGCGATGCGAAGGATTATTTTCTGGTTTTGATACTTGATTGGTAACATTGAGCTTGAAAACCTCAATCCAAGAGAGTTTTGAGATCGGAGATTATGAATAAATGAATCTGTGGCAGGCGATTTAGAGCGATGCGAATGAATATTTTCTGGTTTTGATACTTGATTGGTAACATTGAGCTTGAAAACCTCAATCCAAACCTCAATTGAATCTGTGGCAGGCGATTTAGAGCGATGCGAATGAACATTTTCTGGTTTTGATACTTGATTGGTAACATTGAGCTTGAAAACCTCAATCCAAGAGAGTTTTGAGATCGGAGATTATGAATGGATGAATCTGTGGCAGGCGATTTAGAGCGATGCGAATGAATATTTTCTGGTTTTGATACTTGATTGGTAACATTGAGCTTGAAAACCTCAATCCAAGAGAGTTTTGAGATCGGAGATTATGAATGGATGAATCTGTGGCAGGCAATTTAGAACGATGCGAAGGAATATTTTCTGGTTTTGATACTTGATTGGTAACATTGAGCTTGAAAACCTCAATCCAAGAGAGTTTTGAGATCGGAGATTATGAATGGATGAATCTGTGGCAGGCAATTTAGAACGATGCGAAGGAATATTTTTTGGTTTTGATACTTGATTGGTAACATTGAGCTTGAAAACCTCAATCCAAGAGAGTTTTGTGATCGGAGATTGTGAATGGATGAATCTGTGGCAGGCGATTTACAGCGATGCGAAGGAATGTTTCCTGGTTTTGATACTTGATTGGTAACATTGAGCTTGAAAACCTCAATTAGGTGTTTCGTGGTGTTTCTCTAGAAAGACAACTGGAGATCCTACCAAAACTTTGTAAAAAAATTGTAAAGGGAAATCCCCTCGGCACTGCCTGGTGGGTTTCTTTCAACAATTGTTTTAGGACTTATCCTAGGATTCCTTCAGGAAATCCTCCGTAAATCAGCACCACGCTTGTTTGTGTTAATCGAAAACCTGGCTATGCCCTTGCTACGTATTATAGCCGTGAATCTGGACAACCTCATCTTAGATGCAGACTACTGACCATATTAAAGTTCCTTTGAGAAAATTTCCACCAAGGTCTAGGGGTGATGTTTGTAATACCGATATCACTGTGATAGAAGATGACCATGTCGTTAGCGTGTACTCACCTGGAAAGTAAAGACCTTCTCCATCTTTTCCTTGAACTGAGGATTGTCGATCGTGGTACAGCTCTCTGCAAACGGATCCAAACAAAGTCGACATCCGCTGATGGGTTCCGTTGTAGCCATCTTGACCCTGAATCCGTTCCAGGCAGCAGGTGCATTAAACACTGTTTCGCACTAAATCTAGTAGTAAGTGGTACAAACAAAACTAATTAAACTATTGTAATTGAATAAAGATTGAATTCTTTCTACATACTTATACGCTGCTGCTTACGGTTCTTTGCTTGTTTACATTCGTGTTTTGTTACCTTTGTTTAGTGTTGTCAAAACACTCGTTCGATGATGGGTGCGCGCTAGAGAAAAGAGCCGTCATCGCCGTCATTATCATCAAGAAAAGGGGCGTTCTGCTTTCAAGACACGCCCTTCTTGTAAGTAAATCTTGACATTTTTTTTTTCTGATGTGTGTTTACAAACAAGAATAATTTTCGACGAGGATAGTGCAATTTGTGCCAAGAACATTTGAAAAATATCGGCACAGCAGAATGGAAACCAGTGCCGTTGGATGTCGGCTTTGTCTGGATCCGTTTGCGGATAATTTCGAATCGATCGCCAACCTGAAGGAACAGATGGACAAGGTGTTCCATTTCGTGGTAAGCAGAAGGGTTCAAATCTCTCGAATGTTGATTGGTCGGGTATATGTCTCAGTTTTGTTTCGCAGATCGACCTGAAACCTGGCTATTCGGCCACCGTGTGCCAAAGCTGTTCCTACACGGTTTGCGAATTCTACAAGTACTCGGAAAAAGTACGGATCAACCAGGAATGGTTGAATGGCGTAACTTCGGATCCGCCTGAGGAAGATATAAAGACAGTATTAATTCTCGAGGATGTCAAAACGGAGGTCCCAGCTACGGATTGTATAGTGGAAGTCGTTCAAGGAGACAGCGCTCGGGCCGAAGCAGATAAAAATCCAATACCAAAAGAGGAATCAGATGTGGATCCTGATGATGATGTTCAATATCCTAGTGATGATTCCTATAAGCCTCCGGCAAAACCAAAAGCAAAACCCATAAAAAAAGCGCGAAAACGACGCCGGCGTAGTAAAACACCGTCAAGCGAAGAGTCGGATTCTTTTAATTCTGACGACGATGAGGAACTGCGACCAAGGCGAAAGCCAAGAAGTACTAAGACTCAAGAGGAGAGGGATAATGAGTCCCAACGGATTATGGAGTTTTTTACCTTGACTTGTGATATTTGCAGCTTTCTGGCGCGGGACTACAAATCGTACCTAGAGCATTTCAAGACGGAGCATAACCGGAAAGCCTTCATAGTCTGCTGCAAGAGGAAGCTAGTTTCCAAAAAGTCCCTTATCAACCACATCGTTTTTCACAACAACCCGAATGCGTTCCGTTGCGATCAGTGCAACAAATGCTACAAAGACCTCGAATATCTGGAGATGCACAAGACAAATAAACATGGCACTCAGAGCCAAGACAATCCCTTCAAGTGTGACGAATGCGACAAATCGTTTCTCAAGAAATTCATGTTGAATGCCCACAAGGAGAAACATAAAACGATTCAGTGTCAGATCTGCAACAAAGTGCTCTCGACCAGCGGTTCTCTCAATGCGCACATGGCCAACATGCACAGCGAAAAGAACCGGACCATGGTGTGTGACTTCTGCGGGCAGGAATTCCTCAACAAGGTTTCCTTCGACCGGCACCTAAACGAGCACAACGGAATCGAAATTCCGAAGCTGCAGTGTCCGTACTGTCTCAAGTGGTACCGAGGCGAACGGAACCGGTCCAATCACATCGAGTACGTACACAACCAGAGGGAGAAGGGCCGCCAGTTCCCGTGCGACATCTGTCACCAGAACTATCCTAACGAGCGGGCCATGAAGAAGCACAAGCGGTACGTGCACGTGGAGGAAAAGTTCGAGTGCGAGTTCTGTGGCAAACGGTTTAAGCAATCGTTCAACCTGAAGGAGCACCGGACGACCCATACGGGCGAGGTGCTTTATTCGTGCGACTACTGTGGCATTACGAAAAATTCCCGCGCAAATCTGTACGTGCACGTGAAGCAGAAACATCCGACGGAGTGGGCCGCGCGGAAACTACGGCAGGCGGAGGAGAATGCATCGTAAGGGGTGTTGGAAAGGTATGTGTGGTGTATAATGGATGGGTCTTTGGAACTTGAGACGTTGGTTATTTGTGCCGAAATAGAAGTCCTTTGGTGATTTGGATCGGGTAGTTCACATTTTGCTCAACAGTTCGCAGAACCGGTCATTATGAATGCCTGTTTAGGGATTGAGAGGGACACAGAGAAACGGGCAAACAGAGCATATAGCGGTAATGCGCTACCGGATAAACAAAGCAAACGAAACAAACGATCAAGATGCAGAGAAACTTCAGTCTTGTAAAGAATTTCGCACGAGTAGATTGTCTCAGATATGGAAAAAGACATAGCGGAGAATGAAATTTCGACCGGGTCAGGCAATAATATCTCGCGTCAGAGGAGGGAGATGTTCAAGCAGCGGGTAAAGGCTGAGAAGACCTCAAATGAGGGAGACACACACAAGTTACATAATAATGCAACAAAAAACTCATTTTGAAGAGAAACAAAAATTAAATGAATGTTTGAGAAATTCAATCATTCGTTCAGCTATAGGTAGAAAATTAAAATGGTTTATTCCTGTTGATCAACTTTGAACATACGCCAATTTAATTCTAACTCTTTATTCAACTTGTTTCTGCTCTTGCTCTTGCACCAGCGGCGATCCCTTCGCATAAGCTTGCTGTTTTCCCGCCTGATACTGCTCCGGATGTTTCAGCTTTCGGTGTTTGTACAGGAACGAAATGTTACTGATCGATATTCCGCACAGATCGCACCGGTACAGCTTCTCGCCGGTGTGAGTCGATTGGTGTTCCGTCAGCGCCAGCTTTCGGGTAAACTTCTTGTCGCACGTGGCGCACTCGAATGTCTTTTTCGAGTGCACCCGAAGCTTGTGCGCATCCATGGCCCGCTTGTTCGGATAGGCCTGCTGGCAGATATCGCACGCCGTTTCGTTACCTTCGTGCAGATAGCGGATGTGGTTTTTCATTTTCTCTTCACTGAGAAACAGCTTGCTACAGATCGGACATGGAATGCGATCCTCGGGCTTGACCTGTTCGTGCCGAGCCTTGTGACGTTGTAGAGCTTGTTTGCTGCTGATTTCGAGTCCGCATATGTCACACACGTGCTTGTTTCCGTCGCTGTGAACCTGTAAGATCAACGATTATGAGATAGTTCTTTAAAAAGTTTAGAGTTCTAACCTGTATCTTGTGATTCCTCAGCGATACCGGATTAGACAGCACCTTCTGGCAAATGTCGCACTCCACTTGCACGTGCTTGGTCAGATGGGCCTTCAGTAGGTACGACTTGGGAAACGATGCGTGGCATTGGTCGCACTTGAAGGGCCGAGCCTCGTCATTACCGTGCGCTCGCAGACGATGATTGATCAAATCGGTTTTCCGTTGGTACACCTTGTCGCACGTTTCGCACTGAAAGTGCTTCGGGTTCAGGTGCAAAGCGATGTGATCCAATACAGTGTATCTCCGGGAGAACTGCTTGTTGCAGCACCTATAGGAGGAAAAGGTTTTATCATGGCGATTTTGTAGGGATTTGTTAACCCTTTTCCGCTCTTAAACATAATTTTTGAATGTATGTGTTAACCCTCCTAAGATGTTATGCCGTTTTTCTTTTTTAACCTGGGTTGGAACTGGATTGGCGGAAAATGTGTAAACAAACAACGTCAAACAAACTTTAGTACAAGCGAAACCGAAATCGGGTTGGGGTTGAAACTGTGATCTGATCCAGTTCCAACCCAGGTTGGAACTGGATAATAAAGAAAAACGGCATTAGAATTTTCGCATCACGATAGCGTAGCATACGTTCAGCGTGCCTGTGTGGGTCATATTGACCCCAACATCCTACTATGATTAAATAAGGATACTACCATGGCTGAACTTAGAAAGTCAGAAATTATGGAATCTCTGAAGACTAGATTCACACAAGTTTGTTAATTTGACATTCATGTGAAATAAGAAGCTGTAAAACTGTATTTAATCTTGAAGGTAATGATTAGAATAATTCATGAAATGCATACCTTATGATCAGCTTTTTATCGTGCACAACCGTGGTATGCTGCTTCAACCGACTAAAATTATCGAACGGTTCAGAACAGACCTCACAATTGAGAGTGAAGAACTGCCGTATTAGACGATCCTCCTGTTCGATTTTGTCGGCCTTTTCAACAGGCGAGTCCGTTTCGCGCGGAACTTCCGCATCATCGAACTCAATCTTGAACTGTACCGTTTCATCCTGGTGGCTTTGAACTATGCACCGGTTTGTATCCACCCGTACGACACGGGCTTCGTCGTGTTCCTGTTGAACCGGCGATGTCGTCTGGACCTGATTGACCGTAATCGGAACATCGTTACTGAAATCTTCCGATTTGACCGTAACACTGAACGCTTTCTCGTCTTGGTGCTCTTCTGGTGGTTGTTCTTCTGCTTCCATCGGTTCAGTCTTGATGGCATTGTGGGCTAGGGCCGCTGCTCTGTCTTTTAGTTGTTCCTGATTTTGACGAACCGTTTGCGTAAATTCATGGAAATCGTCAATCTTGAATAAACAGTGCGCACATAGAGTGGATGGCAATGTGACACAGCTTTCAATCTGGAAACAGAATACGGACAATGTTTTAACCCAGGATTAAATTACATCCTTGTGTAAACTTACAGGAAAATTGAAGATTGTGGTAATCTTTGCCTGGACGATCCCATCGTACAGTGAGGGAGAGCTCTGTATATCTCCAGTGTTCAAGCACAAACGGCATATCGCTTTGACTGAGTCCATTTCTGATAATAATGTGTAGGGAGTTTTGCACTTGTTCACATTGCTTCCAAAGAAAATTAAGTTAATTTAACTTTACGAACTTTACAGTTTTGTGTAATCCACCCACCGTAAAAATGATTTGTTTTTACTTGGCAAAACAATAGGGATGTCCTACAACTCTAGATTGAGTTTAAATAAGGGCGAAAGTAACATGAGAGAGTTCTCTTCATCGACTCTCTCTTCTTCAAATTAAAGTGGCAAGATGCAAGTATGGTTGAACTTTTTGGTCATAAATCGCTAGGTTGCGATGCAATCTAGCGTCTAAGTGTAAAAAAGTTCGATTGAATTTGCATATTGTCACTTTAATTTGCAGAAGAGAGAGTCGATGAAGAGAACTCTCTCATGTTACTTTCGCCCTTATTTAAACTCAATCTAGTTACTCTGTTATTCACCTCTGTGGATAAACCACGCATGCTTTTGATTGAAAGATGATGTTTTTGTTCAGTGTCATGCAAACAAAACTGTCAAAATTTCAGTCACTTTAGCTGGTTTTGCGTGGTGCGATAGGAAGAGGTATTTTTTCCTGAAAATTACTTTCCTTCGTTTTAATTTGTTAATTTTACGCTCCACAGAATGGCAACCTCATCATCCGTCGACGATACGTGCCGGTTGTGTTTGGATCCGGCCGTGGAAAGCTACACCACGATCGAAAATCCTGCGATGAAGAACATACTGGAGAATGTTTTCTGCTTTCCGGTGAGTGTTATTGTTTTGACTCTTGAAGGCATTAGGGTGGGTCAACAAAATTAAAATATGAGCTTGTTCATCAATCATCAACCCGGAACAGAGCTTGTTCAATGAGGTTCAATGATCTTACCAAAATTTTTGAAATGCTGTTCGGTAATAAGAATTTATGTGAGTCTTTGTATCACCAGTACTTATCAGTCTTTAGTAGGTTATTACGCAATTAGATACGCAAAGCATGTTTGTTTTCCTCACATCAAGTGTACTGCCGTGAATCGAATATCTGTCCCATTTGCATAGGAAATCCAGCAAAGATGGGACTGATATGCGATTCACGGTAGTGTAGGACAAACCAAGTCTATCCGTAAAAAGGCAATCCGTATCCGTATCCGTAAGGCAAAATAAATTCAATTTTAGAAACTGTCACTAGTAAGGGCTTTAAAGCCCCTAGATACAATTGTACCATGAATCCTTATTACCAAAACGCATTACCCTAGCTTAACAAGTTGGATGTCAAAAGTGAGCCAATGTGGTGTCTTTTGCAACCCGCCGTTTCACTTTCGTTACGTCAAGGTTGACCTCGAATGTCAAACAAGACCTGCTCATCATTATTTTATTTTCAAGTATATTAACTACTCTGTTATTGTTTAAGTTCGGAAAAAATACCATTGAGATCAGAAAAGCATGCTCTTTCGTGTTATGCAGCAAAACCGGGCAAATATTTTTTTCATTTTAGGACCCTATTGTTGACGCTTGTTAAGCTTATAATTAAATTGCTGTTCACATATGTGCCCAATGTTGCATTTTGGCTTATTTCCGAAGTAAATAACATCATTTCAGCTTATTATTCAGCATTTGGTTTTGTTCAGCTGCGAATGTTATAAACCAGCAATAGTTCAACATGCATGCTTATTTATGACTTCGAATTGTTCCTTGGGGGGTCGCCTGACACCTTGGATTGGGGTTCCCTGTTTGGTGGACTTTTACCTCCGGAACAGGGGGTTAGTGCTATTCTAAGCCGGCAACTACACGGGCCTTACCGGTCAGACTAAGGCCAGAGTGTCCTCAGCTGTACATTAGTCGTCTATATTCGACTCGATCCATAGCTGTGCTTACCCTGTCTCGCACACTGCGAAGAATCCGCAAACCGTCCTGCACTTGATCCACCCACCGTGCCCTCCCGATTTTCGCGGTATATCCTTGCCCTTACACAGATGTAACGTGGTACCTGTATGTATAACTTTTTTCACAAGAACCGGATCATTTAGCGGTTTTCGAACAAAATTTTCGGTAAACCCTGAAAAGAAAAACCACACTATTCAGTATTCACTTATCAATATTTGTTGCCATATTAAAGATGTCGGTTTTGCACATTTTCATTAAATTATTCTGTTGGATTTTGTGAAACGGGATAAAAGGGCCCTTCTTAGAGCCAAAGGCGTCCGAGTGTGTTCATGGTTGATATTTAACTATCTTTTATTATCTTGTGGGATACATGCTGGGCCCTGCTCTAGTGTCCTCAACTTGTATGAGTACCCTTACAAAGGGTTTGGTGGTTTTACCGACCTAACCATGATACAACATATTCTACCATTTCTGCCTCTAGATCGAATTCAAGGAAGGACTCACCTCCAGTGTGTGCCAAATATGTTCGAACACCATCACCGAATTCTATGAATATTCCGAGAAAGTACGCCAACATCAGACACTCTTAGAGGCTGCGGCAGCTAAATTCATGTTGGACGAAACGCCATTCCCGGTAGATATAAAAATCGAGCTGGATAGTGATACAGAGCTTCGCCAAATTTTGAAAAAAGAACCTTCATCCCCCCTTAGTAATACTGCCCCATCCAACTCACTTCCAGAAACATTGGCTACTAAGAAGGTGTTGCCGGAATCGGACGATATCCCGGATTTTATTGATAAAATGTTGCGGAAGAAAAAGGAGGATGAAAATGATAGATATATCAGAGAACACATAACGCTGAGTTGCGAGCTTTGCGGTACCGTGACTCCAACCTTTCGAGAGTTGCGTTACCATTTTATGGATACGCACCAAAGGCAAGATGCGTACACAAAGTGTTGTGGCAAGAAACTTAGGGGAAAACCATTCCTGCTTGAACACATTCGCTATCACCTCGATTCCAATGCGTTTCGCTGCGAAGAGTGTAAAAAGGCATTCACAACGGAGAAGGCATTAGAAGTTCACAAAGCCTCAAAACATAGTACTGATCGCATCCACAAGTGTCAACGCTGCCCACGGGCATATGCCAGTTTAGCTCTTCTAGAGTCGCATATGCTGCGGCATGGAAAGCATGAATGCGTGAAATGTAGAAAATGTTTCATGAACAAATCTGCCTTGGATGAGCACATGAAACGCCATATGCCGCGCCCGTGTCCCCAGTGCCAGAAGATGTTCGTGAATCAATCCACCTTGAAGAAGCACATAGCCAAATCTCACGATAAAGTCGAGCCTCAAAATTATGTTTGTGACCAGTGCGGTATGAACTTCAAGGGGCATCATGCCTTAAAGCGTCATATGATAAAACACTCGGGCATCGAAGTGCCCAAAATCCAGTGTATGACTTGCGGTCGGTGGCTGAAGGAACCGTACTATAAAAATCACATGGAAACTGTCCACGGAAATCGGGAACGGGTGCACGAATGTGACATCTGTCACAGGATGTATCCGCATCCGATCGCACTGCAGAACCACAAATCCAAAGCCCACATCGAGCCCAGGCATCAGTGCGAATTCTGTGGAAAAACTTTCATCCAGAAGGATCGTTGGCAGGTGAGTATTGACTGACACACATATAATTTTTAATGGTATTCCCAAGTACATTCTTTATTACTTTTGATTGCGTTGACAAAAAAAAGTTTGATTTTAACCAGAAAAAGTATAATATTAGACTTATGCTCGAGTTCTCAGCGTAGAGTTCTAAGAGCACTTCTACAGTTATTAACTGAGAGTTTCCTCTGCAAATTGCCAGTTTGCATAAAGTGGCAGAAACGAAGATATTGTTTAATACATGTTTTCACGTGGCTATATGGAGACAAGTTTAACATCCCTTTAACTCTCATTGCCAGGACCATTTGACATCGCATACGGGAGCGCTGAAACATTCGTGCGAGTATTGTGGAGCACCTTATCGAACGAGGTCGACCGTACTTAAGCACATCCGGGTGAAACATGTAGCTGAGTGGGCCGAGAAAAAACAACGTTATTTGAAGCTGCTCCCGGAAGTAAAAGTAGAGGAGGCCTCATCGACCTAGGATGCTAGTAGGATCGCAGGTTGGTTCAGCATTGAATTTGAAATTGTTCTTATAAAGCTATTAATTTTTTGAAATTTTGAACCGTACCTTGACATTCACGACCATTTGAAGATAGTTACCCATCAGTGTTACCCTCCTAAGATGTTAGATTTTTCTCACCACGATGGTGTAGTTCACGTTCAGCATGACTGTTTGGGTCACATTGACCCTAACATCCTACTAGGGTTGAGCTATTAATTATTCGAAGTGTGACTTTTGCAATGCCAGGTTAATATTGAAATACGGGCTGAATTGAATATGTTTCTTTATATATTGGTAGAAAAACGTGAAAAACAGAAACTTGAGATAGCAGCTTACACAGTAACGTCATCATATATCTCTTCCTTTTTCGCTTTTTCGGCGTATGACATTAGCCTTTGCATGCTGTGAGAGTTTGACTTTTACTGCGAGCACTGGTGTTCAAAATTACTGTGAGAGTGAACAGGACAGCACCAAAACAGAGCTCGCAGTAAAAGTCAAAGAACAAAAGAATTTTGTCAGCATACACAGGCTAATTATCGTGGATAAGTTCATGTAAAGAAAAAGTGGATTTGACGTTCGGTGCATCCTAGATGAATCACTTCCAATGGACTTATCCACTGATGAACCGAATTCATCGCGGTCCAGGAATTTTGACACTAGACCGGAGCCGCTTCCAATCAGAATTGAACTATTTCCAATCAGATCTGATTGGGAATGGCCCCGCCAGGGCTGAACACGCTTAAGGACAGACTTGGTAGAGTCCCAAAATGGCCGCCACAATGGCCGACTTTGGCACCTACTCACGTTTTCGAGCGCACAAATCTATTCGTAAACAACATCAGCGCAACTGATCTTCTTATTTTAAGCTTATTTTTAGTGAGCAAGAACAGAATAATAAAATGCACTATTGTCAAGGGGAATGACATATCCTTTTCTAACCGGAAAATCCGTATTTATCCGTTCCTAACCGTCGCTAACCGCTGCCAACTGAGCAGGAGTTAGACGCGGTTAACGGCGGTTAGTAACGGATAAATGCGGATTTTTCCGTATAGCAGGGGAAGTGTCATTCCCCAAGACTATTGTTTGAAGCTTGCTTCTTGAGATTTGTGCGTCTGAAGTTTTGATGCACTGTTGAACCAGGATTTCAAGGCGTTTGTCCTTAAATAATGTGAAAAAAAATGTGTAAGGCAACCCTGATAAAAATTATCATAAAAATACGATAAATTTTATTGTTACAACACCATTTCTTCGACAATTTTTCACCACTAAACGTATTGTAATTTGCACAACACACTCACCATCACCCCTATTGTTCTATACTATTCGGCGAATGGTAAATGGCACTTTTACAATAAAAAATGGTGGTCGTTATGTATCTTAACCATACAATTTTGAGAAAATTTTCATACATTTCTCGCGTTTAGTATCATACAGGCGTATCTACAATGATCGATTTCTCTTCGTCGATTCTCTCTTTGGATTATTCCGGAAAATACGACCAATATTCGGATGGTCTCTCGGTGTGTTTCGTTGAAGGAGGACTAGGACTAGCATCTAAAACAACAAAAACAACCAAAAATGATTAGCATGCCAAGTTATTAGCCGAAGAGAAAATCGATGAAGAGAAATCGATCATTGTAGATACGCCCGTATGATACTAAGCGCGAGATTTTTCCGCGAAAAACAATAGAATGTATTGCGTTTTTATGAGATATTTTTAGGGCAATTTTAAAAAGAAAACATTATATTCTAATGTTTTTTTTTATTGTTCTTACAATACAAATACAATCAATTGAATGGCGTTGAATGAATCGTTGTAACAATAAAAATACAATAATATTTGTTGTTATTTGTAAGCAGTTTTCGCTTTTGAAAATCTATAGAATTTATATTTCCCGCTAACATTTATATCCAGCATTTACGAGCACTAACGGCCCCCAGAATGATATGCGCATTTTATGATAAGAATCAAACACTCTGATGTCTGTCTGGTTATTGCTTGGCAGCTGTTGATAAGATCTATCATCAATCTTTTCAAATAACTGCCAAATATCACAAGTCAGACCTCAGGTCATATGATCCATACTATAAATCGTTCACAATTCATGTGACCATTAGTACCTGTAAATGCTGGAGAAAATGTTACCGAGAAATATGAATTCTATGGTTTTTCAAAGGCAATATCTGTTTACATAGCAACAAATATTATCGCCTGTTTATTTTAACATCGGTTCAATTAACACCGTTAAACTAATTGTATTTGTATTGTTATCAATGGTAGTTTACTATTTACTAAATTCCTTTAATTTATTTGGAAACAACAGAAAACTTGTTCATCTCTTTCGTGTCGTAACGTCCTCACTTGGATAAAACCTGCTTTTCAGCAAGTTTTCTATAAGTACTTCTTCAGTTATTAATTGAGAGATTCCTCTGCTAACACGGTTTGACGTCTGTCAGTCGTTGCAGATAACCGAAACATCTACTGTACTCAAATTTAAAACAAAAACTAGAAAAAATATGACAAGTGATTTTGTATTTAATTATACAGAGTAGAATAACATGATCCAAGCAACAATAATATTTATTGTTATTTATTTGTTACAAGTTGTTTTTAAGTGTATTTGAGAAATAAATTCTTTTTCAATAAAAAGTCCATGAGAACTTTGCAGGCACCTTTCCAACTGTATGAAAACAACTTAAATTATTTTTTACTGATAGTAACTTTAAATTGTTAAAGAACTATTGAAAAACAATTAACTCAATAAGTCATCAATAAAGCTAATGTTCACTTATTGTACGAACTATACGGGCTTGATTTCTATTGTAAAAAGTGTGTTTTATTGTGAACAATAAAACCAGTCATATGTTGATAATATTTGCCATGTAATGAATGGTAATTTTTTATCCGGGAAGCTCATGCTATATACGAGTGCACCGATGAACTGAATTCATCGCGGTCCGAGAATTTGGACACTTGAGCGGGGCCATTCCCAATCAGAATTGTTCAATTCTGATTGGAAATCGTTCACATCTGATTGGAAGCGGCCCCGCTCTAGTGTCAAAATTCTCGAACCGCGATGAATTAAGTTCATCGGTGCACTCGTCTATTGACTTATCCACCGATGAACTGAATTCATCGCGGTCCGAGTATTTTTACAGATGGACTTATCCACCGATGAATCGAATTCATCGCGGTCCGAGAATTTTGACACTAGAGCGGGGCCGTTCCAATCAGAATTCGATGATTCTGATTGGAACAGACCCCGCTCTAGTGTCAAAATTCTCGGACCGCGATGAATTTGGTTCATCGGTGGATAAGTCCATAGAGGGGGGCCATTTCCAATCAGATTTGTTCAATTTTGATTGGAAATCGTGCACTTCTGATTGGGAGCGACCCCGCTCTAGTGCCGAAATTCTCGAATCGCGATGAATTCAGTTCATCGATGCACTCGTCTATAGACGAGTGCACCGATGAACATTGAGTTCACTGAGCCTGAATTTTTTTGACAGCACAGCGGGGTCGACTCTCAGCAACTTCTACTCAGAGATGCATCACCAAAATGCGCTAATAATTTTTTTCTTCGATTTCTTACATGAATTTCCTTTTAAACTGATGCTTATGCATGTAGTTACTGTCCTTGCCCATATTTTTACAACTTCATCGCGAAAACTAGATGCAATAAATTAAACAAATTTTCAGCTGGGTAGAAGTTGTTTAGAGTCGACCCCGCTGTGGTGTCAAAATTCGCGGCCCGAGTGAACTTTCAGCGGGCGGTGCACTCGTCTATAGGCTAGGGGAACTGGATGAATGTGGACGAATTAAACTAAGAGAAAAAGTAGATCTTCGTATAAAAAATGCTAAATTTGACAGATGCTTCATCCTGATTCACGGTAGGTGAACCAGTTTCTCTAGTCTATGAGTTGATGACACCATACTCATTTTTGAGCAAGCCATCTGCGGATGACAAACGTTTGAAGAAGAAAATGTTTTGTTTATACCGCTGACTGCTGAGTTAACTGCCATTGTGTTCATTGATGTCGAGCGCTGGCGAACTGTTTCTTGGATTCTCAGCAGTAAAGGCACAATATTTTGTGCTAAATTGTGTAAAATCTTTATTTGTGGATGAATAACTAACCTATTAGCCCAAAAGTTTGTCTTTATGTGTTTTGTACTGCTAGATTATCACGTCCTCCTGTTTTTTTATTGTTAACGACCTTCCTGCCTAGTAAATATTTATACCACAGACCACAGTCTGTGTTTATACGATGCGGATCAGGATCGAACTTTGCGAGCTCTAAAATCTATTTTAATTGGGTTCTTTAGGGGTATCGGAATTATTATATAATCGGATTCTCCGCCCAACAATTAGTCGAAATCCAAAATTTCATAATTTTTGGAGTCCGGGAACTATTTTTAAAATGCATTTAAAGTTTGTATGGGGATTTTTTTTTGTTCGTGTTGAACTGTCACTAAGTAATAATAAAGTCTTTATCGATTGAACTCAGGCCAAACATGTCTAAAGGTCCAATCTGCAGAAAAGAGGCTCTCTTTGGTTTCCCTCTCTTTCCTTAAGGTGAAACATCAAGAAATCCCATTGCAGTTTTTCATACAAACTTTAGAGGCACAAATCTGACGAACAAAGCATCAAACCAAGCCGCAAATGTTTATCCTGGCTTTGCTCATTTTTTAAAAGAGGCAGCTTTTGCAAATCGAGTGCATTTGTTTACGAATTTTTAAGATTGGTGCTATTGAAAACGTGAGTAGGGGCCCAAGTCGGCCATTGTGGCAGCCATATTTGTATTCTCTGAAGTTTCTCCTTAATATCTCAGCTGTTTATTTGTATTATGATTGTCTCCTTGCATTGAACGATGGTCAAAACAATCGTCTTTTGATTTGTACTACAAAAATAGTTTAAAAGTGTACCATTACATTGTAATAACTGAAAGAGAAATTGAACAAAGAGAACCTCTCAAATGCAGATAGGACCTATTGAAATGTTTGGCCTGAACTGTCATTCTATCCACAAAAATGAAAACTGTTTTGTTAATTTGACCATTAAAACAAAGGTATTGGAATTTAATGAAATCACATTATACTCAGAAAAATGAGCTCTTTCGAATAGGCTATAGAAAATAGCAATATTTTTAGATTGAGTTTAAATAAGGGTGAAACTAACATGAGAGAGTTCTCTTCATCGACTCTCTCTTCAAATCTTGCAAATTTAAGTGACAAGATACAAATTCAATCGAACTTTTTTACACATACACGAAAAATAATTTAATGATTTTATTTATGAAGAATGAATAATGTTTTTTTATTAGATATGACGTTATTAATTTTATAAAATCAACTAATTTTGTTCATAAAATGACATACATTCCTTATACCATGTATAAGTTTTGTGTTATGGCTAGAGAAGTATAAGATTAAGCTAATAAATTCTCTAAGGTTTTGTTTTGAAAGGCAGAAACAAAACGGCGCCAAATTTTATTCAACGAAGGCCATTGTGGCGCGTTGTATCTGGCCGCCAACAATTAAAAAGGATTTTTGTAAACCTGCGGAACAGCGCTCGAAGATCACGGTAGGTGTTTTACTGGCTAATTAATGTTTGTGCCAATAGCTTATTCATTATTTATTTTAAACAGAACCAAGGCCAGAATGTTGAGATTTCCTCCCAGTACCTCAACACTGTGGCAGGCAGACGGCGGAGCCACTCGCTTGGTCGGAGCTGGAGCGGAGATTTTGGCTGGCTTCGCTACTGCTTGGCGCTCCAACTGGCAAAGGGCGGCGTCACCCGCTGCCAGCTGGCTCCGTTTCTCCTCGATACTCCAGCAAACTAAGAGTACTGCTACCCGCTTCTTTGCTGCCGGAGCGGAGGTTTCGGCTGGCACTGTTACTCCTTGATCATCCGGCTCACAGAAGGCTGCATCCGAGGCTGCATCACCCATTGTCGGAATGAGAATCCCTGCTGATCAGCTGCCCTAAGACTGAGGCACTGCCACCCGCTTGTTTCATGCCTGAGGGGACATTCTGGTTGGCTCCACTGCTTATCTGTACCGACTGGCAAAAGGCGCCGAAATCCGTTGCCGGAACAGCGATTCTGCCTAGCATTTGTGATTTTGTGACTGTTTTGACCAAGTTTTTTTTGATTTTATCAAATGAATAAATAAATTATGTATGAATCGTAAACAAAACTTGATTGTTTTAGTAAAAATAAGAAAAAAAGTAAAATATTAGGAATTTCAAACAAAATATAGAATAATAGATTTTATTAGGTTTGATGCATACAAACAATTGGGAAATTCTAATACAAATTATTACAAAGAACGAATGGCGTTCATAAGTTTAAACTTATACTTTTTATTCATCGAATGTTATATTCCATAAAACGCACTCATATGAGCTTCATTAGGAAAACGAAATGGCAAAAATGTATAACATTTTTTTATATATTCCATATGGAAATTTCTTTTCGTGTAGACGCTAGATTGAAACATCAAGAAATCCCATTGCAGTTTTTCATACAAACTTTAGAGGCACAAATCTGACGAACAAAGCATCAAACCAAGCCGCAAATGTTTATCCTGGCTTTGCTCATTTTTTAAAAGAGGCAGCTTTTGCAAATCGAGTGCATTTGTTTACGAATTTTTAAGATTGGTGCTATTGAAAACGTGAGTAGGGGCCCAAGTCGGCCATTGTGGCAGCCATATTTGTATTCTCTGAAGTTTCTCCTTAATATCTCAGCTGTTTATTTGTATTATGATTGTCTCCTTGCATTGAACGATGGTCAAAACAATCGTCTTTTGATTTGTACTACAAAAATAGTTTAAAAGTGTACCATTACATTGTAATAACTGAAAGAGAAATTGAACAAAGAGAACCTCTCAAATGCAGATAGGACCTATTGAAATGTTTGGCCTGAACTGTCATTCTATCCACAAAAATGAAAACTGTTTTGTTAATTTGACCATTAAAACAAAGGTATTGGAATTTAATGAAATCACATTATACTCAGAAAAATGAGCTCTTTCGAATAGGCTATAGAAAATAGCAATATTTTTAGATTGAGTTTAAATAAGGGTGAAACTAACATGAGAGAGTTCTCTTCATCGACTCTCTCTTCAAATCTTGCAAATTTAAGTGACAAGATACAAATTCAATCGAACTTTTTTACACATACACGAAAAATAATTTAATGATTTTATTTATGAAGAATGAATAATGTTTTTTTATTAGATATGACGTTATTAATTTTATAAAATCAACTAATTTTGTTCATAAAATGACATACATTCCTTATACCATGTATAAGTTTTGTGTTATGGCTAGAGAAGTATAAGATTAAGCTAATAAATTCTCTAAGGTTTTGTTTTGAAAGGCAGAAACAAAACGGCGCCAAATTTTATTCAACGAAGGCCATTGTGGCGCGTTGTATCTGGCCGCCAACAATTAAAAAGGATTTTTGTAAACCTGCGGAACAGCGCTCGAAGATCACGGTAGGTGTTTTACTGGCTAATTAATGTTTGTGCCAATAGCTTATTCATTATTTATTTTAAACAGAACCAAGGCCAGAATGTTGAGATTTCCTCCCAGTACCTCAACACTGTGGCAGGCAGACGGCGGAGCCACTCGCTTGGTCGGAGCTGGAGCGGAGATTTTGGCTGGCTTCGCTACTGCTTGGCGCTCCAACTGGCAAAGGGCGGCGTCACCCGCTGCCAGCTGGCTCCGTTTCTCCTCGATACTCCAGCAAACTAAGAGTACTGCTACCCGCTTCTTTGCTGCCGGAGCGGAGGTTTCGGCTGGCACTGTTACTCCTTGATCATCCGGCTCACAGAAGGCTGCATCCGAGGCTGCATCACCCATTGTCGGAATGAGAATCCCTGCTGATCAGCTGCCCTAAGACTGAGGCACTGCCACCCGCTTGTTTCATGCCTGAGGGGACATTCTGGTTGGCTCCACTGCTTATCTGTACCGACTGGCAAAAGGCGCCGAAATCCGTTGCCGGAACAGCGATTCTGCCTAGCATTTGTGATTTTGTGACTGTTTTGACCAAGTTTTTTTTGATTTTATCAAATGAATAAATAAATTATGTATGAATCGTAAACAAAACTTGATTGTTTTAGTAAAAATAAGAAAAAAAGTAAAATATTAGGAATTTCAAACAAAATATAGAATAATAGATTTTATTAGGTTTGATGCATACAAACAATTGGGAAATTCTAATACAAATTATTACAAAGAACGAATGGCGTTCATAAGTTTAAACTTATACTTTTTATTCATCGAATGTTATATTCCATAAAACGCACTCATATGAGCTTCATTAGGAAAACGAAATGGCAAAAATGTATAACATTTTTTTATATATTCCATATGGAAATTTCTTTTCGTGTAGACGCTAGATTGCATTGCAACCTTGCGATTCATGACCAAAAAGTGCAACCATACTTGCATCTTGTCACTTTAATGAGCCATTTTACGAGACGTTTCGGATCAGCTGATCGCTCATTTCATGAATGAAAATTTGACAGGAGGTTGCGCCCAAGCCCGTGAGTGTTAATATTGTCGGGCCGCCACCAAACCGGACTTCGCACAAACAAGTCGCGACGCGACCCAACTCGCGACGTTTTTTAATCATGTCAAAAGTAGTGCGCATCCTTCCCGTTGTTGTCAGCAACACAGCGCACTAGATGCGAAACAGCTGCGACACTTGTGGACCAAGAAAATGGCAATTTTTGATTGAATGTCGGTCTTGATTCCAACCGGATAGACAATATCAATATCAACACTGTTGCCGTTTCGTAAAATAGACTATTTGAAGAAGAGAGAGTCGATGAAGAGAACTCTCTCATGTTACTTTCGCCCTTTTTTAAACTCAATCTAGATTTTATTCACTAAACAACCCAATTCGCTTTCACATATTTTTGAATCGTTTTCTCAATGTGTAACTTTCACACATTCTTCAAATCAGCCTGCAAACGCTTCAATGTGTGATAGTTAAACAGACTGTTTCGATATTCAGGCATCAACACAAAAATGATATTATATAAATCGATTACAAAATGATTCAACAGTATAGTTTATTGCATTGCTAACTGGACTGCGACAAAGTGCGGAATCTCAAATAAAAGTGCGATATTGCATCAAATTGTTCCGGTGTCTTCACCGCACTTATTCATCACGAGCTATTGAGCTTCTCGGGAATTTTTAGCATTTCGACAAGTTTCTCTTTGACCTCTTTGTTGCGCGCCAGGGTATAATGTGTGTTCGGCACTTTGCGACAATTAACTCAAATCCGCACATCAGTGCACAATTTGCGCGCCGATTGCCTATGCGCCAAGTTTTTCACTAGCCAAATCACTATTAATCAGTGGTTTAATGAAGTAAAAGCGTTGTTACCGTCAATAATATCTGAAACTCTCTAGGTAATGTAAATAGGAATTCAGGGTCGTTATTCCAATAGGAACGAAGTTCCCCTTTTCCCCCACAGGCTGGGAGTAACTCACTGAACGGTAGGAACGCAAGCAAATGAAACACTTGTCCACAGGGTTGTTACATGCAACCGCTACGAACGTACCTACCAAGGTCTTTCCACACAAGAGGTCTCACAAGTCTAACGGAAAAAGCATATTTAAAGCAAACCAAAGGAGAACGAGGCTTGATGGCTCCCTTTTGGGCCCGGAGGAAACGTAAGTGAACCAGTAACCTTATTAAATCAAGGATGCGCTTTTGTAAAATAAAAATAGCGATCACCTTCATACATTTTACAACATTCTGGGTTTATTCGCCCATTATTGGGCCCTATAGGACGTCACACAATGATAGGGAGTACTTGCCGAAGGCATCGTCATGCCTGAAGGTGTTGCGACTGCTGGATGGGCGGGAAGCGGGTGGTGCTCGGTTGGTTTGCCCGCCAGATGGGACGGGGCTGGTGGTGAGTCCTCTGAACGACCGCCGGGTGAGGCGGGAAAGGTGGTGAATCTTCTGAACGACCGCCGGGTGAGGCGGGAAGGGTGGTGAATCTTCTGAACGACCGCCGGGGGTGGCGGGGCGATGGTGAACCTTCTGAACGAGTGTACTGGCCAGCAAGTGGCCCGACACGATGAAACTGAGGAGCCAAGCAGGCGAGCCGATGCTCCGGCACTGCTCTCGGGGCTTCACGGACGGAGAGGTGTCACTGATGGCTTGCGGAGGGTATCGACCAGCGATGGCCGATCCAAAATGGCCGGAGGATGTCTATGGCCGATCCCAGAACTCCAGGCGGTTGGCGCGGATCTCTTCTGCACAACTTCGGGGTTTTTGGACGTCCACAATAGCGAGTGGTATCACTGGTGGCGCGCTGGGGTTACCAACCGGAATGGCGTCGGAGTATTCCTGGGAATTAGGCCGGAAACAAAAGAAAAAAGGCCCTGGTGTGGACCTTTTTTCAGCTTATTCTTCTTCTTAAACTACTAACAATAGCTCTTCACAATAGCTTGACAATAGCTTATTGTCGAATCTAATTATTTTTCTTTTCACCACTACTTCAAATTTCTGTGACTATTTTCTAGCACACTATTTTATTCTTGGGAAAATTTGGAATTAAGCACGGCGCGCACTACTAATTGTCCAAAGGTTGTGACAGAAAAGAGGCTTTTTCCGTGTTGACTGAGTAGTTTTATTAGTTGGTGGAAATTCGGAGGGCAAATTTCGTAAAGATACGAAGTTTGACGTTTCAACAACCTCCCACCTTGGTATGTAATGTCTTGTCGAAATACATTAACGACCTCTATTTGTGATTTTGTTTGAGTGTTCAAGCGTTTGTTTCGCTGCGCTCGAACCGCTTACAACAAATTAGTCCGAGTTGTGAGTGAAGGGGAAAGAGGAATCGTGAGCGCTTCACCTGTCAAATAGACATGTGAGAACCGGCACTCATCCTTCGTCTGAATTTGTATACACGGTAAAAAACATTATTATAATGTGACTTGTGTTGGAGGCAACAAGTGGAATATTTGTGACCATCGGTTACATTACCCCATCGTCCCCTCCTGAAAGAAAAAGCATTCGCATTTGCTTGATAATGTTCATTGATTATTACATCAGATATTTGTTTTCTCTAATCATAACTTCAGCTACTGAAGATAAGATAGGAACAAAAAATTTTAATTTTCAGCTGATTTTTTTTTCCAGTGTACGCTTTCACTCACGCGAAAGCGAAAATGATTATATTGCTTTTTTCACTGAAAATTTTCCTTGCTTCGCTGAGCAACATGACGTTTTCTTCCAGCGAAGGCTTGCGCGATACAGGAAATCGCTGAATTTCACACTAACATAGCAGTAAATCTGTCAACAATAACTCAATACACATGCTTTTTCAGCGAAAAGCTCTATTTGCGTGACAACAATCCATTCCCATGACTAACGGGCGACCGTCGTCAAATATCAGGATTGCCAACTGCCCGGCGACTGCTGTCAGCTCTCTTTGTCGCCGAATCTGGCGCTGGGTCTTCGGCGCGGAAACCCAAAGGTGGGAATAAAATTTTGGGGTTTGCGCGCAATATCCATAAATGTCAATTATGAGTGCGCACTCAACTGGGGAGATCAAGAGCTAGAACAGTGTAGTTTGTTTTCCTTTGAACCATTCACTTCGCGAGGAATGCAGAAGAAGGTGAGAAATCCGGATTTAATTGAACCAAAAATCCACAGGTGAGCTCACAAAATTGCATAATTCTAATCTCTTCTTTTGGTTATGATTACTTTCAGCAGTTGTGTCGAATTAGCAGCGGGAAAAAAGGTGCAATTTTTCGGATCGGCTCACCTCCGGCGGAGGAAAACATTCCAACATGACAGCACTTGGAGAATCAAATTGGAAACGTCCAATTGGATCGACGGAGATGGTAAACATCCTCAACCAGATCAAAATTGTTGCTGGATGGGAAAGAACAGGTGTTTTGTTTAGATAAGTGAACTAAATTTCTCTTCCAATTGGAGAGTAGATACTTTGTTTTGGCATTTATTTATTTTTAGGAGGGCTTCAGATCAGCGGCTGAAAACACACCAATTGGTTTACCAGATTCATCGGCAAGCTCATAGGAACTGGTTCCGATTCTGGCCAGCACGGTACAGGGCACATAGCAAGGACCTAGCTTGGCGTTGTATTTGTCGATGGCCGATGATTGACGGAAATTTCGTTTGAGGACTTTTTGACCCACGGAGTAAACGGGGGCCTTCTTCGGGTGACGAAGGTTGTAAATATTAACGTTCTTTTCGTTTTGTTTACGAAGGTTTTTGCAAACAAGGTCCTGAATAAAGTTATCAATGACTGTTTTCTTTTTTTAGCCGGTTTTCTTCAGAGATATCTTCATTATCCCGATCGATTCGATGTTGATTCCCGGTTTCAACGATTTCGTGACCGTAGATAGTCATGTAAGGAGTGAATTTCGTGGCAGTGTGGGGGGTGTTGTTTAAAGCACACTCGATTTCTGACACTCGAGTGTCCCACAAAGTTTTGTCGGTGCGAACATAAGTCCTAATACAGGCATTTATCGTCCTATTGAGACGCTCGGTCGGATTAGACTGGCTATGATGCCTTGAGTTTGTCCAATGTTGAATCTCATATTTCTCCAGAAGCTTTTTGAATTCTTTGGATAGGAAAGTGGACGCATTGTCCGAGATGAGATACTCTGGAGCAGAATACCTCCTGAACCAACTTTCTTCTAAGATTTTACACACTTGTGGAGTAGAAATTTTTCTAACCGGAAACAGAAGACAAAATTTGGAGAATAGGTCCATAATTACAAGCAAGTGACAGTTGCCCTGCTTGCTGCGAGGCAACGACTGTATAAAGTCCAACGCAATAATTTGGAACGGTTTGGTCGTTATTCTCTGGTGTCCAACTGGTGGATACTGTGCCCTATTTGCCGGTTTGGATTCCTTGCAAATGGAACACTTTTGTATATGGAGCCGAATCTCTTTGGACATCTGCGGCCAGTAGTATTTCTTCTGAATCTTGGCCAGCGTTTTTTCGAATCCGAGGTGCAACGCGTTATCGTGTTCCTCGACTAAAACTTTCTCTCTCAGATCTGTGGGAACACAGATCTTCCACTCAAACTGATAATCAATCTGGTCGTGGGGGGCAGCTACAAACTTCTTTAGAATGCCTTCTTCAAGTTTGAAATCCTTAAAATTTTCTGGGTTGTCGGTTATGGCTTGGACCATTTGGGTGTACCAGTCGGTCTTCTGCACCTCTACTTGAAGCTCCTCTATGGCCCTGGATAGAGCATCTGGGACCACGTTATCAACTCCTCGGCGATGTTTGATATCCATCTCGTGTCTCTGGAGCTCAATGCTCCATCGACAGAGACGGGAAGAAGTTTTCCAGCTGCTTCTCATTATATAAGTGAGAGCAGAGGCGTCGGTAAAAACGATAAACTTTGTCCCCTCGATGTAGCAGCGAAATTTGTCGATCGATTTGATCACGGCCAGACCTTCTTTTTCGGTGGCACAGTATCGCTGCTGAGTGGTTCCCAACTTTTGAGAAAAGTAGGCCACTGGTTTGTCCACACCATCGTAGGATTGGGTGAGTACCCCCGCAATGGCCGCATCGCTGGCGTCGCAGTGAATACAGAAGGGCTTGGTGAAATCTGGGTTTGTCAAGATAGGAGAGCTAATCAATAGTTCTTTTATTTTGACGAACGCCGTTTCAGCCAGGGCATTCCATCTCACGCTTTTCGGTTTATCCTTGAGGAGATCCGTAAGAGGACGTACAATGTCACTATAGTTAGAAATAAATCTTCTATAGTAATTGCACATCCCTAAGAATCTCCTTAAGGATTTCAGGGACCCCGGCCGTTCAAAATTCACTATCGACTCTACGCGTTCCGGGTTTGGTCTCAAACCACTTCTGCTGAGTATGTACCCTAGATATGGTACCTCGGCAACACAGAATTTGGATTTGGCCACATTAATAGACAAATTAGCGGCCTTAAGTCTTGAGGCTACTTCCCTAAGCTTCTCCAAATGCTGCTCGAACGTGTCGCTGACGATAATAATGTCGTCTAAGTAGACGAACACGTTCGGTTCGAGTTCACTGCCCCCTAGCACTCGGTCCATTAGGCGTGACAAAGTCGCCGGACTGTTCACCAGACCGAAGGGCATTCTTGTGAACTGGAACAGGCCACGTCCTAGCACCGAAAACGCGGTATATTTCCTACTTTTGGGGTGCAAAGGAACTTGAAGAAATGCCTTCGATAGGTCAATGGTTGAAATGAATCTACAGGGTCCTAATCGGCTGAGTATTCTGTCGGCATGTGGGAGGGGATAAGAATCTCGGACTGTTCTGTCGTTTAGCTTACGAGCATCCAGACACAATCTTACGGTACCGTCAGGTTTATCTACCGGCACCAGTCGTAAAGCCCAATCGCTGTACGATTTTTCAATCACTCCTGCCTTCAACATATTGTCCAACTCTTGTTCAATCTGTTGTTGGCGTTTAGGGGAGGTTGGAAAAGGGTTGATCCTAACTGGGGGTTGTTTTTTGGACTCATCCGTTAGTTCAATGCGATGTGCAATTAGGTTGGTTTGGTCAAGGACTCCTTCTACCGTGGGATCAAACAGAGCTACCACACGGTCTAGTTCCTGCTGTTGTTCAGGGGTAATGATTATACTCTCTGAGATGCCTTCGATCTCTTCGATCTGGGGACTGGTTACCGTGGGCACAATACCAAAGGCTGACCAAAAATCAGTGCCAAGAAGGAGTCTTCTCTTAAGGGACGGAATTACCAGAGCACAAATTAGCTTGGTCATCCCGTTGAAAGTGACAGGGAGATTTACGTAGCCTTGGACATCCAGTGTCTGTCCGCTGGCAGTCGTAACGTCTATGTTTGTCTTGTGAATTTTCAGTTTGCAAGCTTCTAAGATCTTGCTAGCTCCAATTCCCAAAATGGAACGGTTAGCTCCACTGTCCAACAGGCCGACGATGGGTATCCCGTAGATGCAAATCTTTACAAAAGGTCGATCATCTTGTGATACCTTAAAGATATGTTCATTAACTTCTAAATGGGTGGTATGTACATATTCTTGAGGGTCTACTTTTCGGTAGCCTTCCTGGAAAAGAGTTATTGGTAAATCTACAAAGTTGTGGGGGTTTTCAGGCAAATTTTGACCAGCCTGCCCCTTCAGACGGTCTACTGAGCGTTTTTTGTGCAGTATGGACAATTTTTAGTATCCACGTTGAGGAAACCACAGCGTGCACAGAATTTGTGGCGAGGACGATCACACTCTTTCTGGTGATGCCCCATCAAACGGCAATTAAAGCACATTCCCTCAGTGGGTGGACGGTAATTGTCCACTAACATTTTCATCACGTCTGGCGTCTTCGGAGGCTTATTTCCGGATTCGGTAGGTGTGTTAAGAGTCTCTCGGGGTTTCTTCGGGGGTTTTTCATCTTCCGACAGATCGGTTTTCGCGGATCTATAAAAGTTTCTCGTTTTTACGAATTTCTTTTCGTTTTCCGGTTTTGATTTCGATTTTGTTCCGGTGCGTATTTCACTAACGTTAGCACGGTTTCGCGTCGACTCTTCCGCAATCGTATTGTATTTGTACCAATACGTGGCGTCTAATTTACGACCGAATCGCTTAAGGTCCGCGAGATTATCTATATTAGACGCGACCGCGTGTCCTTTATAGTCCGATCGCATATTACGGAAAACGATCTCAAACTTTTTTCCCTCTGATACCGGTTTAGTCAGAGAGTTAAAGATTTTCTGCATTTCATGCAGATAATCTTGAAACTTCTCTTTCGACCCTTGCTTTCTGGAAATCGCGCGAATCTCTGACACATGGTCGTGGTCCGGACTTAGAAATTCTTTTTTCATTTCCCTAACTAAATCGTTCCACGATTCAAACTCCTCATTCTCGATTCCTGTCATAAACCAAGTCTTAGCTGGACCATGGAATAGGTAAATAGCTGACCTGAATAGCTCCTTCTTCGAAATGTCTTCCGATTTCGCGAGAAACTCGGCCTCCCGTATGAAACGCATTAATCCTTGCCCGTTGTCCTTCCCGTCATAGCGGAGGTTCCACTCCGACACGGGTCGGGACTTCCGGATTACGTTACGGCTACGCTTCTTTTTCGATTTACGCGCACGCGAATTGTCACTCGAGGAAGTTGACGAGCTTTCACTACCGTCGGAACTGGCATTCGAATCGTCTGGACCGGATTTGTACGAATCTAACCGGAATCGCCTAAGTATTTGTTCTTCATCTGCCCGTGACAAATTAGATCCACCCGCCGCAGTCGATTTTAAATTTCTACGCGAACCTACCCCAGAATTTTCACCTATTTTTCCGGATAGCCCTTCTGACCTATTGTTCGTGGCTGGAGACTTCTGATTATCCGGTTTTGAAACCTGAGAAATGCTCATGTTAGAAAGAGACTGAACAATCTCATTCAATATCTCAGTACGAACCGCTGGGATTGTTGAAAAAAGCGAAAAATAGTCGTTCATCAGTTTCCGTATAGAACATTTCAATTTGTCCAAGTCCTCAAGATCATTGTCCTCATCCGCTAATTCCTGAAGTCGGGCACAACGAACAAAATAGTGAATTAGTCTGGTTTTCAACGTATCTTTGATCCCATCGAATGGAACCTTGTTCTCTAATATTTCCCTAATGGAGAGAACATTAGCATCTACCAAATGAATTTCTTGATCTATAGACCGATCACAACGTGTGAGATCGATGTCCGGTGCATTTGAACCTTTCTCTTCCTTAAGGCGATCTCTCAAACGCCGCCGCAATGCTGCTTGAGTATCCTTTGCTTCAAATTGTACTGCTCTAATTAACAACTCATGTTCTAGTTCCTGCCTCTCAAGGTGGTGAACTAGTAGGCTTGAGTATTGGGTTTGGATTTCAAGATCCATTTTTGAATCACTCTATTCAGCTGAATCGTTAGGAGAACGATTGAAAAAAATAAACGAATGTTTTTCCTCCCGTGGTAGGGAAAGATTGGAAAATGTAATTGGATTTTACAATCCTTTTAGTTGGGCGCCAATTGAAACTCTCTAGGTAATGTAAATAGGAATTCAGGGTCGTTATTCCAATAGGAACGAAGTTCCCCTTTTCCCCCACAGGCTGGGAGTAACTCACTGAACGGTAGGAACGCAAGCAAATGAAACACTTGTCCACAGGGGTGTTACATGCAACCGCTACGAACGTACCTACCAAGGTCTTTCCACACAAGAGGTCTCACAAGTCTAACGGAAAAAGCATATTTAAAGCAAACCAAAGGAGAACGAGGCTTGATGGCTCCCTTTTGTGCCCGGAGGAAACGTAAGTGAACCAGTAACCTTATTAAATCAAGGATGCGCTTTTGTAAAATAAAAATAGCGATCACCTTCATACATTTTACAACATTCTGGGTTTATTCGCCCATTATTGGCCCTATAGGACGTCACACAATGATAGGGAGTACTTGCCGAAGGCATCGTCATGCCTGAAGGTGTTGCGACTGCTGGATGGGCGGGAAGCGGGTGGTGCTCGGTTGGTTTGCCCGCCAGATGGGACGGGGCTGGTGGTGAGTCCTCTGAACGACCGCCGGGTGAGGCGGGAAAGGTGGTGAATCTTCTGAACGACCGCCGGGTGAGGCGGGAAGGGTGGTGAATCTTCTGAACGACCGCCGGGGGTGGCGGGGCGATGGTGAACCTTCTGAACGAGTGTACTGGCCAGCAAGTGGCCCGACACGATGAAACTGAGGAGCCAAGCAGGCGAGCCGATGCTCCGGCACTGCTCTCGGGGCTTCACGGACGGAGAGGTGTCACTGATGGCTTGCGGAGGGTATCGACCAGCGATGGCCGATCCAAAATGGCCGGAGGATGTCTATGGCCGATCCCAGAACTCCAGGCGGTTGGCGCGGATCTCTTCTGCACAACTTCGGGGTTTTTGGACGTCCACAATAGCGAGTGGTATCACTGGTGGCGCGCTGGGGTTACCAACCGGAATGGCGTCGGAGTATTCCTGGGAATTAGGCCGGAAACAAAAGAAAAAAGGCCCTGGTGTGGACCTTTTTTCAGCTTATTCTTCTTCTTAAACTACTAACAATAGCTCTTCACAATAGCTTGACAATAGCTTATTGTCGAATCTAATTATTTTTCTTTTCACCACTACTTCAAATTTCTGTGACTATTTTCTAGCACACTATTTTATTCTTGGGAAAATTTGGAATTAAGCACGGCGCGCACTACTAATTGTCCAAAGGTTGTGACAGAAAAGAGGCTTTTTCCGTGTTGACTGAGTAGTTTTATTAGTTGGTGGAAATTCGGAGGGCAAATTTCGTAAAGATACGAAGTTTGACGTTTCAACAACCTCCTACCTTGGTATGTAATGTCTTGTCGAAATACATTAACGACCTCTATTTGTGATTTTGTTTGAGTGTTCAAGCGTTTGTTTCGCTGCGCTCGAACCGCTTACAACAAATTAGTCCGAGTTGTGAGTGAAGGGGAAAGAGGAATCGTGAGCGCTTCACCTGTCAAATAGACATGTGAGAACCGGCACTCATCCTTCGTCTGAATTTGTATACACGGTAAAAAACATTATTATAATGTGACTTGTGTTGGAGGCAACAAGTGGAATATTTGTGACCATCGGTTACATATCTTTGTTGTACATTATTTCCAGACATAAAGACGTTCAATGTTTTAGACAAAAAAATGGAACCGAGCCCTAAGAGAGATAGAGCTCTTGGCGCGAACCATTTTGACACTTGTTTATTTACATTTTGTATGGCGCACTGCCCGGCGCATGGGCTGTCGGCGCACCAGTTGTTGGCCGGTATGCGGATTTCAGAAAAGATTCGCAATAATGAATAAGTGCGGTGAAGACACCGGAACGATCTGACGCCAAATAGACGAGTGCACCGATGAACTGAATTCATCGCGGTCCGAGAATTTTGACACTACAGCGGGGTCGTTCCCAATCAGAATTGTTCAATTCTGATTGGAAATCTTTCACTTCTGATTGGAAGCGACCCCGCTCTAGTGTCAAAATTCTCGGACTGCGATGAATTCAGTTCATCGGTGCACTCGTCTATCGCACTTTTATTTGAGATTCCGCACTTCATCGTCGCACTTATAACCGCGCAATGCGCAATATTTAGTGTGAATTATTCAAGTGCTACCCTGATAAAAAGTATCATAAAAATACGATAAATTTTATTGTTACAACACCATTTTTTCGAAAAATATTCACCATTAAACATATTGTAATTTACACAACACACTCACCATCACCCCTATTGTTCTATACCATTCGGCGAATGGTAAATGGCACTTTTACAATAAAAAATGGTGGTCGTTATGTATCTTAACCATAAAATTTTGAGAAAAATTTCATACACTTTTTCGCGAAAAACAATAGAATGTATTGTGTTTTTATGAGACATTTTTAGGGCAATTTTCAAAAGATAACAATATATCTTAATGTTTTTTCATTGTTCTTACAATACAAATACAATTAATTGAATGGCGTCAAATGAATCGTTGTTACAATAAAAATACAATAATATTTTTTGTTATTTGTAAGCAGTTTTCGCTTTTGAAAATCCATAGAATTTATATTTCCCGCTAACATTTATATCCAGCATTTACGAGCACTAACGTCCGCCAGAATGATATGCACATTTTATGATAAGAATCCAACACTCTGATGTCTGTCTGGTATGTATTGCTTGGCAGCTGTTGATAAGATCTATCTTCACTCTTTTCAAATAACTGCCAAATATCACAAGTCAGACCTCAGGTCGTATGATCCATACCATAAATCGTTCACAATTCATGTGGCCATTAATATCTGTAAATGCTGGAGAAAAATGTTACCGAGAAATATGAATTCTTTGGTTTTTCAAAGGCGAAATCTGTTTACATAACAACAAATATTATTGCATGTTTATTTTAAAATCGGTTCAATTGACCCCATTAAACTAATTGTATTTGTATTGTTATCAATGGTAGTTTACTATTTACTAGATTCCTTTAATTTATTGGAAAACATTAGAAAAATCATTGTTCATCCACAGACAAACAGACGTAACACTCTGATAAATCCCATCGTACACCGATTTAACGGCCAATTTAAAAATTTGATAGTTGGCCAACTGACCACTCGTGGCGCTCGCATCGTTTTTGTTCGAGTTTGACGTTTGCCCACTACCGCCACCTAGTCGATGGTCGGCCAAACTCGGTTCTTTTAGCATTGGGCGAACATATTCCCGTGACTAGATTTTGAATCGAAGAATGTTCGAAGTGTTACGTCTGTTTGTCGGTGGTTCATCTTTTTCTTGTCTTAACATCCTCACTTGGCTAAACCTGCTTTTCCGCTAGTTTTCTATAAGTACTTCCTCAGTTATTCATTGAGAGCTTCCTCTGCCAACACGGCTTGACGTCTGTCAGTTTTAGCGAATAACATTCGATAACCGAAACATCTACTGTACTCACATTTAAAACGAAAACTATAAAAAATATGCCAAGTGATTTTGTATTTGATTATACAAACATGGATCCATGCAACAATAATACTTATTGTTATTTATTTGTTACAAATTGTTTTTAAGTGTTATTGAGAAATAAACTCTTTTTCAATAAAAAGTCCATGAGAACTTTGCAGGCACTTTTGCAACTATTTAAAAACAACTTAAATTAATTTTTACTGATAGTAACTTTAAATTATTATAAAACTATTGAAAAACAATCGAATCAATCAGTCACTAATAAAGCTAATGTTCACTTATTGTACGAACTATATGGGCTTGATTTCTATTGTAAAAAGTAACAATATATCTACTATGTGTTTTATTGTGAACAATAAAACCAGTCATTTGTTAATAATATTTACCATGTAATGAATGGTAATTTTTTATCCGGGTAATCAGTTGATATCACAGTGCAGATTTTTTACCGTGTGAGGATTCATTCGGTGTACGGCGGGGATTTTCGTTCAGTGTAAGAATCGAATGCGTCAGCGTCACAGGTCACAGTCGTTTGTTTATTTATGTTTTCGTCGTCGGATCAATCGGATTCGTGTTTCAGCTGTTACAAATTCAAGTAATTTTGAGTTGAAGTTTTAAAAATGGTTAACAGTTGCGTTCTCAAATGTGGAACGCACAGATTCGGCGATAATATCGGTTTTTACTCCATACCAACGGTGCATAAAAGAACCGACGAAAAATCGCGTAGGTTGATGCTGCACAGGAGATCGATCTGGTTGAAAGTTTTGAACCTCAGGAATCCACCTCTGCATAGTCGTGTATGCGGCCGACACTTCGTTTCTGGCAAACCTGCATCTTTTTATGAGGTTCACTCAGTGGACTGGATACCGAGCCTTCATCTTCCCGAAAATCACTCAAGCCAGTCGGATGTACCGGACCCGAAAATACCTAGGTATGAGGAGGAGCAAAATGATGTTCATGAGGGTAGTCCGGTTGCATCGTCATCGTCGGCAAGCAGCGCTACTGTCCCTACGCTCTGGAATCCACTTGACCGTGTACCGCAGGATCAGGATACCGTTCATCAAAGGTAAGGTCGAAGCTGATTTAGTTACACTCCCAATGAGATTCTATAGTCCCATGTTAGTTAGTTCAATAATGCCAATGGCATAATAATTCCAGTTATCCCAATTACGTAAACGAACCGACGAATTCCGGATACCCCTTGGAAATGGCCTCTGTTCCGTCTATCGACGATGGTTGTCGACTTTGTTTGAATCCATTTGTGGAAAGTCATAGTACAATCGAAAGTCCTATGCTGAGGGAACAGATGGAGAAGGTTTTCAATTTTCCGGTAAGTAACCCGAAGTCAACATTTAACCAGACCATATAACAACAGACAAATAACGTTACACAGATATAAACGTCCTGTTTCTTGTTTAGGTAATATGTATTGTGTTAAACACAGAACACCTGATTTTTTTTCTCCATGCAGGTCGAGTTCAAAGCCGGATTGAGTTCCAGCGTTTGTGAAAACTGCGCGGACACTATCACTGAGTTCTTCCGATATTCGGAAAAAGTGCGCGAAAATCAGGAAGTATTGAACGCCGAACACTCCAATTTCGAAACAAAATCTGGCGCATATCGACCGTCGTGTATGTCGTGGGACACCCAGATTAAGACCGAAAGCAATGATTCGCGTGAATCTAGTCCAAAAATGTATTCAACTGATATGCCGATGGATAGTCAGCTGAAACAGGAACAATTTATTGCGGAACCATCCGTGAAAAAGCATGTGAGCACTCAAACAGGGGATGAATCGAATGAAACGCCAAAAGAAGTGCTTCCAGTATTCAAGGAAGATGCACTAGATACATATCTGAGACACTATTTCGCACTGACTTGCGATCTTTGTGATGCCAGTGTTGATAACTTTACACATTTACGCAGCCATTTCCAAAATGAACACCAGCGTAAAAACGCATATATAAAATGCTGCGGCATTGTTTTCCACGAGAAAAGTCGCCTCGTAGATCACCTGCGCCATCAGACTCACTACGTATGTCCACAGTGTAAAAAGCAATTCAAATACAAAGCAGCTTTAACAGCGCATCAGAGGAACATCCACTGCAATCAGCAGCCTACACAGCATACCATCAACTGTAACCAGTGCATCAGTCATTTTTCGAACGAAGAAAATTTAAATTCGCATATTGACGAGGTGCACAAGAACAACGGAAAACGAAAGTGTACAATCTGCAACCAGTTGGTACATCTTGCATTATATCAACAACATATAGACGAAGTCCACAGAACCGAGGAAGATGATACAGGTGTGCACAAATGTGGTAGCTGTACGCGATTTTTCAAGCGTAAGTCTTTCCTCGAGGCACACATGAAACGCTATCATTACGGATATCGTAGTTGCAACAAGCATTTTGATGTCCTATTGGTACTAAACAAACACTTAGCTACAGCACATAACGTTGGTTTTTTCTGCCACTATTGCGACAAGTATTTCAATTCCAAAATCCTTTACGAACTACATGTGAAGGTACACCGAGGGGACGAAGCACCACAAATTCTGGGCTCATAATCTGCGGAACACCATTGATTTGGAAGTACAGGGTGCAGCGACGATGGGATGCCCGAAAGAATGCGGCGTTACACTGGATAGGTAAGTGACGATTAATGTGTTTATTCTAGTTTTAGAAATTTCTGTATCGTTTACAGTAGGCTCAGTGTACCAGTTATGGCTATAGTACCGTGATTTCGGGTGAAATTGATCACTTTTCACAGTTTTTGGCTACAGGTTTTTGAATAGTTATCGATATGGTCAAACTCAATGCTTTAAAACAAGTACGACCACGGGTCTCGTCAGTCAACGAGGTTGAAACTTTTACTGCAAATCATATTATTGCAAAAAATATCATTTAAAATAAAAAATCAGAAATTTTAGTTTCGGGGTGAAATTGATCAGTCAGTGAAATGTCTTTGTAAGTGCTGAAAATAAATTGTCCATCTGAATTAACCACCCCAGAATTCGAAAAGCTTTGTAAAACTTATACACGTTTAGTAAATTCTTCATTATTTAAGTTTAAAGTTTAATAAATCTAAAGAAAACGCCTAAAAGTATGCAATTTTCATACTAAACCAGCCATTACTTAAGCAAAAGTACAATTTTTTGCATAAATATCAATATTTATAGAACTTTTTATGACGAAATCGGGTTTAGCGAACACTTGGCATCTATAAACATTTATTTGAATATTTATTCCATGTGCAATACAGCTACAGTAACAAAAGTTTAAAAGTGTCTTTGAAATTCGCCAAACACGCAGTTTCGGAAAATATAAAATTTAATACAGAAATATGTGACTAATTATCTGTAAAACATGTAAACTCATCATTCAATAACCCTTGAGCCAGATGATGGTCATTCTCTACAAATTGTTTTAATTTCAAAGCTTTATTTTTGACAAGTAAAAATTGCCCTCACGTCGATCAATTTCACCCCACTGATCAATTTCACCCGAAATCACGGTACCTCAAATTCGCCATAGTTGATTTTCAACTTTTAACGATGCAAATCATCAAGAAAAAATATGTGAACACGTTCATAAAAGATGATTGCATTCATTCAAATTTCACATTTTGCTCAAATTATGATAGAAATAAATCATTTTCCTCAAAATTTCGGCTTCCTTGCACCCTATTTCGCGATAGTGTACCAGTTATGGCAAATCCCATAAGGAATGCATGTAAATAGTGCGAAGTGGAACCGAAATTAAAAAGTATGTCCATAACTGGTACAGGGTTCCTATCATTGGCACACGCCGTAATAAATAGTAAAAGTGGGTTTGGCTCAGATTTTAAATTTTTCCTGTAAAGTATGAAAACAAATCTATCATTTGACATATCGACGACATTCGTCGGTCTTCTTCTTATTTTTGTAGAAGTAGTTTTCCTTAGGTAGTGCGATAACTGGTACAGGCACCCTAATTGATGTTTTATTAGAGAGGACAGTAAAAAATCGATATTGGATGATTATTTTATTTTGTTCTTTCGTACAAGATAATATCACAGATAAACAGACGTCTCGTCACTAACTTCCCATCGTTAACGATCGGTTAAAATACTCGGTAGTTTATGAATCGCTTGCTTTCTGCTGTCATCTAGTGAGCGATTTGAAAAACACAGAGCGTTTAGTTCTAAACAACTTTTCAAAGTGATTCAACTGTTCATCTGTGATTGATAATACCATTTTGAGATGTTTCTTGAGCACTAATTAGAGCTCCCGTTGAATGCAATAAATAGTATCTAAAATTTAAAATCATCATCAACAGGAATCACCGCGCTCGAGGAATGCAACGCTCTACCAGTTTGATGAAAGAGAAATTCAAGACTAGGTATATTGTTGCCACGCAATGTAATAATGTTCAAGTTTTAGTGTTTAGTGTGTTTTAGTTTTAGACTTGTTTCTTATTATATCCATTTGAAAAAAAAAAGTCAAAATTGTAGTCTACTTTTTAAACGACCTTTTGAAGATTTCTGCATTTAAAAGTAAAAAGAAAATCGTGTCCCTGGGCTTGGTTTATATCTTCCAGGAAGCATTGGTTTTTGGCATACGACCTGTGCTTTGCAGTGTTGATTGGTTGAACTGAATGTAGATTCAATGGTAAATTTTAAAATCAGATAATTCAATCCTCTGATATAGTGATTCCAATTATACTACGGCATAGTGTAACGTATAGATAGTAGAGTAAACATAGATCCGCGGACACCGCTGACTAAAACGTTTCAAGCGTGTAAGTAGTAATTTTCAAGAGTGTGACGGTTGAATATGACGTCATGCGCTCCATTGATGTTGTTCAAATCGTGACGTCATGCTCGTTTGGATACAGATTTTGACAGTTCGTTTGGATACAACGGATTCATCAACACGGATCTATGTTTAAGTGTAACGGTATGTTGTCGAAATCACTTATGTACCGGGAAAATATAATTCCAAGCTGGTGAGAATATTACCACTGAGGGGGATTATGAGCCCAGTCAGACCCTTGATGGGACAATAATGTGGGATAGTATATGGGAATACCATTGAAGGTGGTAATAATCTCCGAGGCTCATGAAATCCGACAGGGCGCGTGCATTAGGCTGCGGATATATGCTAAGGGAGATCAGTAGCATCTGTTTGTTATTAGTAGAACAAAATGCCGTTCTATGAAAACGCAGTGTGAGTGATCTCCTATGGTGTCGTAGTACTATAAATGATCTCATTCTCTGTGAATTCTAACTTTGACTATCTAGTCAGTAAATAGTAAAATTATTAAGATAGCTTAAGAGCTAAACCTTAAAAGCATACATTTTCTAAATATGACAAGGTTTTGAAGACAAACATGAGATGAGTATCAGATTTTAATCTTTTAATGAGTCATTAGCATAATCGTATGTGAGACATAGGGTCATGTCGAGCAATTGATTCAGTACTACAAATCCACGCGGACAATTTCATTACAAACTATTGGTTTTCGTCAGCCTTATGACGGAAAGGCTCAGCTATGCTGCAAATCCATATATTAGAGTCCGTTCATAAAACAGATAGACCGAATATTGACTTCATCTCTCTCCCTCATAAAATTTTGTCCATGCAAAACCAAAATTGCATGAAGTTACAACATCGCCTCTCCTCATGGAGTATATGTGATTTATGAACGAACTCTTAGTTGAATCAAATTAATGGATTTTTATTTCTGGGGCACCCATTGGGTATATCACTTCAATAATACAAATTCTTTTTCTAGGGGGAGCTGCTTACCAAATCTTCCGGTCTATCACATCTTGTTATTTTTATACTCCTGTATATCAATGATCGAGATGTGACACCTGTTGCTGAAAGAGCACTGATTATCTGACGATCCAATTTACCCGGATTGTGTATCTCAGAAGATTATTCCAATAATATTCCGTCAAAGTATCACAAAAGAGTATTGTGAACAGTTTGCTGTATTGACGGAATTGAGTTGATCTCTGAGCTGTAGATACAAGGCCGCAAGTCCCCCTGGCCAGGTGCCAAACTGGTAAGCACTGGGTCATTGTTTATTGTTAGATGTCAGGAGTCTGTGATAGGATTGACGTTGGCATATAATTCATCATAGTAAAATTATTTAGTAGGATATTAATCGAAACAAAATTTAAAGATGTTATAGTAAATAGTAGTAGGTAGTTCATATAACCAATATCTACATAACTTCCTCAATCCTCTTTGTAAGATTTGGTAGATAGTATGACAGCATTGATTGAAACACGAGAGCTCTTTAATCATGTTATTATTCGCATGGTTAATTATTTTATGAACAATAATTTTATTGACGAATCCGATTTAAAATCATTGAATAGTAATTTTTGTTAAACCATATTAAAATAATCACTATCATTATCAATGAATGCTATCCGCTCAAGATCTTCGCTGCATTGAATTTTGAATTACTGGAGGCTTCACTTATCAACAAATTTACAACAAACACGCTATAACAGTATCTAGAGAATCGTGGAGGGTGAGAAACCTGAACTAGTAGCAGTATTCATATAGATTAACAATTGAGGGGGTTAGAAGCAAAGGGGTGTAAGTGACAAAAACCCACTTTTGAGTAAATGAGGTTTAAAGTTTTTGACCAATTTTTCATCCCATACAAAATGTATGGAGTTTCAAAATCAACACAATTTTCTCTGATTTATTGTAATTTTTCCAATCATCGTAGAAACAATCTTAAAAAAGTTCCTGAAAGCTTGAAATCTGAAGAATTTTATGATATGCTCAGCTCAAAATCGACAAAATGGTCACTTACACCCCTTTGATTCTGGGCCCCTCAATTATACTCTATTATTTTCAATCATTGCAACATTATACTAATATGTGCGGGCCGCCCATTTGCGGAGTTGTGCGGCCAATTATTCTCTTTCCATTCCAGAAACGACCGTTTTGAAGCAAGAAGTGTCCCAATGGCCAACACAAACGGGACTTGTCCGAAAAACACAAGATAAGTACAACAATTTTATAATCAGGCACCCAACTCTTTCTACTACTTTGATAATAGATAATGCAATATGCATACTTCAATATCAATTATTTGTTTGTTTGCGCGTTTATTTATGACACTATTGAAGCATTCGTGTCGCCGCGGAATAGTTTACAATTTGTCTTATTTACATTTTTCAATTCATGTTAAAGTATCTAAAACTGCTTTTTTGCAATTTCTCATCGTAATAGGCTGTTTTACCTCACGCAAATCTGACAGGAAAAGGCCTTCTTTCCCACACTAAATAAACAGTGCTGTAATGGTTCATTACAGCACTGATTTGCGTGGCGTAATGAACCATTACAGCACTGTTTTCAGTTTTGATCAACTTCTTGATGCTTTCTGGACGCAGTTTTGAAAAATTGTGATAACTACACAGTATAACCTGCTATGATCAGATATTCTTAAACAAGGCTACAAACATCAGTGAGCAGTTTGATGGAAAAGTTTTGTTAAAAACTATCCTCAAACGGTAATTTATGAAATTGCAAAAAACGTTGTACGCTACTCGGTGCAGAACTCGATTTTTACAGCACTCGTCGTAATTATCCAACTCGGCAAGCCTCGTTGGATAAATGTACGACTCGTGCTGTAAAAATCTTTATTCTGCACCTTGTTGCGTAAACTACTATTACAATTGTGTACGTAAACTTGTATCTTAATTATGTTCATTATTAATAGTAGTCTGATAATCCAAGTCTAGTGATTTTTTTCCCAAGGAATAGAAAGAGTTGGTGTCATAACCAATACAATACTTGAAACTGGAAACTCCTTATTTCCCCCTATGGGTTATAGGGAGGGGCGGGACATTCGAGCCTACTCATCAGTGGAAAGGACTTGCTATGCTAATCGGTTTAGCATAGGGCAGATACAAGACTACTGGTAGGCGTATCGCCCAGCGAAACAACGCAGATTGGCCACGGCCAATAACAGAAACAGAAAATCGTGTTAAGTACTGTTCCTTTGAATTCCACTAAGAATTTGCATCCTTTGACAGATACGTATTTCGACCTCAACTGTAAGGTCGTCTTCAGCGTCTTGTACTTAACTCGACTCATGTCAGTCAAGTACAAGACACTGAACACGACCTTACAGTTGAGGTCGAAATACGTATCTGTCAAAGGGTGCAAATTCTTAGTGGAATTCATACGAACAGTACTTAACGCGGTTTTCCTTTTACTTACAGATATTCCCACAAAAAGCCCAGGTTAATAATCATCATCTGCATTTATGTTTACTAACGATATTTATGTTGATTTTTCTAGGCATAACCTAAAATAATAAAAAATATAGAACAGAATATCAGTAAATACATATACTTACAGTGACATTTTCACTGGTTTTGTCAACTTTTTGAACAAAGAAAAATGGAACTCAGTACGTTATATGTAATTGAAAAGGCCCAAAAAACTTTTGTAAACCTGTTTCTGTTCCTCTAGTGTCTAATCCTATCCAACCTTTTGTACCAGATTGTTGCAAGATGTTTCTTCTTTGTATGTTGATGTGGATTATCAAGTAATAGATCTCCCCAACAGATGGGTCTGGGGTGTAAATCATAATTATCTGAACTGGATTCTCGTCTCGTCTCGTCTCACCCGACTAAAGTCTGTCGTTTCACAATGTTCGCTACTCTGTACACTTGTTACCATTCTTAATTCATGTATCTGCGAAAATTCCATTTATTTTATTTGAATTCATGATGTTTCAGGTGGCGTTGCCATAAAAATTAAACATTTTAACACTATTTTGACAAAAATATTGCTTCGCTTTCAACGTCGCCGAGCATCCTCCCTCTTGATTGCGCTCTCGTATCGAACTAGGAAAGAGAATGAGTAGCATGTCCCCGAGCATGTCGCTTTACGATTTGTCGTCACATTCGTCGAGTGTAGCACAAGCTGAAGACAACTCAGTATTTTGCGACCAAATTCCAAACACTGCTAGCTTCAATCTGTCCAATGTCACAAAAGAGGGAGACACTTCGTCTGCGATCTGAATAAAGCCTGTATCCGCAATAATCGGGACGCAGAAGTACGGCTGTAGCTCTGTAATGAATCGGTAAAATTGACCAAATAATTGACTGAGAACTCCTTGGTGTATGTTTATTATTTGTGCCAAATTTCATAAATACCGATGAGTTACTTTTAACTGTGGATTAAAAACAAACAGACGTGGTATTCAGCATTTAGTACAATCATGACCAATTTTCATTCGCATAATAGATGGTTCTTATACGCTACAGTTCAAAGTTCTGTGATGATAATAATGAAATTTCGTTGGCAGTTATGATACATATAGAGACACTTTCTTGCAAAATTTCATCAACTTTGATCAATTGGTTTGAAAGCTACTGGTGTTGATAGGGATAAGTGTAAGTGAATTTTTTTCGTGTTTTTCATGTACGATGTTTGCCTATTCATAACTTTTGAATTTCCCTGCCAATTTCATGAAATTTTCACAGATGGTAGTTGATTATGAGTATATTATGCCTGCAAAAATTGATGATTATTGGTATAGTACTCCCAATAGTTCAATCGAAAGAATAGAGGGCGCTGACTAATTGGGTTTTTAAATTTAGAAAAATTCAATGATTTTATATTTTTAAACGAAAGAGCGCCTTTTTCTAAGCCACTATGATTTTTTTCAGATTTTTAGAACTTTGTTTTGATACCTAAAACCATTTTCAAAAAGATTTATTCAAATCACCTTTTGACAGCTGGGCAGCTGCTTGACAGCTCCGACCAGTACAAAATCCGACGAGGGGTGATTCGACAAATTGCTCCCATACAAACTTCAAATTGATTTTTAAATAGGTTCCCGGGCTCCAAAATTCATGAAAATTTGGATTTCTGCTCAGTTTGGCGTACAGATTCAGAATATGGGATTATCTCAACATCGCTTAAAAAGCCAATTGCTGTCTGAGGGGCTAAAACCACGTTCAGTCTCAATACATGTTTCGATTATAAAATTGTTGATAGTGTATCGATTGTTTTGAAATTTTGCCTATGCAACAAATGTAGATTGAGAGGTTTGTGTGCAAAATTTCAGCCATTTCCTTGGCCAAATTCAAAAGTTACAATGCTGACAAGCAAAACTAGGGGCTGTACAAAATTCAATGGCGCACATTCTACTCTTTTATTGCTACAACAAAAAGTACTGCACCGATGCACATGAAATTTTGTAGGTGAAATGAACACATCTCAAGATGTTATTAAGCCAAATTTGAGCAATTTTAATGTGTCTATTGCAGAGTAACAGCTGTATTTCTGTTTGTCGAATCGTATGCTGCTTTAAACTCAATGAGCAGATAATGAGTTACCCAACTAACAAAAGTAGCTGCATAAGAGCTTATGGAACATTCGCTTATGTAAAAGTGGTTGATTAAGCTCTTAAACAGCAAAAATGTTAGTTGGGTTATACACCCGAAATTTGTTAGGATTATCCACATCATTCGCAGATTAAACATTTGATCCGTCGTTGATCGGCCTAGGCAATAGAGTTAATAAACTATAGAGGACGAATGTCGCTGCTGTTCCCTTTGTTCTCGTTCGCAAACATCCCGGGTATCTATCTGTCAAACTGCATACTTTTTCGCTTTGACACTTATATCCCTCCCTATCTTCACCAGCAAGAGATGTTGCGGCGGCGACGCCAGCGACATTCTCCCTCTATAGTTTATTACCTCTATTGCCTAGGCCCTTTTATTCAGCGTTGACTGCTTTAACTCGATTGTTACACAACAGAAAGCAAATGACTGAAGCTTATAGCGCTGAAAATGTTAGTTGGGCTGACCGTCGGTGATTGGCCGACGAATTACTGCTCCAGAGGTCTCAGCCTGTTGAACAGGACATGTGACAGTATCTTGGGCGCCAAATTTAAAAGGGTTATCCCTCGGTAATTGGCACATTCTAGTCCCATTTCTTGCAGATTGAGCATATGATGCCACCCTATCAGCTGGTGGCAAGGATGGGATTATTCATTTGCAATCATTTACATTCACTTGCTGTCAAATCTCTTCAGAAACATCGTAGCTCAAATCAATGTATAGAACACATTTTCATTTTTGTTTTACCTAAAACTTCGTAGAACAATATACTAGCGTACCATCAATAATTAAGTCAACAGAAACCAGCAAACGCAACTCTCCACGGCGTGAATGTAATTTACATTCACGGCGTGGAGAGTTGCCTTCACAGCTTGCTCAGGACTTTGGTATGCGTGACCCTAATGCCATTCGGCAAACTTTCAGATAAAACTACAAGGTTAAATTCATCCATACATTGTTTTCTGATAACATACTTCTGAACTGAGATAATAGCAAATGAATGTAATTCTTTGCAAATGAATGATCCCATCCCAGGAGCACAGACAAACAGACGTATCACTTGGAACGAAATGCGATTAAAATCATCGTCACGAAACCATAATCGCCCAATGCTAATTACGCTTTGTTTCGCAAACCTACTGAGTAGATGGCGGTAGTGAGCAAACGTCAAACAGGAGCAAAAACGATGCGAGCGCCATGAGCGAGCGATTTGCGAACTACAGAATATTTGAATTATCCGTTAAAAATGAAACGATGGGAAAAAAGTAGAGTGAGGCGTCTGTTTGTCTGCCACAGGAGCTTCTGCGAAGTCACCTAATGATCATGGAGTTTGTTGAATCCAAAATGCAAGTCGATATATCATTACATAATTAAATATTTGTTCAGTAATCGCAACTTTGCACGTTTCTAACGATTGATTACGATGCGGATGCGCCTTCATATAAACTGCTCATCTTAGAATGATAGCTGAATAACAGCTTATTCAGCCAAAATTTTGAAAGTCTAGCTCAAGGACGTTTTATTAACCGTACAACAAGTAATCTTCATTGTCACGCAAAAATATTCATTTGAAGTCGATAAATTCGCATTATTTTTGCGATTTTTCGCCCATAGAAGATCGTCGTGCAAGTTGTTACGGTTAGTACGACGAATCGACAAATAATGTAGTTCATTGAAAGAAAGTTTTTTTAACAAATGTTGTTATATTTGACTTACTATAAAAGTACACTCATTGCACAATTATGGGTCACTCAAGGAACAACCAATTCATAATATGAATCATTTTTCATACAAAAATAACACTTTCATTATTTTTATGTTATATTCTCTTCATTGAAACTCCTTTTTATTGTTTTATACAAAAATCTGCTTGTAAAATTCACTTTAGGCGGTGAAAATTACTAAAATGTAGGTGAATAATGAAAACCACAATAATGGGTCAAAATTGGCTGTGTAACAATTATGGGTCAATTTGTTGCCTATTATGGGTCACTCAAGAGAAATCGGCTCAACAATAATATGTTGTCTATTTTTTTCAATGAATGATCACTTGTTCTCGATAGATCAACTATAGTAGAATCTAAAACTGGTCTCAAACCTCTTAACTAAGCGTGTTTTCACGATTTGGAATCAGTTTTTAAAATTGGGACAAAATCTCCAACACAACCACCGATAAACGCCTAAAAGTATGCAATGCCCATGAACGCAGAACTGTCAATATTATGCTGCACAAAAAGTGACCCATAATTGTGTGATTTTCGGTGTTCCTTGGCACAATAATGAGTCACTTAAATTTTGCCTGAAATAAGCTTTAATTTGCTGCAGTCACATGAATTTCTACATTTAGAACGTAAATTATACCTCTCTACTGGTATCGATACCATTTCGCACTTAAAAATCACTAAAGCTCGCTTTTACAGAGCTTACGAAAGCAGCTCACGCACTTTCCGCTATTCACAATCGAAGCGTTACCAAGAGCGTTACTTTGACAGCTGGTTTCGAGCCGAACAAAAAATATTGAAAATATGCATGTTTTGACGTATAAGCCCGTGTGCGATACGTATAGTGATACAAAACAAATCAACTTATGTACGAAAAATGATAATGGCTAACAAAAGCTTGCAATTAATTAGTTTTTATCTATTGAAGTGGAAAGTGACCCATAATTGTGCAATGAGTGTACATTAAAAATTTGTACAAAATCCATTTCATCTTGATTCTATTTTCTTTCGATTCAGCCTAACGGTAATTCAACAAGTTGTGTTCAAATTTGGTGGATATCAGACGGGTGATGTTAAGTACCCTTTCGATACTATAGACTGCATCCAGATGTCACGTAAGTGAAGCATCTCACCTATTTCTGTAAAAGATCAAAACAAAAGCAACTTTACAATTATCGTCAGCGGTAGTTGTACATGGTTTATCCTCACCCTTCAGAACTCTGTGAGCTCGAGCTGCCTGCAATTGGGCTTGCCGGGCACATAGAATAGCCCGGATGCATCCTCCGCATATGGGTGTTGAAGTCAATTGGTAACTGCCAATGATTGCAGATATCACATTTTACTCGAGCCTGATCCGTTGATCTGTGTTTCATGTTGACGTGCCTCTCCATGTGCCACTTGTTTTTGTAAATCTTCCCACAATCCTGACATTTATACGGAGGCTTCTCGGGATCATCCTGGGTGCTTGTGTCCGGTTTACATCGTTCCGCTATGTGGCTTTTGATGTGGGTTATCAGATAGCTCCGTGTGCTAAATTTTTCCCCGCAGCATGTTACATACACATTGTAACTATTGTGCACCGTACGGAAGTGGTCACGTAGCAATTGAAAAGTTGGTTCAGTTACATTGCATATGTAGCAGGTCAAAGTGAAGTGTTTGCCAATAAACCGATCTTCTATTTCCCGTCTTGTTTTCAATATAAATAGTTTCAAACCATCGGGGATCGATTTTTCGGCTCCTATGGGCTGTTCCTGATTCTGTTCATCTTTGATATGACTTTCTTTAATATGGTTTATAAGTTGGCTTCGTGTGCCGTATTTTTTCTTGCAGCATGTCACATATACATTGTAACTGCCGTGTGCCAGGCGAAAATGGTTACGTAAACTTTCGAAAGTGGGTTTCGTTTCTTTACACAGATGGCACTTCAGAATGAAGTGTTGGCTGATGAATTGATCCTCTTGCTCTCGTCTTGCTGTCATTTTCAACATTTCTCCTTGTTGCTGACTTTTAAGCTGATTATCATGATTTTTTATGTGGCTTATCAGATTACCACGCGTTCCAAATTTTTCTTCGCAACATGTTACATACACATTGTAACTGTTATGCGCTGTACGAAAATGATCACGCAGCATTAGAAATGTTGGTTCTACCACTTTGCACAAATGACATGTCAAGGTAAAGTTTTCACTGAGAAATTGATCCTCCTCTTCTCGTCTGGTTTTTACTTTTAACAGTTGTATGGAACTCTCTGACGATCGATCATTCGAATTATCTTCATATGAGCTACTTAGCTGATCTCTTTTCGGTATCTTTTCTGTTTCAGCTTCATCGCTTCTCGCTTCGATTTTGACATCTTCACATTCGAACTCGTTATACCATTTAGCGACTTCCCGTTCCTCTTCTGATAGCTCTTCAATTTCCATCGCATTAATAGTGGATTCCAGTTTGATGTTTTCACATTTGAAATCGTAATTCAGTAATGGTTCGCCTTGTTCTTGTTCCGATGGTTCTTCGATTACCGCCTCACCACTATTCGATTGAAATTTGAAGTTGTCGCATCCGTACTCGTAATTCAAGTCATCTTCCGGTAGCTCTACATTTTCCGCCTCTCCACTGCTCGATCCGACTTTCATATCTTCATACTGGAGCTCGTGGTTCAATGTAGTGTCGTCATGTTCATCATCCAGTAGACTTCCAACTTCGGGTTCATCATCGCTATTCGATTCATGTTTAATACCGGATTCAAATCCGTGGCTCAATACAGGCTCTTGATCAGTTGAAAGTTTGAAATTGCTTGTAGAGTTGGCTTGTAACTCATCTGCGATATCTTTGTGGTTCTGATCCTGTGCGATATTTTCATTATCGATTGGTTCCTGTTTTACTCGCTTCCTGATGAGGACTTCCTGGTTATTTCGTACCTTTTCCGAGTACTGGTAGAACTCGGAAATCGTATACCAACAACCTCGGCACACACTGGAGCTGAGGCCCGTTTCGGTTATGATCTACATATGAGTGGAGAAAATACGAATTAAAATGTATCTGAATCATAAGTAGGTATAACTAACATGATTCAACAAGAACTAGTTTTATCCACTCACCGGAAAGCTGAAAACCTTCTCCAGCTGCTCTTTCAGCTCTGGATTTTCAATCCAAGTGAAACACTCGGCGAAAGTATCCAAACACAAGCGACATTCTTCGGTTGGTTGCTCCGGTGCCATTCTAGGGCCCGAGTAGATATAAAGTTCTCCAAACGATTGAAACCTATTAAAGTGTAAATTGTTTTGTTTTTAAAACCATGTAAAAACTAGTAGGGGGCACAAGATACTGATAGCTCATGTCGTTTTCATACCTAATAAACCATAGATTCCTCAATGCAGTCTCACGAACACCATAACAGGATCAATCTTTTTTCATGAAACTTTCCAAAGTGATGCAGAAACATCGATGTTTGTCCAAAATCATTTGAGATTGTGATAAATATGAATTTAACAATCAATCGTAATGTTGAATTAGAGTTTTATTTATGTTATGGCTGTCATCATATTAAAGCGTTTGACAGTTACATACCACCGCAGGAAAACTGGCAAACATTCTACTACTACATATACGGTGGATAAAAGGCTTTTAAATTTTAGTACAATGATTTTGTACACGGAAAACTGCATAAAATGTGCAACAAGCAAGCTATTTTTGTATATTTTTATTCATTTTTTTATTTATCTTTTATATTGCATTTAGTTCACCACTGGACTGCGCACTGAGTCTTCATAAGTGCGAAAACGTAAATAAATCTGCGCGATTGCATCAAATCAAATTGATGTCTTCGGCGCACTATTTCTTCGATGTATGCTGAATAAGTGCTCTAAAGAGAGACATCAAGTTGATTGGATGCAATCGCGCACTTTTGTTAGCGTCTTCGCACTCGTGAAAACTAGTGCGATAGTCCAGTGGTGAACTAAATGCGCTATAAATAAATCAATTAAAATGTTCACGCCGAGGACCTGGGATCGAATCCCACTCCCGACAAACTCACAAAATGTGGGTTCTTCCTTCGGAAGGGAAGTAAAGCGTGGGTCCCGAGATGAACTAGCCTAGGGCTAAAAATCTCGTTAATACGGATAAAAAAAATTAAAATGCTTGCAACTTTTTTTGCAATAATTAAAATTTTCTTTGAGATCAGTTATCATTCTCATTACTAGGGTATTGGTTCCTTTTTTAAGCACGTGGCTCCCATTTTCATCCTATGAAAAACAAAGGAAGGCAGTGCTATTTGTTATTTTTCTTGTTTTTGTATTTTGGGATGAATATGGGAGCGTGAGATTAGCTATGGCACTCATACCCTACCTACATACATTCACTCCTGAGCACCCATGGTAGTGCAGAGAGGGCAGAGGGCCGAATTGAAAGATCTCAATCCTAACGATTGCCCGCCTTCGCCTTGACCTGGAACCAGGTTCAGCTTCTGTCGATGTCTTTTATTATCCATGTTTAGGCTACGCCGCATAAGTCTTAAAGCCTAGAACACATAACGTTTGCGTTTTTTACTGTTTTCCCATGGGACTACTGTCACTGTACCTGTGGAAGTTCTAATAGCACACTAAGTTGAGAAGCAGGCTCAAACACCCAAGATATGGGTCCTCGGGTAAAGGGCTATTCTCATTACACCGGGCCGGGACCGTGCCGGGCCCCGGCCGTGCCCCGGTCATCGATTTCTTACATGCGATTACTATGGCGTGTTTCACATCACACCGTGCCGGGGCTCGGTCGGGCCCCGGCCGGGCAAGTGAGAAGCACGCCATAGATATCGTTAGAAAGAAATCGGTGACCGGGGCACGGCCGGGGCCCGGCACGGTCCCGGCCCGGTAAAGTGAGAAGACCGCTTAATGGAGGATCGATCCTCGTTCTCTCTACATATTGTAGACTACCTGTTGGACTCCAGCTCCCGATTGGGGAATGTGAGGGGGTGTGTTTAGTGCTGCAACTCAACTTGCTGTTGGGCGGCCTGCCATTTTATCTGTAGTTCAAGAAGTTCGACTCGGGAGACCGTAGAAGTAACAGAATCTCACTTGTCCGCCCAAGTACAGTCATGTTGTCGTGAGTGATATCTCTACCGCATATCTGCAGCATATTCTACCTTTGCTTCACGAAGCGTTGTTATTCGAAAAGCTCATGCTCCACGGTCTCGTCGCAGTTTGCGCATTCTGGACATGTGGGGCTGAAAATGCGAAGGAGCTTGCATGTCCTACTTTCAGTCCTGGGCACCCACGGTGGTGCATAGAGCCGCATTAAAAGATCTCCATCCTGGGCCATCGCCTTGACCAGGTCCAATTCTGTTGACTTTCTTGATTTTGCTGCCTATGGGTCTGCCTCTGCTGCGATGTCCTGCTGGGTTCCAATCTAACGCTTGCTTGCAGATTTCATTTCCGCCCCTGCGTAGAGTGCGGTCGGCTTCCACCTCCACGTTCGCTCCCAAATTTCTGTCGCTATCGGCTTTTGATGACATCAACGATGGAGCGCCACGTTGGAGATCCAATTGTTAAGCCATCATGCACGAATTATGTATGGCAGACATCTGTTGATGAAGACCTGCAGCCGTTGAGTGTTCTCCACTGATACACACCAGGTTTCACTGGCGTATAGCATAGTATCTGGTTGTTTTTCCATACTTTTCTTAAACTCGCAAAAGCAACCCTCACCTTCTTGATCCGTGCACCTATGTCGATCTTGGTGCCGCCATTTGGCTACAAAGATATTTATTGGAAGCTTTCAACATTCTCCACTGATTGCTCAGCTATTGTAAAGCTGGAAGGTGTTTACATCCAACGATTTGGCCTTGTTGACGTTGATGGTAAGACCTGCTGCTGAAGAGCGATTGGCAAGTTCATCGAGCTTGCGCCGTTGAGCTAGGAGAGCAACGTCATCAGCCAGTTCAAAGTCATCCGTGGTTACGGCTGCCACATTTTTTTCCTGTATCCGGTTAAGGATCGCTTGACAGAAGACTTTGAGAACGAGACACAGTAACATGATGCCCCACCAATTGGCTTCTTTAGTGGTGTTGAGATAATTCCATATTCTGAATCTGCATGCCAAACTGAGCCGAAATCCAAATTTTCATCAATTTTGGAGCCCGGGAACCTATTTAAAAATCAATTTGAAATTTGTATGGGAGCGATTTGTCGAATCACCCCTTGTCGCATTTTGTACTGAGCGGAGCTGTCAAGCAGTTGCCCAGCTGTCAAAAGGTGATTTAAAAAAATCTCTTTGAAATTGATTTTAGATACCAAAATAAAGTTCTAAAAATCTGAAAAAAATCATAGCGGCTCAGAAAAAGGTGCTCTTTTGTTTAAAAATAAAAAATCATAGAATTTTTCTTAATTTAAAAACCCAATTGTCGCATACAGTCAGGTTACCCTTTTTGGGTACCTTCACTGAGACGCCTTGCATTTAGTCGGCCGCAAATGTTGCGGTTTCCCATATGTTGCAGAATAATTGATGCAGCAGTTGTGCGGATACTACTGGGTCAGCTATGAGCATCTCAGCTGATATGCGAACGAACCCTGTCGATTTCATGCTACGGATAGCTGTTTCTATTTCCTGCACTGTTGGAGCTTCGGTGTTGACACGGGTAATGCGTCGAACCCTTGGCGGATCATGCTGAGCGCAGCGTGGGCGTGAGAGCTGGGAAGGAAACCAACTCCACGGTGGCGAGGAGTATGCTCACCTCGTAGGCAGAGTATAGCAGAATTTGGGCCGACGTCAATCTGTGTTCTCCAAAGTTCGGCCAACGAACTTCACTCAGTCCTAGAATCTCAAGCTTCATACGGCATGCCTCATTGGTTAGTTGTGCCAGTTTACCCTGCTGAGCTAGGGTTAATACATTCCAAGTTCCAATTCTTGTCTGTTGTTTCGCGCTAAAAGTCGTTGCCATTGAATCAGTTTGAGATCTTTCATTTTCGGTTTCAGTAACGGTTTTTTGGGTTTTGGAAACAGTATGTTGTTGGCCTAAGGTTCCCTATCCACCGTGGTGGGGCTGCCACCTTAGGTATAGCTTCCGGTGGAGGAGCATTTCAAACTCAGAAGCTGGATGCCAGAACAGACACTGTTTGAGCCACATCTCCAGCGCTTGGAGATGATCATGCACCTGCATATGTGGTGCATAATCACTACCTGCTGTTCAGACTTCGGTTGTTAACTACTATCTGTATTACACCAGTAATATCATCCGCAAAGCCAATCAACCTTGACAGAATGTTCTGTTCCAACTGTTTCCCGGCGGTGTCCAGAAGGCAGATGAACCTGTATGCCAACGGGTCGCCAGGTGGCTTACCGGGCTTAAGCAGTAGAACCTAACTTTACCTGTTTCATCTCTCTGGAAATTCGCCTCTGTATAGGCACATCTGCATAGCAATTCTGAACATGTCAGGGCTAGCCTCCGATTGCCGTTTTGATGGCTACTGTCAGGATACCGTCCGGACCCGGAGCCTTGCTTAACATAAGCGACTTCGCTATTGCGATGAGCTCGTTGTTCTTCACCGGGACGACCTCGCTTTGGCCGGTTTAGCCATAGGTAACGGATGCCCATGGTCTTATATCGTGGCGTGGAAACAACGTTTCCACGATCTTCTGCATTTCTAAAAACTGATAAGTCGGTACTCATCTCTAAACATCTGTACAACAACTTGACATGGTTATTCTTCGGCATTCTTGCAACATGACCTGCCCAAAGTATCCGTAGAGCGTTGGTTGAAAACAAAAGCCTGTACAGAATTCTGGTTAATGGTTTTGTAGCTTATTGGTTTCGGGAAAATGTTCTTCTTCTTGGCGTAACATCCCCACTGGAATAAAGCCTGCTTTTCAGCTCAATAGTCATTTTGCATGCATATATGTACTAGAGTGGGACATCGTTTATATGGAAGAATGAAAAATTCAATGGTATCCCATCAGATCAAAGCTTTTTTGATCCCATTTCAGGACCCAAATGAGTGTGCAAAATTTGGGCACGATCGGTTATGTCTACGTTTTGCGCATCGCGTTTGAAGATTGTATGGTGCTTTACATGGGAAACACCCTTTTTTGCATTTCTCACATAACAAGCTCGTATTTTTCCAGAACCGTGTAACTGATAAAGTGCAAACATAGCATAGGGTGTCCTGAAAAACTTTGTCGAAGACCGCAAAGTGATCTGTGCTTATGAAAAAAGTTATAGCGTTGGCATTGCTTGGTAAAACAGCATGATTTTGTTGCTATTGTTATTCCTTTACATGTTAAAACATAAACACATGCATGCGGTTCGTTGGTTATAACTATTTTCACAAGCATCGGATCGCTTTGCGGTATTCAACAAAGTTTTTCAGAACATCCTAGGCAATCCTTTCACAGTATCGGTTAAAAAGTTTCAGACAAACTTTTTCAACTTATGATCAAAATGCAAAAAAGTATGCTTTCCCATACAAACCGATCGTGCTCAAATTTTGCACAGATACTCAGGACCCGAAACGGAACCAAAAAAGCTTTGATCTGAGAAAACGGTTCCGATGACCCACACTAATATGTACCTATCGTGTGGCAGACATGAATATACTTTATGCCCAAGGAAGTTAAGGAAATTTCCATTACGAAAAGTTCCTTGACTGACCGGGTATTGAACCCTTCACACTCAGCATGGTCATTATGAATACCCACGCCTTCACAGCTGTGGCTATATAACCCATAGTAGTAGTTTGTAGTTCGTGAGAAACAAAGGGGTAGTCCCGGACATTTCGGCACCATTAAAAACGCCATGGAATCGGACATCATACCAATCTTATAATCTGACTTAATCAAGAGAGAACTTTTCACACTACGGGCTGCTGCTCTGGCTGATCGGTAGGGTTCACTGGTTGCTGCTCTATTGTGGGTAGCGAAGATGGATCCATCGGTACTGCCGGAACATTCGGTTCCAAAGGACCTGGAGCTGCTGCTTCTGCGGCCTTCATTTTCTGCTCCGCCCATTCGACCGGATGTGCTTTCTTCATGTGGGAGTAGTAGCTGGCGTTAGAATTGGTCGAGGCAGAACATATCTTGCAGGCGTAGAGTGCCTCCCCTGTATGGGTCGCTCGGTGTTCCTGTGGATAAGAATCAAACGTAAATTGAAGGAGCCTATACCTTATCTACTGTTGTTCTCTTACTAAAGTGTATTGTTTCATTTGAGATCTAACAGAAATGTTATTTATCCAATACGTAACTTACCTTCAGCGCCAATGGTCTCTTGAACCTCTTGCCGCAGAACTCGCATTCGTACTTTTGCTCCACGTGCACGAACCGTTTGTGGCGAGCCAGTGCTCTCGAATGCAAGTAATTTTGGTTGCAAATGTCGCAGATGTGTGGTTTGCCCACTTCGCTGTGCAGCTGCATATGTCTCGTCAACGCACGCTTTCCCAGCAACCAGTTCAAACAAATCGAACACTGAAGTTTCGTCTTATCACCGAGGCCCATGTGTACCTTCTCGATGTGCTGCTTGAGGTTACTGCGAGCGCTAGGACCGGCGAAAGCTTTTCCACATCGGTCGCAAACTCTAATGGTATGTTCATTTTTGTGCACAACTTTCAGATGTTCTTTCAGTTCTTGTGAGTTTGCAAATTCCTGCTCGCATATCTTGCAAAGAATCTTCTTATGATTAGCAATATGCGATCGCAACAGAGTTTCTTTAGCGAAAAATCGATTACATTGTTCGCACTTGAATGGTTTTTCCTCTGCGCTCCCATGGACGTTTTCGACGTGATCATTGAGATATCTTTTCCCCTTGAACGTTTTATCGCAACGCTCGCAGCGATACAATTCAGGATTCTTATGAACCAGGATATGATCTATCAAAGCCCACTTTCTGGCCAGCTTCTTGTCGCAGCACTTGATATAAGCCGGTATCCCGTGTTCCTTGCGGAAATGTTTTCTTAAAGATTCAAAGTCTTCCGCCTTCTCCTTACACATATCACATTCCATCGAGTAGAACTCCTGTATGCGAACGTCTTCCAGCGCCAATTCTTCTTTACTTTTCAGTGCGATGTCTTTCTTCCTTCTCCTTCTAGGTTTCGATACTTCCTCTTCGTCCACTTCACCCTCTTCTTTCTTTATCTTGGGTTCCTTTATTTTCCTCGGTCTTTTCGTTTTCTTCGTCTCTGGCTTATAGTCATCATCGTCATATTCAAAATCGGTGTCATCCTTATCTTGCTGTGGTGATTCACTTCTTGGTGCTGATTCTCTATTCTTCTGTCGAGTTTCACGAGTCGACACAGTCGGTTCCTCGATCTTCCTAGTGTCACTGCGTTTCTTACCGGACGGTTCTTGCTTCACCTCTATCATCGTTACCAACGGTTCGGCAAAAACGTCATCATTATCCCAGTCATCGAGGTCTGCATCCACGACGTCATCATCGTCGGCGGCAAAGTCCGCTGGACCTCCGTAGGATTCGTCCCGTTCAGGATCTGGTTTTTCCGTTTTGATAACATGTTGCTGGATTGCTGATAGTTTAAGCCGAGCGGCAGCAGCTAGCGTATCCTGATTATTTCGTACACGTTCTGAATATTGATGGAATTCGGAGACGATCGTCAAACAACTGCCACAGATGGTTGATGAAAAGCCAGGCTGGGGATCGATCTGTAAGCGAAGTGCTGATGTTATTCAATTGGAATGATCAGCTGTAGTTTATAATTGTATTGCCTTAGAAAACTAGTAATTAGGTATATATGTACCTATTTATAAATTTGTGAAATCATGAGCAACCTGGAAACTGAACTGTGCCCCCACAAGAGTCGAAAAACGAAACGACTAAAGGAGATCAAGGAGTGATATTTGGCAGTAAAAGAAAAGTCTAGCGCGTATTTTCAAAGAGGAAAAAAATTCAACTAAGCAATTAACATTCGACGTTTTGTTCCTAAACCCGCCCAATAAAGGATGCTAAAATATGGTAGAATGTTACTAAGGTGATAACAAAAGGCTAAAATTTTGAAAACATTTACATTTGATGTGCAAATTGCATAATGTTTTCCCAATTAAGTTTAGGTTTCCATGGGTCTGTGTCATTTTGCATAAGGTCACTTGGCATGAAGGCATTTGGCATAACAAAGTAGGGTGCATATCGATTATGCCAAATGATCTTATGCCAAACGACCTTATGCCAAAAGACTTTATGTCAAACATTTCCGCTCTCGATTTCCATATTATATTTTAAGGTGAATATATAACGAAGCCACCCCTAGAATTTTCAAGAGCACAAATCTGAAGTACCCAATGTCTGACCACGCTGAAAAGTTGATCGATTGATCAACTTTTTATCCATCATTTGGTTCATCAGATTTGTGCTCTTGAAAATTCGAGGGGTGGCTTCGTTGCATATTCACCTTAAACAAGTTTCAAACATCCATAAATGACGTAGCATGTTTTCCCATTACCCAATACATGGCTATAGCACAGACAAACAGACGTAACACTTGTGAAATTTCCATCGACCACGCTTTTAACGACCATTTTAAATCTTCATAGTTGTGGCTTTCACAACCAGAGGCGCGCGCATCGTTTTTCTTTGCTTTTGACGTTTTACACTAGCGCATTCTGTTGACGATATTGCACAACGCAGTGTTTCGTGAAACATTTTCACCCGGTGATGGTAGGTGTTACGTCTGTTTGTCTGTGGCTATAGTCATACTTTGTAAGACTTTCGCTCCCACCTAAAGTTCAACGCCATTTAAGGCTGGTTCCTATTACTAAACAATCTGGTCCATTCCGGGAATCGCACTCAGTATCACCCAGTATAAATCGGAAAATCAATAAGCGATCCGTGGTAAAAAAAAATCAAAAAAATCATCATAAACTACCAATGATTTATGATAGAATCTATCAAGCTTTATCTGTCAAGCTCTAACGAAGTTCGGTAAAACTTGCTAGCTTTACCAAATTTTCCTGTAGAACAAACATAACGGTTGAGATTTCGGTAAAACATTACCGAAGTCGGTGATTTTTTCTAAGCCAGTCTAACATGGGACTGACATGCGAAGAGCGGCAGAATATTTCAATTATACAAACACCATAAAATGAATGGGAGTTGACTTGAATTTGGTCCAGAAAATCAGGATTTTAATATGGTTAAGATACATAACAACCTCAATTTTCTATTGTAAAAGTGGCATTTACAATAAATATTGTGATGGGAAACCATTGATTCTGTTGTATCGTCTGAAACATTTAAAGCACAGAGAACAGACATCCAAGTCCAGTTCCGAAACTGTGTAAGGAATTTAACGGCCATTTGAAATCGGCAACACAAGTGGCAATACCGTGGCGCTGCAATCGGTTAATTTCTCATACTAATTAAATTCATCACTTGAAATGTTTTAATTCACCACTGACTGTGGCAATATGGTGTTTGGCGGCGTTAGTGTTGTCATCGTATATTGGTTTGCAACCTTACTCAAGTGAAGATTCAAATCCTTACACAACTTTCCGATTGAAATTTGTTCTAGCCTGGATGTCTGTTCTCTGTGTTTAAAGTGATGATAGCTACCATTCATGTTAACGTATTATAACAAAACATTCTATTGTATTTTTATGGTATTTTTATCAGGGAAGGCAGCATTTCTCAAACAATGTGTTGCGACTCACATAAACCTATTGAAGCAACCGTTGAAGCTTTTATCATATTTGTTGTACTTTAATACTTATTGCTTAAAAACAATGAGGATTCATTGAACAGCGAAAACCGCGGATTAAATATTATCCCTGATTAACCATCACGAAAATCAAGGCAATCTTTGATTATTTGATTCTCAATTTCATGAAACTGTTCAATAATCAGATAATCATGTTCTTCGCAGTTATTTACGCTTTTAAATGAATCCCTTAACAAGGCTGAATAGAAATAAGTGGATTATGTATATCCCTTTCGGGACGGAGAGAAAAAAAATGTTAAATTTCCATGGAAATTGTCTACACTTTGGCCACAGACAAACAGACGTAATACTTGCGAAATTTCCTTCGACTACGCTTTTAACGATCATTTTAAATTTTCATAGTTGAGGCTTTCACAACCAGAGGCGCGCGCATCGTTTTTCTATGTGTTTGACGTTTCACACTAGCGCCTTCTGTTGACGATATGGCACAACACAGTGATTCGTGCAACTTTTCCACCAGGTGATGGTAGTGTGAACTGGGCGATGGATTTCCATGAAAACCGTTCAAGGTGTTACGTCTGTTTGTCTGTGCTTTGGCTCTCTAGAAATCTCGGACATATCGAAACTTTTTCTTTGGCATATGGAAGAACTACGCTTTATCCTTTGATTTCTAACTTTGTCCACCTAGATAAAAAGGAAATAAAAAAAAAAATCGGCAGATAATACTTTTTCATGTTTTACTATTTTGCTCACTTTTTGTTTAAGTTGTAGTAACTCTCTCACGCAACGTAATCTAATGTTTGCACACATTCAAGTATGAGTAATGGTTCAATTATTGAAACAATGTTTTACCTAACTCAGAACAAACACTAAACAGATCAAAAAATTACGCAAAACTGTTGTTGCTGAACAGCACAATTGTGCTGGCTCGTCACGAAAGGGATACGCAAATAATAGGTCTTTCTCCGGATCTATGATGAACAAGCTGTCCACGGCAAACTTTGCCTTGCCTACTACGTTTTTTGACGTTTCAAGTTTCTAGCCAAGGCCCAAGACCAAGTCCCCGGTCAAAATGTATGGAAGATCAATTTTCAAAAACCCTCAATCTATGTTTTTTGCCTTATAAACCTTCCTTGAGTTAAAACTGACAGAACAAAACTAAAACGACCAAAATCAGACCTTCCGTTCGCGAGTTATGAGCGGTCCCATGTATGCCATACTGCATATATAGATAGACTATGTCACCGGTTCCCAACCTTGGCTCTCACGACCCCCCAGCTTGTTGTCACTTTTCAAAGTACAATCGAAAACGTGCCTGGGGGCAACAAGCAGTTGGGGATCGCGAAACGAAGGTTGGGAAACTATGGTCTATGTGGATTGGACTCTTTGAGTCACTGGAAAGCTAAAAAAAAACAAACAAGAGCTCGCAGCAGTTCTACAGCTACTACGCTACGCTGTCTCATAAGAGATTGTAGTAAGCCTACTGGATCATTTCGATGTAATCGTAATTTGAGCACAAATAAACTCAATTATGTTTGTAACAATTTTTACAAGCTGAATAATCTTATTGACAATATGAAAACACTCACCGCAAAATGGAACACTTCATTGATTTGTTTCTTCAAATCGGGCTGTTCAATCGTCCACTTGGATTCGTTCAGTGCTTCCAGGCACAGACGGCACTCCACCTTGGATGTGCTGTCCATTTTTTATCGCCTTCACCTTCCGCGGTGGTTGCGGAACTGCCTAGAACGGGTAAAACTACAGAAAAACACTTTTCGGTACGAAATAGCGTTGTAAAACTATTAAAAAACCAAAACTTTTAATTTTCAACTCGGGCCAAATGAAAACAAGTTTTATTCATCAATGACGCTCCCGCTTGGGGTTTGACGTTCGTAAGGGCAACTCCATCGGTAGTGTGTAAAGTGGATTTCTGTTGTTTTATGTAATAATCATTGGCATTTGCGCAATGGATCAAAGAGGCGTACTTTTCTAGCATTCGCCACATGTAAACAAATGCGCCATGATATATGGGCATTAAGATTGTAGCAGCTAAAATGCTTATGTTGCCGAGGTATATTATTGATCGATCACTCAGCCAAATAAACATAAGATTTCCATAAGACCTAACTTATGAAACGGCCCTTAAATTATTCATAATGATTAGAATGAATTTCATAAGGTCGCTTTATGACGCAAAATCGTCCCAGAGCTTGGCTTTTATATATGTTTAGCAACATGCTAGGCACCATGGTATTCTCAAGCGTCGCTAGCCGTGGGGATTAAACACGAGCTTAGTGATCCCGACGTCCATGGATCGAATCCAGTCTGCATCATTTTAAGAACTCACCAATTTTTCATCCCATACAAAATGTATGAAGTTTAAAAATTGACCCAATTTTCTCCAATTTATTGTAAGTTTTCTAATCATCGTAAAAGTTATCCTTAAAAAGTTCCGGTTACCAACCTCCCCTGAAAAGCGGAAACAAACTCCTGGTAACGAATGCAGAAAAAGCCAACGTCCTAGCCGAAGCATTCTCTGCATCACATAATAATACTCTGCCGGGAGACCCGACTACGACAGAAGCAGTTAATCGTTCCGTAGAAGAAATTGCGACAATGGATAACGTCAACGAGGATCCTTCAACATTGTGTAAGCCTGGTGAAATAAGAACAATTATTAAACAGATAAAATGTCGGAAAGCACCCGGCCAAGATGGAATACGGAACCTGCAACTAAAGCATTTGCCACGCAAAGGATTAGTGTTTCTCTGCAAAATATTCAACGCATGTCTGAAGTATGGGTACTTTCCAGATATTTGGAAAACTGCAACCGTAGTTCCAATTCCAAAGCCGAATAAGGATATAACAATACCGAGTAACTATCGCCCCATTAGCTTACTCAGCAGTTTAAGTAAAATTTTGGAAAGGATTGTCCTTAAACGCTTGAACAACCACCTAGAACTTGCTCAAGTAGTTCCAAATGAACAATTCGGGTTTAAGGCAGGTCACTCGACGTGTCACCAATTAGTGCGTGTGACCAAAATGATAAAAGCCGGATTCGAAGCGAAAAAATCGACGGGAATGGTATTATTAGATGTGGAGAAAGCATATGATACAGTTTGGCATGATGCTGTTATACATAAGCTTCATGTATCCCGTTGCCCAATTTATTTGGTGAAACTTGTACAGTCTTTTTTGACACAAAGACAGTTCCAAGTAACTGTAAACGGGACACTATCCGGCTGCCATAGCATCCCTTTCGGCCTTCCCCAGGGTTCCGTATTGAGCCCCACATTATACAACGTGTTCACCAGCGACGTCGAAATGGTGGACGATGTCGTGTATGGCTTCTTTGCTGATGATACGAGTTTCCTCACTACCCACGACGATGCCAAGATAGTGACTACCAAGCTCCAGCATGCCCAAAACAAACTGGAGGAATATCAACACCGGTGGAGGATCAAGATAAATCCATTGAAAACCCAAATTGTCTTTTTTACAAAGAGGAGAGCTGTACACCATTTTCCGTCGTCAATGTTAAAAATCAATGGGATTCCCGTTAAGTGGACGACGGAGGGAAAATATCTTGGACTAATCTTAGACGCTTAGACCAAAAATTGTTATTTGACAAACATATAAATGAAAGCATAGCTAAGGTGAATAGGCTAACCAGGGCATTATATCCGCTCATTAATCGAAGGTCTGCTCTACAACTCGCCAATAAGTTACTTCTGTTCAAATGTATTTTCCGACCAGTGCTAACATACGGATCTCCAGTGTGGCAAAACTGCGCCAGATCACACCTGAAACGCTTACAGGTTAAGCAAAATAAACTATTAAAATTGATCCTTGGATTACCCCCACACTTTCCGACGCTGGAAGTACACGATATCGCCGAGGTGGAAATGCTACAAAATTTCATCGAAAGACTAGCAGTCAACTTTAGTATCTCATGCGCGAATTCTTCAAACCCTCTCATTGAAGTGCTATAAACATGACTGTGATAGTAGTTTAGATAGGTTAAGCTCAATATTTAATTACTAGGGTTTTTTTTTTATTTTTCCCTAAAACAGATTATTACACAAAGTAGGCAATCAGCACTAAGTGTTCCGCAAGTATAGGTGAAATGAATGTAAATGTAGCAGTTGTAAGAAAATCAAAACTCTGCAAAAAAAACAAACAAGGCAACATGAATGTATTTGAAACTATTTCACTAAATAAATTAATTGAATTGAGAATTGAAAAAGTTCCGGAAAGCTTGAGAACTGAAGAGTGTTTTGGTGCATTAAGCTCAAAATCGACAAAATGGTCACTTACACTCCTTTGCATCTGGGCCCCTCAAATTAATTGTTTTTTTTTTTAAATTGAGGGGCCCAGAATCAAAGGAGTGTAAGTGCCCATTTTGTCGATTTTGAGCTGAGCATATCAAAAAATTCTTCAGATTTTAAGCTTTCAGAAACTTTTTTAGGATCTTTTTTACGATGATTAGAAAAATTACAATAAATCGTAGAAAATTGGAACGATTTTGAACCTCCATACATTTTGTATGGGATGAAAAATTGGCGAAAAACTTTAAACCTCATTTACTCGAAAGTAGGTTTTTGTCACTTACACCCCTTTGCTTCTAACCCCCTCAATTGTTTTCTTCGCCAAAACGAGCATCTAAACTGAGTGAACAAAATTAGTAGTAGTAAAATGTACCAGTCGTTAAAAGTTATACCACAGTTGACTCTCCACTTGTCGATGTTCTACTTCTCGATATCTCGCCCTCGATGGTTTGATCCTTGGTTTGGTCGGTCCCTTCAATCTGCCTACATTTTATCTTTCTACATGTTGATATCTCCTTATCTCGATTTCTCTCTCTATGCGTTTTGTTCTAGATGTTCTCTCCATACGTCGATATACCCGTTTTTACAGGTTGCTAGATCTCGTTTCTTAGGTGCAAAACATTCTGGGAAGGTGAAGTGACATCTGTTTGTTGACGGTTTTTCATAGTTACGGATGATTTTTCAATCTAGTGTGCATTACATTAGGGCCCATATAGCCGAGGCGGTAAACGCACGGGTATTCAGCATGACCATGCTGAGGGTGACGGGTTCGATTCCCGGTCGGTCCAGTATCTTTTCGTAAAGGAAATTTCCTTGACTTCCTTGGGCATAGAGTATCTTCGTGCCTGCCACACGATATACACATGCAAAATGGTCGTTGGCAGAGGAAGCTCTCAGTTAAAAACTGTGGAAGTGCTCATTGAACACTAAGCTGAGAAGCAGGCTTTGTCCCAGTGAGGACGTTACGCCAAGAAGAGAGAGAGAGTGCATTACAAATTGGTTCTTGAGTTCGATCTCTCTCTATCTCGATGGTCCCTTCAATATCGAGATGTAGAGAGTCAACTGTATGGTTTAAATGTTGAAAATAATTTACTACGACAAAATCTTATGTACGTGAAAGCCACGGGTATAAGCTTTCTGTTAAGTGGTAAAAAGTTTGTATTTGCACCGAATTTCATTGAAAAAATCGAATATTTGTCAATAATGATTTTAATCTTAATTTGAACCATCGTAATCATAATTTGAACCAATTTTAATCTTAATTTGAACTACTGGCAACAGCAGCTCGAGCTTCTTCCACAACAGCCAATTTCGTGCTGAACAATAGAAAAACATTTCCCATAACTATTTTTCATTAGGCAGTAGAATTTCAACTAAAAATGTTCTAAACTCTTCAGGAACTTGGAAACTAAATTTGGAATTTTTTATCCCCCAAGAGTAAACAAAACAACCACTAGTGCAGTCTGCAGGCCAATACTGGAAGCTTGCCCCGTTTACTAGTTCAAATTTAGATTACAAATGGTTCATCTTAAGATAACATTCTCCAAGTAAGAATTACTTAAATTTGATAATTTTATGCAAATAATGCGGAATATTATTCGGTTGGTCGATTCTACGATAAATAACACTAGTTTACAGCATTTTTGAACTCGGTAAGCTGATGATCATTTTTGGTGTAGAATCATGCCCTGAGTTCGAAAACGCGAAGGAAAAAAATTACAGTAGAGCGGAAAATTTTTCGACTTTCCATACAACGTTGATGATTTGAAATCGATTTTTGTTCTATTTTTAAGCAAAGTCGCTCACTTCACACATCTCATTCTTCGTAATCAATGCTCCGATTGAGCTGAATTTTTTACTGTAGCTCGCCTACATATGATATGTCAAATAAACGTCGAGAAAGAATTTTTAGGTTGTTTTTTTCTTATTGAAAAAAATACATTTCTTCAAAAAATTTTGGGAATTTTGCTAAAATTTAAGAAGATCGTCCCCAAAAATCGCCAATATCTTGAATTTCATCAATCTGACGCAAAACCTGTATTCAGATGATCGAATGGTATTGTATTCAGCTTTTAATTTATGGAAAAAGATTTAAATTTGGTTGAACAAAACGCAATATATTTGAATTTTAGTAAATTACATATTTTGAAAAATTACAAAACTCGATATTGAGGTAAAACTCAAAAACTGTTCTACTTTAAATTTTTTGAAGGTCGGTTTCGAAATCAGCACTAAATTGTGCTTCAAAAATTTTGGTCGTTGACAGAAGTTCACGACTTTCGTTTTATTTTGTAAACTTGTGTAAGCTTTCATTTGACGTGTTCACATATTGCGTGTGATACAATGCATGAGCTGTACGAGTGCACCGAAAATGTGCTTTCTCTGGGGGGAAATGGGTGAAATCACAGTGATTTTTAAATTGCCTGTTTTCCATGACAAAAACGATTTTTTTAATGCTTTTCAAGTCCATGTTATCAGCATTATCAGGTTATATTACGGAAAGCTGTTTAACATCTTTTTCGGGAAAATATTTCCCTAAAAAGTACGCCGTTTTAATGAATTTCGAAATGGTTCAAATTAAGATTACAATTTGACTAGTTCAAAGTTTGATTTCTTACCCTACCAGAGAAATTCCGTAGGCAAACAGTGTCGCGGAGAGACGTTTTTTTGTGACGGGCTTGGTGGTCAGCTTCAGATTCATATACAGGAGGACCTGAGTTCAATGCCTGGCCCTGGCCCATCTCTTTCCTCCTAATCAGATATATTCGAATTTTCATTGGTGTTAAACAGATGTTTTTTTTTTCTTGAGTTCATTCCTTTTGACCCTGTCAAGTACCCTGCGTACTTATATATTATCTTAGTTTAATCAGCAACTGCTCCCGCGATTAGCAATCATTCAACAAAACCGTAATAATAGACCCTTCACTGCCCCTATAACATAATTTATGTTCAACGCGTTGGTGCTGATGGGGTGATCTTATGCACGACTGTTTTGGGATGAAAGCCTGTTTGACAACTAGTTGAGCCATTTTTTCAACCTAATGTCATTTGAACTTCTTTTGATATCATCAGCCTTACAAGTTTGTGATTTTATCCTTGCCTTTTTCAGTCTTTCGTTGTTTGTTCCTTTTACTGTAGTTAACCCTTGCTTGATGAGAATTTTCGGATTAAAAAACTTACATATCAACGTATCTTGGTTCCTTGTTATTTGAAAATAAAAAGTATAAATTAGTTTGCATTGTTAACTTTGCTTGAATTCTCTAAAGCCCGGATTAAGGATTGTGGGGGTCCGGACCGTAGCGAATGTGGGAGGCCCTCGGAGCTACAAAAGCTTGCAAATATTTATGATTATTCAGATAGTCGAGCAGCACTAAAAGTATTGGGTGCCTAAAAATGCGCTTTGAAGCCTTTCTAGAAATGCATCCTTTCTTTGCAGCTGTTGTGCCTGTAAACTAATAAATATTAGGTTCCAGGTCACTGTGGCATTGAAGGAAATAAAATGGCCGACGAGCTTCTAATTACAGTTTACTGACCCAGTACCATGCTGTGATATTATGAACTGTACAATGAAATAAAACTGAAATGCTGGGCTGAGCAAAAGGTGATATCCAATTGGATGGATATAAAAAAAATGCCGTCAGTCAAATTCAGAACACCAAAGGTTTCTAAAACCAAAAAGTTCTCAGAGCTCAACAACAGATCTCTATTTTACATACACTGACACAGTAGCTGGGCACTGCCTGAGCCGATATCACTTATGCCAAAGTCATTTGGCATAAGGTCACTTGGCATAAAATTTGGCATCATGGACATTTGGCATAATGAAGAAGGATGCATTTCGGTTATGCCAAATGTCTTCATGCCAAGTGATTTTATGCCAAACGACCTTATTCCAAATGACTTTATGCCAAATGTCTTGGTTGAGAACCACTGGATTGGAAAGTCTCTCATACTCTCGTCGTTCTGCGTGCTCGCCGATAGCATTGTGATATGCCTTCGGCCGATGCAAAAATCGCAGAGATTAATTAGAAGTAATGTAGCCTCCGTGTAGTAACGTGTCGTCTTTGTAATGTAGGGTGGGGCGGGGCAAGATGGGTCACCTAAGGATGGATCACCATAATTTTGTAAATACAAATCGTATTGGTTTGTATTCGTCCGCTACTCTTTAATACACTAGTTAGCTATGCTGAAAGTCGATAAAAAGTTCATTAAATACAAAAAATGATGTTAAACAAGCAGTTTTAAAAAGTGATCGATTTTGCGCCGTGAAAAAAGTGCGGGGCAAGATGGGTCACCTTTTAGGTAATTCACATTTTCTCAACGAAAAACGTCAAAATAAAAGATTTGTTCCGCATTCATATATGCTCCATATCCATACTGAGTAAACAAGAGCTACTAGTAAACATTTTAAAAATTTATTTGGAATATAAAAAACTTTACGATTTGAGTGGTCCTAAGGCGACTTGAAAATCGATGTTTTTACTAAAAAATTATCATAATTTTATGTTATAATTTTGAGCGTTAATTCCGCTTGATTGAAGTCATTTATGAGATAGTCTTGTAATAAAAAATAAAGAACTTTTGAATGCTCCAAAAATACGTTCAAAATTGAAGGTGACCCATCTTGCCCCGCGGCCGTTTATATGGAAATTATATGGAATGTATCGCATAAGAAAAGTGGCTAAAAACCATTTTATTTTTTATTTCCAATGAGAGTGAATAATTTTTTAATCAATGCCCCAAACTTTTGTATATTCATGCTGGTCATCTAACAAAATTATTAACCCTTTATAAGGCAGTGGCAACTATATTGCCACCTACTGTTTGTATTTTTTTTTCTGTTTTATAACAATTTATTTCGAACTTTATTTTTGGTTTACGCAAAATTGGGACTACTAACAACGCCTGGTATTTTTTTGGTACTAAACAAAGCTTTAACAACAATTTAGGAGCAATTTGTAGTCTCAAAAATGGCTAATTTTGACCGCGTGAAGAAAATTAGCTCAAATTTATTGTAAAATTATAGATTTGGTAAATATTTTAAGATATAATCAAATTCTGGGTTGACATGAGCTGAACTACACAGTTTATATTATGGGTTAAGCCCCAATCCACTCTAAAATCTCTTTTCCGGCTTTTTGTCGAAGTCAAAAGAAGAAAAGTACCCTAAACGGGCAGTGGCAAGAATATTGCCACCAGCGCTGGTGGCCTAAACGGGCAGTGGCAACTATATTGCCACCTCAAAAGCTCGTTTTTGGGGTTAACGGGCAGTGGCAACTATATTGCCACCAGCGTTTTTGGCCTAAACGGGCAGTGGCAACTATATTGCCACCTAGATTTTTGAGAGTTTCTTTTAAACAAAAATTGATTTGTATATGTAATCATGTATATAATCACTTGCATAATAGTATGCGATGATAACTCTTCTAGTTTTCTTGGCCTTATAAAGGGTTAACATAATCAAAACATAAGTAATGCGCCCGAAAATGGCACTGACCCATCTTGCCTCGCGACCCATCTTGCCCCGCCCCACCCTATATTTTATAGTATAAATAAAGTATGTTTTAATTTGTTATTTCGCTACACCTGGGTTCAAACTGTCATGTCTGTCGGCCACCCCGAACTCCAGGTCGTACATAATAGTCTTGAAAAAATTTGACCCGAATCAGTGTGATAGGTATCTGTTGCAGTTGCAGGCAACAGATGGCTTATATATATATATATATATATATATATATATATATATATATATGTATATATATAGCTAGAAGGGAATATCAGAACGGCACATGCCACTAAATTTCAGCTTATTGGACGCAGTGGCATAATTTCCTTCAACGGGGAGAATAAAAACATCACATCTACGGATATGACGGGAGGTCCAAGGCCAACTACCCAACACCTACAAAACTAACTTTACCCTTCATTGAATGAAACTTTATTATGCGAATGTCTTATTTAGAGCTCATGATGAATCGGAATCACTTGCGCTAAAAAAATATTGCATGAAGCAAAATCTAGTACTACGCGTGTGTCTTCAAACACTTAAAGTCACAGCTGGCTCCGTTGTTGCCGGTCGAGTCGCTTCTTCAGCCTTCAGCTTCTGCTCCGCCCATTCGACAGGGTGTTGCTTCTTCATGTGCGAATAGTAACTTGCGTTGGAGTTTGTCGTGGAGCCACATATTTTACACGTATATAGCGCTTCTCCAGTGTGGGTTGCTCGATGTTCCTACGAAGGACGAATGTTCCGTTAAAATCAATGCCTCAAGTAGCGTATTGCTCAAGGTTGAAAGACAAAACGTCGAAAGAGAAAAGAATAAGATAATAAAACATACTCAGCAATTCATTATTACCTTCAAAGCCACCGATTTCCTAAACTTCTTGCCGCAAAATTCGCACTCATATTTCTGCTCTCCGTGCACGAAGCGCTTGTGCCGCGTCAATGCCCTCGAATGAGGATAGTTTTGGTTGCAAATGTTACAGATATGCGGCAGGCCTACCTCGCTGTGAAGTTGCATATGTACCGTCAAACATCGCTTTCCCAGCAGCCACTTTTGACAAAGGGGGCACTGGTGTTTCGTTTTGTCACCCAGCTTCAAATGTACCCCTTCGATGTGCTGCTTGAGGCCACTGCGAGCGCTTGGTCCTGAAAACGACTTCCCGCAGCGATCGCAAACCCTAGTCAAATGTGCGTTATCGTGAACCGTTTTCAGGTGTTCGTTCAGGAAACGTGAATTTGGGAACTCCTGGTTACACTGAGAACAGTGCACTTTCCTGTGGTTGGAGATATGCGTTTTGAGAAACGACTCTTTGGCGAAATATCGGTCGCATTTCTCACACTTGAACGGGCGCTCCTCGATGCTTCCATGCACATTTTCCATGTGCTCCTGGAGGTATCTTTTGCCTTTAAAAGTTTTATCGCAAGGCTCGCAACGGTACATCTTTGGGTCGACATGAATCAATATGTGATCGACCATGGTTCCCCTTCTCATCAGTTTCTTGTTGCAGCACTTGATGTATGCTGCCATGTCATGATTCGCCCGGAAGTGTTTCCTCAGCGAGAACATATCCTTCGTCCTGTCACCACAGATATCGCAAACCATTTCGTAGAATTCTTGTATGCGTATGTCGTCTTGTTTCCGTTGTTCCTTGCTTGATGTTTCGCCTTTCTGGTGTTTCTTCTGTGCGGTGGAGTCGTCGGATTTCTTTCGTCGCGTCCTTTGTTTCTTCCGTTCGGGCTGATATTCGCCGTCGTCTTCCGTTGAATTGTCTTCATCGGTGCTACTTTGCTCTGGAATCTCCTCTTTCGTTGCTTTGATTTCACCTTCGACCTCTTCTTTTTCGACTTTCAGTTCATTCGTGCTTTTTCGTACCGAGGTCCGCTTTTGTCGTTTCTCTTTGTTTGTTTCCCCTTTATCATTAGTTTCTGTCAACTTCTGAAGAGATCTTGTTCTTCGCTTAGCTTGTGGCTCCTTCTTAACTTCAACTGTAAGTGATTGGACGAAGACTTCATCGATACAAGTGTAATCAGCGTTGTCTACGTTGTCATCATTACATTCGTCGTTACCACCGAACTCCTCAATGCATTCCTCCTTTGCTTCCAACTCCTCATCCAGTGTTTCAGACTTGATCGAGTTAACTGGTAGGTCTTTTAGCCGAGCAATGAGTTTGTCCTGGTTGCATCGTACTCGCTCCGAGTACATGTAGAATTCCTCGATCATCGTCAAACACACGATACAGATATCGGAAGAAAACCCGGACTGAGGATTGACCTAAAACAGACAGACCTTGGTAGTCATTTGGCATTATAACGCTTAGGATTAAAGTCTTTTCCCGTTACATCATAAGGTAGACTACGCACGCCGACTCTTGGTCGGGTTATCCAACGATATCACATCCTAAAAAGCAATCGAGTAGCGGGACCAGGCCAAGCCTCGGTCGGTTCTCGAATTTGTGTACTAATAATAGCCCGGCTCTATAAATAACCCGTATCGTGGGTAGAACACCTTAGAATGGTGCGTTGCGGTGTGAGATCTACCAAATCAAATTTGGATCTTGATATTTACCGTATTTATCAATATTCCAAGATCAAAGTCTGATGCACTTTTTCGTGTTTTGTAGTTTATTTTGTTTCAATATACTGCTAATTAACATTTTATTTCAGCAGGATTCAGGTAATTTTATTTTACTAATATGTAGCTTATTTGACGTACGATGTTAATATTGTTTTATATTTCAGATGATCAACCGAAGAATCTAGTAATTCAACCAAATGTCATCAAGACGACGAGGAAACCAGGATAAATCGGGCAGAGAACTGATTTGAAGGAGTCTAACAATGGTGTGCCTGAACGTTGACCAAGCGTATCCTTTGGAGTTTACCCTTCCACTAACAACACCCAAATTCCCGTGACACTAGGCCTGAGAGATCGTAGAGCTGTCTACATTTTTCATAGGTGTCCAAAACTAACCATCCTTTCCCATCCCTCAGCAGTCGCAAGGACGTGGCCAGCACAGTGCTCGACCATTGGAGGATTGCGTCAGTCTTGTCTAAGAGTCAGAGATTAATCCCAAATCTTTGTGCTTTGGTTCGGACCGGAAAAAGGCATAATAACAGCGGTCTAGGACTCTACCACCTACGAATTTGTGCGATGCGCTTAATGCTAATGCTAAGGCCAGTAGTACACAGGGTCAAATATTTGACAAGGAAAGAACTCAAGAAACAATATCAGTTTGACAATAATGAAAATTCAATTTAACCCTTAAAGGCGCACGACAATAAAAAACTGATTTAAAAAATAAATTAATAATTAATAATAAAAGTGAATTTCAATTATTTTGGAGCGTTTTTAGGTATGTTGTTTTAAAACAACATTGCGCTTTTAAGGGTTTTAATGGTCGTCCAGCAAAGCGAGCGAAGCCTTCTGTAAGACATGAACCTCTTCCTATATGACCACACGGGGGTTTGGGATCAAGCTAGCAAACCAACGCGAACCGTTATAGAGGTGGCGGTAGTGTTCGGCTATTTTTAATCATGGCGTTGCGGACAACAAATTTGAATTTGTTTGTTCTAGCTGTCACGTCGGTTCGTCGGTGATAATAGTATGAACCGTATACCTAATAAAACTCACCTGGAGGAATGACAAAAGTTTTATGCAGCTCAAAGCAGGAATGGGAAATGTCGCAAAAATGTTAATTTTGTGATTGGCTGATTTTACTGCTTCTAGAAATGTTTATCAACATTAACCATTGCCCATAAGTTATGGAAGTTAGGGAAGAGAATTGTTGCACAAAACAAGCAACAAAGACATCTCAACTGGTAATAGATAATGACATGGTCTTGAAAATGTTTGTTGCAGACAAAAAGGGAGCTGAATTTGTTGCAAGCTTTTCAACTCGTGAGTAATCGATTATTACTTAGGACCGAAAATCGGAACTGTTTGATTGATCTTCAACAGCATTGCAGTGTTTAAAATTTAAAATTAAAATTTAATACAGACTCGAAGTTACCGATCGAAAATCGCAATTCGAGGCTTAGAAATCTCCAAACTGGTGATGTACGATGTTTATCGTATTCTGTTCAAGTTGGGACAAACTTATGTCGCAATGGGTGGGTTGTCGCTACAAATGTAGGTTGTGACATTGCCATTATTGTCGCTCGATGGTTGAAATTTGATTCAGGGTCCATAACTTATGAGCATTATGAATGGTGATGCTCGTGGACGGAAATTCGACCGCAAAATGGAAAATGTCATGACTGAAAACTGAAAAATGTCATGACAGTTTTTCCATGAAACTGTGACATTTTCCATCACTGACTGAAAAATACTGCTCTAATTCTCCAACACATATTTTGAAAATTCGCATGGGGCGTACTGCCGGTATGCTTAGGCCATAGGTATCCGCCTACCACTCCCAAGGATAAGGAAATGATTCTATTTGATCTATTTGGTAATGCATTTTACTCTTACCGTGAAACGGAACACCTGGTTCAGTTGTTCTCTAAGTTCCGGTTGTTCGATTGACCACTTGGGTTCGGTCAGCGCTTCCAGACATAGTCGACACTCCATGATTGCTGCTGTACTTTCCATGGCCGCTTAGAAGTTAGGCCCGACGTTCCAGGACTTATCTGTACTTAATAATTAGCACATGAAATAAAGTTCATGTTTGTTATAAATTAGGCGAGCAAGTGAAGTAAACATATTTTTATAAACAAGACACGCAAACAAAATCAAAACAAACTTTTTTTTAAATGTCTAACTACACTCTGAATTCAAAAGAATCAATAACTATTTTAAGGGTGTGAACCATTTCACTTGTTCGTTTAACTTTTAGTTAAAATTTGACACTTCGATAGTTATTTTGAAAATAACCCTACTCGCGAGCAGGGTTAGTCTTGACAGTTCCATAGTTATTTTTTGTTCGCAATGATTTGGCTGCGTACTGTATTTTGTTCCAAATAACTACTCCTCTGTCAAATTTCAAATGGGCCACCGTCGTGATTATTTTTTAACTTTTCGATGGCAAATAACTATCCAAGTGTCAAATTTTAACTAAAAGTTAAACAAACAAGCGAAATGGTTCACACCCTAAGTTGTACAACTACTCGGTGTACGTAAAATAAGTAGTTTTTACCCTAGTGTGACCTACCCTTAGATTTCAATTAAAAGTTTTTTTCAATATAATAGGTACGATGCAAGATTGCAACCATTCATTTGCAAAAATTTACATTCATTTGCTATCATCTCAGTTCAGAAGCATGCTATCGAAAAACAATGTATGAATGAATTTAACCTTGTAGTTTTATCTGAAAGTTTGCCGAATAACATTGGGGTCGCACACGCATTCCAAAGTCGTGAGCGAGCTGTGAAGGCAACTTTCCACAGCGTGAATGAAATTTACAATCATCGCGTGGAGAGTTGCCTTCACAGCTCGCTCACGACTTTGGTATACGTTTGCGACCCCAATGTTATTCGGCAAACTTTCAGATAAAACTACAAGGTTGAATTCATCCACACATTGTTTTTCGATAGCATGCTTCTGAACTGCGATAATAGCAAATGAATGTAAATCTTTGCAAATGAATGGTCGCAACCTTGGTACGATGTTGAAATTTAGCTAATAAATATTATAGCGCATTTAGTTCACCACTGGACTATCGCACTAGTTTTCACGAGTGCGAAAACGCTAATAAAAGTGCGCGATTGCATCAAATCAACTCGGTGTCTTCAGAGCACTTATTCACCATAGATTGAAGAAATAGTGCGCCGAAGACATCAACCTGAATTGATGCAATCGCGCACTTTTATTTACGTTTTCGCACTTATGAAGTCGCAGTTCGCAGTCCAGTGGTGAACTAAATGCGGTATATTTATATGAACAATAGTCTATTTTACGAAACGACAACAGTGTTGATATTGATATTAACACTCACGGGCTTGGGCGCGACCTCCTGTCAAATTTTCATTCATGAAATTAGCGATCAGCTGATCCGAAACGTCTCGTAAAATGGCTCATAATCAGATTCTAGGGGTTTTGACCGAATTAAGGCCCACTAGTAGTGGGTCACTAGTAATCCTACATTATAGAGATCTGCGGAGGCGGCCATTGTAAGCCAATCGTGCAGAAAGAACTGTCAAAGTGTGAGCCAAATGAACAGGCTGATCGTTCGTAAGAAGGCGTCGATTGAACGGTATTGCAATCCGAACTAAATAAATTAAAATTATTTATTTTTAATATCGAGAAATTGACGGTATATGTAAGTTTAGTAAAAAGATAGAATTCAATTAATTCTGCTTTCAAAAGCTCAAGCTTATGACGAAACTTTTGTTGCTGCACTTCTCGAAAAAACTTTCATTGCTGCTTCTTGCTTCAGTTCTGCCGATATGTTTAGCTTAACACTTTGCAATAAATTTCAGATTTCATCGATTGCTCCGCTATTTTTTTCAAAATTTTGAAAAAAAAAATCTACCATAATTAGAAAATGTAAACAAAACAACTTGAACCACTACGAAGTCACGCACAAAGTTTGAACATCTAGCTTTGCAGCAAGTGTTGGCAGCTGATGTAAACAAAATGAACAGCGTTGCCGAATCGACATATGTAACTTCCGCTTATCTCTACACTGAAAAACAAGAGAACCCAAATTTGAGTATTTTTAAACTCACTTTTGAGTTATTTTTTGTAACCTCTTTCATTCGCTCTGTTTATTGTTGTCAGAGAGTGAATAGCAAAACAACCCAACTTTGAGAGTTCGATGCGGGAAGCCAAAATTGAGTAAGTGACACAGTACCGAAAGTTGGGTAATTTGAACTGACGGTTGAGTAGAAAGAACTTCGACTCTAGGTTCTATGGCCGTATACGCCTAAATGCAAACTACCTACCTCAACATCGACTCCATCAACTCAAAATTGGCTTCCCGCAAGCAACCTCGAAGTTGGGTGGAATGAACTCACTTTTGGGTACTTTCGTTTTTCCGTGTATGTAGAGGATTTCTATGGGTCACTACCCAGAAAAGCCACTAATTAAAATAATTTATTCTTTTTCGTTTAGTGTGCAAATGCACCCCGACTGACTGACAGGTTCGGAGAAAGCGCAGTGAAGTTTGTTGTAAAGTTTGCTAAATGTTTATTTTGCATTTATACGAGGTATTTTTCTATAATTATTAATAATATAACTGTGCCTAAAGTAATACGTTTAATTACAGCTCGCAAAATGAACGATACAGCGGAAGTGTCTGGAGGAAGCTCCTCCCCGGAATCCGCACCAAAACAATCCAAGGAGGAAAATCTATCAGGAGAGTGTCGGCTTTGTTTGGATCCATTCGGGGTGAATGTAGTCTCAATAGCCGATCCCCAGTTAAAGGAACGAATGGACAAAGTGTTCCCATTTTCGGTGAGTTTGCTTGAAAATTTCTCCTTAATTAGGTAGTTAGTTGATTGATGACAACACATTCATTGTATCATTTTACAAGAGCACCATGTCCCATCTCGATAGGGTAACTAGTTTAATGCCATTGACACCGCCCCCCCCCCCCCCCCATGCATCGGGAACATCCATCACGTAGGTCACACTCAAATTGAGAATTTTCAACATCAGGATAAATATATTCCTGAAAGAATCGCAGGACGAATTTCTGAAAGAATTCCTTTGCGGGAGGTGCAAAGGTATTCTTGAAGTAGTTCATGGCTTGTATTCTTGAAAAAATCCGTGGATGACATCTTGGAGAATTTCCTGGTCCCTGTACGCATCCCTGTACAATTATCTTAAATAATTCTAATATTACTGGAGGAATTGCTCTAGAAATCCTTGAAGTAATTAACTGCAGGTATTTCTAAGAAGCATTCTTAGACAAAATCTTGGGTACATCTCAAGGAATCACAATCGGAATTCCCGGTGCAATCCCAGGGAGGGAAACCTAAAGGAATTCTTGGAGGAATGCCTGGAAACATTTCTGAAGAAATCCTTTCAGGAATCTTAGGAGAAACTCCTTTAGGAATCTCTGTAGGAATTCCTGGAAGAATTTCCCTAAAAATCCTAGAGGGCCTTTCGAAGGAATACTTGGGAAAATTTCTGAGATTCTTGGAGGAATCCCTGAAGCAATTCCTGTGGGGATTCCTGGATAAAACCCTGGATGGATGCTGGGAGCGAGGCCTACAGGAATTCCTGAAAAAAATACCTGGAGGAATTCCTGGATTAATACCAGGAAAAAATGCTGGACGAATTCTTGGAAGAATTCCTTGAGGAATGCCTGAAGGAATTCCTAGAGGAATCTCTGGGAGCATTCCTGCATTAGTTCCTGAACAAATTATTGGAGGAATGCCTGGAGACATTTTTGAAGAAATCCTTTCAGGAATTCCTGGAAGAATACCTAGAGGAAGTCCTGGAGGAATCCCTGGAGAAACTCCTCGAGAAATCGCCGAGGCAATTCCTATAGGAATCTGCAGTAATCCCTGGAGGAATTCCTAGAAGAATTTCTCTGAAAATCCTAGAGGATTTTTTGAAGGAATACTTGGGAGGATTTTCTGAGCCTATCTCTGGAAAGATTCCAGGAGGAATCTGGAGAAATTCCTGGAGCACTTCCTGGAAGAATTACTAGAAAAAGTCCTGGAGAAACTCCTGGAGAAATCCCTGAAGCAATAGGAGGCAATCAGTGAAGTACTAGATTGAAAGTAGTGAGCTGGATTTTTGTATGGTGAGATGATCGATTCTCCATTTCTGCAATGAAATGGTGCAAACAGCGTGGGTTATATGATTTCTTGCCTAATTTGATGCTGTTTGAGCAAAAGTTTGGATAACTGTGTTGTTGTATTATGTATTTCTTGCAATTCAACAACACAGTTACCCAAACTTTTGCTCAAACAGCATCAAATTAGGCAAGAAATCATATAACCCACGCTGTTTGCATCATTTCATTGCAGAAATGGAGAATCGATCATCTCACCATACAAAAATCCAGCTCACTACTTTCAATCTAGTACTTCACTGATTGCCTCCTATTCCTGTCCTCCTGGATAAACCCCTGGGGGAATGCTTGTAACGAGGCCTGGAGGAACTCCTGAAACAAAAACCTGGAGGAATTTCTGGAATAATGTCAGGAAAAATTCCAGGAGGAACGCCTGGAGGAATTCCATGAGGCATGTCTGAAGGAATTCCTGTAGGAATCTCTGGAAGCCTTTCTGCAGGAACTCCTGGAGGAATCCCTGAAAGAACTCCTGGGGGAATTCCTGAACAAATTATTGGAGGAATTCCAGAAGCAATCACCAGAGGAATTCCTAATTGAATTCCTAAACAATTGCGGAAATTCCAGGCTGAAATTCTGATGGAATGCCTGGAAGAAATTCCTGGAGAAAACCTGAAGGAACTCCTACAGTAATTCCTGAAGGGGCAATTCCAAGAGGAATCCCTGGAAGAATTCTTAGAACTTCCTGGAGAAACCCAAGGAAGAATTTCCGAAGCAATCATAGGAGGAATTCTTAAAGGAATCCCAGGAGTAGCTCATGAAGAAATCCCAAGGGAAAGTATTGAAGAAATATCAGAAGAAAATCTTGAAAAAATCCAGAAGGAATTCCAAGAAGAATTCGTGGAGCAACTCCTGGAGGATTCCCTGTAGCAGTTTCTGAAGGAACCCCTGGAGGAATTTCGGAATGAATTCCAGGTGGGATTCCTGAAGGAATACCAAGAAAAGTTCCTGAAGGAACTTTTCGAAGGAATGTTTAAAATAATCCCTGGAGCTGTTCCTGAAAGAATCCCTGAAGGAATTCCCGAGTGATTCTCTGGAGGAATTTCTGATAGATTCACTGGAGGAACTCGTGGAGGAACAAATACAAATGTCAGCGCACCCTAAGGGTAAATTGATTTCGCTGAAATTTTGAACGTAGCTTTTGAGAGCCAAAAATAACTGATTCAGGAGGTAAGACCTGGTAAGACTGCATTATTCGAATTATAAGTGTGGGCCACTCTAGTTTAGATATTGAGAGTGTCTAGTTTAGTTAACTGAATTACCTCTTCGTAATTTTTCCAGATCCAACCGGTGGATAAATTCCCCATCGGAGTGTGTCAAACATGCTTCTCCGTTATAACAGAATTCCACAGCTACACGGAAAAAGTTCAGCTGAATCAACATCAGCTGAGTGCCCGAATGGCTGGGCAATCGGAAAAGATGGTAGATACAATCAAAGAAGAGGCCTCCCTAGAACCGTCGGTAGAAATGACCGAATCACAAGTACCGATGGTGTTCAAGGACGAGCCTCAGCAACCTTCCGACCCTTCAGATGACCCAGACGACGTTAAGGAAGATGTTGACGTTTATGTAGAGGAGTATAGTCCGCCGAAGAAGCGTCAGTACAGGAAACGAAAAAAGGTCAAGGCAAAAGATTCAAACGATGAATCCGACTCGGATGATGGGGAATCGAAACCTGCTAAAACAAAGAAGTACAACGTCAAACCGAAGGAGGAACGAAAGAAGGATGAAAAGCTTGTATCGGAATTCTACCGAATGGCGTGTGATCTATGCGGAGCCGTACTGGCCGATGTCACTTCTCTTTACTCTCACTTCCGCAAAGAGCATCAGGAAAAAGGATATGTTGTGTGCTGTGACAAGAAGATATTCAAGCGATGCTTCATGTTGGAACACATGAAATTCCATACTAATCCTTCGGCATACCGGTGCGAAATTTGCAACAAGAACTACAAGAACAAAGTCTACCTTTCGTTGCATCAGATAAAGCTGCACGGAAAAGAAGAGGATCGGCCCTTCAAGTGTGACCGCTGCAAGCAGTCCTTTGCCAAGAAATATCAACTACAAGCTCACATGGTGTCCCACGAAAAGGTACAATGTCCAATATGTTCCCGCATGATGGGCAACAAAATGGCCCTGGCCACTCACATAACCAACCAGCATTCCAACAAGGATCGCAAATTAATTTGCGACACCTGCGGAAAGGAATTCCTCAATAAGACATGCTTCGAGCGACACGTCAAGGAGCACCAGGGCATCGAAGTGCATCCGATGTTGGAGTGTCACATTTGTCACAAGTGGCTCAAGGGAGAGCGCTGTCTGCAAAAACATCAACGTTATTCGCACTTCGAAACGGACCAGGTGCACACATGCGACATCTGCCATCAGAACTATCCCAACTCGAGGGCGCTGTGGAGTCACAAGAAGGTAGTGCACGTGGAAGAAAAGTTCGAATGCGAGTTCTGCGGAAAGCGGTTCAAGCGAGCGGTCAATCTCAAGGAACATCGCACTATCCACACCGGCGAACGGTTGTACTCGTGCGAGTACTGCGGGGCGTCCATGAACTCCAACGCCAATCTGTACACGCACGTCAAGAAGAGTCATCCGGTGGAGTATGCGGAGAAACGGCAGCAAGCGGCTGCCATGAATGGGCCGAAAGCCTAGCGAAGGTAAGTAGCGGATTTTGGTTATATAGGAATATGGCAAGACATGTAAAAACTGTGGTAGTTATTTATGCCGAAATATTGTCCTTAACATCGTTTGGAAGGCGGGAGATTTTTGGAGTTGTGAAGTTCATAGAGAGTACTCAATTTAGAAAATACGGGTAATCTTCGTTATACAACGATAGTCGTACTGACTAGGGCTGAGTTTAAATCCTGGTTCGGATAGGGATATATTCGATACAAACATATCGGTTAAAACACAATACAACAATTTTGTTCAAATTCATGGGAAGGAAAGGATAAAAACACAAATTCACACGTAACGGGCACTGGGTGTTTCAAGCTAAGCCCTTTTATGAGCTGTTTTGGATTCTGGAAATTTCATTGCAATTTAATAGCCGGAAATGTATGTTTCTATTCAAAGTTGATTGACCTAATGCCTCATACCATCGTCTACTAACTGCTTTGAAATACTCAGAGGTTTCTTTCCAAAATTGCTAGGTAATTCTGACTTTCTGTAGTATAATTTATTTTCATGAGTTTTATTAAGTATTGGAGAATGTTATTCGTTAAACCTAATTCTCAAGCTACTTTTGCAAATTACCCATAAGTGAACTCAATTGCCTTCTTCTTCGCTTCCAGCCATTCTTCCGGGTGTTTGTTCTTTTTGTGGGCATAAAGATTGCCTCTGGAATTGCTAGTCATACCACACACGTCGCACGAATACAACGGTTGACCCGTATGCGTTGCCCTGTGCTCCTTCAAATAGATCTTCCTCTTGAACTTTTTGCCGCAAAATTCGCATTCAAACTTTTCCTCCACGTGCACCACCCGTTTGTGGCTAACCATGGCTCTCATATTCGGGTACGTCTGGTTACAGATATCACAATTTGCCGGCTTGCCTCTTTCGGAGTGCAATGCCTTTATGTGGATTTTTAGACACTGTGGACCGCTAATCCACTTGCTGCAAATGTGACACTGAACCCGTTCCGTCGTAAGCAATCCCTGGTGCTTCAAGATGTGCCGGTCCATCGCCATCTTGGTACGGAATTCCTGTCCGCATGTTTCGCAAATCAAGCGCTTTCGCTCACCGTGCATCATTTCCATGTGACACTTCAGCGTAAAAGCACTAGCCATCATCTTGTTGCAAATGGTGCACTCCGCTTGGACGTGTGTTTGCAAATGGGCCTTCAGAAGAAATTCCTTCGGGAAGCTTCGATGACATTTGTCACACTTGAAGGGCTTCTCCTCCGAGCGGCTATGCGACTTCAAGTTGTGTAAGTTTAGATAATACTTCGTTTTGTAACTCTTGTTGCACAACTCGCAACGTAATTTATCTGGTTGCACATGCGAATCAATATGCTCTAGTATCCTGGACTTCTTGTACATCACACGATTGCAGCACTTAATGCTAGCACGTACATTATGCTTTCTTCTCGTGTGTTGCTGTAGCGCATACAGCTCATCGAATGACTCTGAGCAAACTTCACAAGCCAGCTTGAAGAATTCTTTTATCTTACGATTTTCTTCCTCAGTCTTCTTGATTTTGTTCTCATCCGGTTTTTTCTTCTCGACCTCTTCCTTTGATCGCTTCGTGTACTTCCGTTTAGTTCGCTTCGGTGCTGGCTCTTCGCTGCTTTCGCTCGAATAGGAATCATCGTTGCAGTCGTCTTCTTCCTTAATTTCATCCACGTAGACTTCTTCGCTTTGCACCGGATCATGCTCTTCCTGTTTCTCTCCATCAGGCATTTCCAACTTGAGCGATTCTAGCACTATCTTTGATTTGTACTCTTCTTCGCTGATAGCAGCCTCCTTCAACTGGTTCTGATTGCTTTGAACTGTTTTGTGGTACGAATACCATTCTGATACCTTGCAGCAACAGTCGGAACATACCACATCCGGTAAGGATTCTTCTAACGGAAGCTGAGTAGGACGTAAAAAGAATGTGTCAACTATACAGTTCTTTTGCATCTTCATTGAAAAAAACTTACCTCAAACTGAAAAACGGATTCAAGCTTGGGATGTAACTCCGGGTCCTTAATTGAACGATTGGTAGTCACGTCTATGGAACACGGTTCCATGCACAGACGACAGAGTTCTTTTGCCTTTGCAGCCATTCGAGGATCGGTTTTAGTATTCACCAAGGTTGAAGTTTAATCGACCTTATTATTTGGTGTTTTTATATTTTTATTTCATTTATCTTATATCTTTTTTTTGTAACTGCTGATGTATTCAGAATTTCAAAATTGTTTACTTGTAATATTACAAGTTTTACGAACTTTGTCATTTGAAAACTCTGGTAGTAAATAAAGAAGCTACATTTAAAACAGATTTACACGCTCATCTAAACCGAAACTAATGTCTGTAATAATAACCAATATTCACAATACATGACCCCTTCAATCCTGAGTGCTATAATTTATACCTACTCATGTGCAGCGATAAGCTTTCCCGTATAACCCCTCGTCTCCACTAGACATAAACGTCGTGCCATTTTGCTGCCAAAAAGAGAAAACGTAACAGAAAAGATCAACATCGCTGCTTTCCATTCAAACAGCGAGAGAACATTTCTGTCATGACACATCTGTCCAGCAATATGGCAAGACATTTCTGCTAGGAGACGTCGGGTATGGGAACGTTCAAAAATTACGTCGAACATTTGGGGGAGGGGGGGGGGTCTAGAAAAGTACACTTTGTCACATGTGACAGTACGTGTATTGGGTATAGGAAAATTGCGTGACAGAGGGGGGAGGGGGGTCTAGAAGTCCCGAAAAACGTAATATTTGATTCTTCCCTAATGGAGATTTATACTCTGGACAGACATGTGATACGAGTGTGATTCCTGTACAACGGTACGCAGTGTCAAGAAAATTCTAACAAGACTGACTTGAACTGAGAGAATTTTCAGTATGGCACTCATTTCAAGCACAATTGTACAGTGATTCTTGTATCACATGTGTGTCATAAGTATTATTGCCATGGAATGGTGGATTGGTGTTTCAAGGTACGCAGCAAAAATCCAACGAGAACAAGCTACAGTACACGGTAAAAAATCTGCACTGTGATATGAACTGATTGACACTTGAATTCGACTACTGTTCAATCAGTTTGTTATCAATTACATATCATTTGGCAAAGAACATCCAATGCTTCTTCAAATTTAATGGAACTTCACATCAATTCGTTGTTGACAATGTTTTGATTTCAAAACTAAATAAAAAAAATGTGTTCAGCCGCAGCCAGATTCGATACCAGGTCCTCCAGAGTCACGATCAACTGTTCTACCACTACACTACTTCACATCTGTTGGAGAGGTGTGAATCGAAGCGAATCACTTTCTACCACCTGTCATCTATATTTACTTTCATGCCCAAAACAGTCATCACCAAATCAACAGCTTTTCAATTTGGATCGTATTGCTTTTTACAAAGTGCAAATCGAAGGGATTTTCAGTTAATTTCTCCGGTGAGTTTGTTTTGGTCCTCAAATCAACACTGACAGCATTGCGATCTCAAAGGAAAAGCATTTCTGATCATGTTGATTAGGACATTGAATAGTTAAGGGATTTTTCCCTTACATCGAGCGTGCAGAATTTTTACCGTGTACAAAAGGAATGTTCGTCAGTTGAGCTCAGGAGAGACAAAATCTCCGCCAGCAAAGAGAGCTAATAGGAAAACTGCTGCAGAAACAACTATGTACCGCACATGGAAGTGCGTGTGATGAGGAGGAGAATGAAATGAATGCAGCTAGCAGCGTCGATCTTTCAGAACCCGAACCAGTCCAAGATGATTTGGATAAATGGATTTCGTTTTTATCAAGTGGACGAGAAAAGTGTAAAAACAAACGAAAATGTTTTGAATGAAATAAATGAATTGTAGATACACAGTTAGTTAATAAAAACAGACCTGAAAGACCGTAAGGTTAAAAGGTCTTTATTCAATAATAATAATAATATGTAATAAATATCATATTTTGACCTTACTGTTTTGGCCTAAAGTTAAATACATGAATATTTCAAGATTTGCTGTACATGTTTAACATGTATCTAATTTATCACTGCTAATAAACCACGTGGTCTTTTTGGGAGATTCTGATACGCTTTTTCTTCTCATACGTTTTTTTTTTCCAGGAAAGCACCCCATTAAGCCCTATCCAATGAATCATTGAAGCCGACTTTTCCGCTACTCACCGCATCAAAACAAAAGCGCCACCGTATATGGACGGTAACACAGTGAAAGCAGTCGAGTTACGTCAAACACACAAGGCTACGGTGGCGCTATCTGTTCATTTCATAGCGGCCGTTTTAGTTATTTTAGTGATTCATTTCCAACTCCAGATATCTATGAAGTGGGCCAAGTTCTTGGACATAGGGTATTGGTTCCCTTATTAAGCATGTGGCTCCCATTTTCATCCTACAAAAAACAAAGGATTGAAGCGCTGTTAGTTTTGTTTCTTATTTTTGTATTTTTTGTTAGAAGTGAGTACCCATGTAAACAAAAAGAACGGAATCAATCGGTGCCGTAATCGCTTGTTTTTGAATAGGATGAATATGGGAGCGTGAGATTACTGATGGAACACATACCCTATTCTGAGTAGATATCTACACTGCAAACAATCCAAACGTCATAACTACGTGAAAACATACGTAGTATTTTTCCATCGCACTTTCCACGTATCACTTACGTGGAACATGGGTAGCAAGAAATGAACTCAAGAGTCACTCATGAACTATTCATCCACCGGTATTCCACGTAGCAGTTACGTGACTTTTCGTATCCTTTACAGAGTGTGCCTGTAGTTCATACTGAACACTCCAGTAAATTGTATTTTGATTTAATATCATAATTACGGTATCTATAGATGAATTTCAGCGGTTTTTACTTTTGGTTAAGTAATCAAATAGCTACATTATCTTCCAACTGATGAATTTCAAACATAATTTGAAATGCATACAGTTGGAAGATAATGCAACCAATGGTGGAAAATGTAGACAAGTAAACAAAACATTTTTTCTCACATATTTCACTTATTTAATTGATTTGAAATATTGAAACATTTTTAAGGGGCTGTTTCTGGTGCAGTTTGAAGTTTTGTTTGTCCGGTTCCGTCAAGGGCTCCGCTAGAGTCAGATTGCGGCAGCAAGCTCTTCGATGCATGCGGGTACTCCTGCTGACGGATGAAGAATAAATCCGCCGACATTTTTCACACCATCATCAAAGCGGAAATACAAGTCATCCCTGTAGAATCATGAATAGTCAACTAGATATGCGCAAAATGCTCAACATTAATGGAAAATGTACTTACTGATGTCGAATTTCATCGTTGATGCAAAAGCTCCCAGAATTTGTTTTTCACTGCCGCCATCTTGGCGATTCTTCACACGCAAGTTCATCACTAAATAAACAAAGAATGAATCTGTCAGGATGAAGTAGCTACGTGATTTTCTCGTAGCAGGTACTGAGCAACAAGATGAAGGTACCAGGAGCCTAATTTAGTGTTTACCATTGTTCCGGTGAATACTACCGTCGACAGGTAAATTCAAGGAAATGAACTCTTTTTTGGCGCTACGTGATTTTCCACGTAGCCTTGACGTGTGTATTATTTTGAGTGTAATCAACATTTCCTGCCCATCTCCGCTGATCGTAAGGACCTGGCCAGGTATCGAGACCGAGAGTTAGTTAAATGAAAGGTTTGTCAAGTAGGGGTAGTCGGGGTAATATGGCCAATGGGGCACTTTGAGCACCACTGGAAAATCACCTAAAATCTAGTATTTTTTGAATATCTACCTAGGAGCTCCAATACTGGCCTGATATTGAAGCGATTGAAACATTAGAACGAAGTAATTTAGTCTCATAGTAAATTAGAAAAATAAAATTTAAAATTGTTGGCCAAATTACCCCGACGAGGGCTGAACAAAAACATCTCATAAGACTTCTCTAACGTTTAGAGGTAATCATACCATCTACCAGAGCTGCGGCAACACACGCGAGCTGGGAACAGCTTTCATCGTGATGGGTGATATGCAGAGGCGCGTGATCGGTTGGTGGCCGATCGACGAAAGAATGTGCAGGTTGAGGATCAAGGGCCGATTCTTCAACTTCAGCATAATAAACGTGCACAGCCCACACTCCGGAAGTACTGATGATGACAAGGACGCATTTTACGCGCAGCTCGAACGCGAGTACGATCGCTGCCCAAGCCACGACGTCAAGATCATCATAGGAGATTTGAACGCTCAGGTAGGCCAGGAGGAGGAATTCAGACCGACGATTGGTAAGTTCAGCGCCCACCAGCAGACGAACGAAAACGGCCTACGACTCATTGATTTCGCCGCCTCCAAAAATATGGCCATACGTAGCACCTTTTTCCAACACAGCCTCCCTTATCGTTACACCTGGAGATCACCACAGCAGACGGAATCTCAAATCGACCACGTTCTGATTGACGGACGGCACTTCTCCGACATTATCGACGTCAGGACCTATCGTGGCGCCAACATCGACTCCGACCACTATCTGGTGATGGTCAAACTGCGCCCAAAACTCTCCGTCATCAACAATGTACGGTACCGGCGACCGCCACGGTACAACCTAGAGCGACTGAAGCAACCGGATGTCGCCTCAGCATACGCGCAGAATCTCGAAGCCGCGTTGCCAGACGAGGGCGAGCTCGATGAGGCCCCTCTAGAGGACTGCTGGAGTACAGTGAAAGCAGCCATCAACGACGCAGCCGAGAGCACCATCGGGTACGTGGAACGGAATCGACGGAACGAATGGTTCGACGAAGAGTGCAGAACGGTTTTGGAGGAGAAGAACGCAGCGAGGGCGGTAATGCTGCAGCAAGGGACTCGACAGAACGTGGAACGTTACAAACAGAAGCGGAAACAGCAGACCCGCCTCTTTCGGGAGAAAAAGCGCCGCCTGGAAGAAGCGGAGTGTGAAGAAATGGAACTGCTGTGCCGTTCCCAAGAAACACGGAAGTTCTATCAGAAGCTCAACGCATCCCGCAACGGCTTCGTGCCGCGAGCCGAAATATGCAGGGATAAAGACGGAGGCCTCTTGACGGACGGACGTGAGGTGATCGAAAGGTGGAAGCAGCACTTCGATCAGCACCTGAACGGCGTGGAGAACGTAGGCACGGGAGCCCACGGCAACGGAAGGAACGACGACACCAGTGCAGCGGAGGACGGAAATGAACCAACTCCCACGCTGAGGGAAGTTAAGGATGCCATTCACCAGCTCAAAACCAACAAAGCAGCTGGTAAGGTGGTATCGCAGCTGAACTCATCAAGATGGGCCCAGAAAAGTTGGCCACCTGTCTGCATCGGCTGATAGTCAGGATCTGGGAAACCGAACAGCTACCGGAGGAGTGGAAGGAAGGGGTAATCTGCCCCATCCACAAGAAAGGCGACCATTTGGAATGTGAGAACTTCAGGGCGATCACTATTTTGAATGCTGCCTACAAAGTGCTATCCCAGATCATCTTCCGTCGTCTGTCACCTAAAACAAATGAGTTCGTGGGAAGTTATCAAGCCGGCTTCATCGACGGCCGATCGACAACGGACCAGATCTTTACCGTACGGCAAATCCTCCAGAAATGCCGTGAATACCAGGTCCCAACGCATCACCTGTTCATCGACTTCAAAGCGGCATACGACAGTATCGACCGCGCAGAGCTATGGAGAATCATGGACGAAAACGGCTTTCCTGGGAAGCTGACTAGACTGATTAAAGCAACGATGGACGGTGTGCAAAACTGCGTAAGGGTTTCGGGTGAACTATCCAGTTCATTCGTATCTCGCCGGGGACTGCGACAAGGTGACGGACTCTCATGTCTACTCTTCAACATCGCGCTGGAAGGTGTGATGCGACGAGCCGGGCTCAACAGCCGGGGAACGATTTTCACAAAATCCGGTCAATTTGTGTGCTTTGCGGACGACATGGACATTATCGCTAGAACATTTGGAACGGTGGCAGAACTGTACACCCGCCTAAAACGCGAAGCAGCAAAGGTCGGACTGGTGGTGAATGCCTCAAAAACAAAGTACATGCTGGTAGGCGGAACCGAACACGACCGGATCCGTCTGGGTAGTAATGTTACGATAGACGGGGATACTTTCGAGGTGGTGGAGGAATTCGTCTACCTCGGATCCTTACTGACGGCTGACAACAACGTGAGCCGTGAAATTCGGAGGCGCATCATCAGCGGAAGTCGGGCCTACTACGGGCTCCAGAAGAAACTGCGGTCGAAAAAGATTCACCCACGCACCAAATGCACCATGTACAAAACGCTAATAAGACCGGTGATCCTCTACGGGCACGAGACATGGACCATGCTCGAGGAGGACCTACAAGCACTCGGAGTTTTCGAGCGACGCGTGCTAAGAACGATCTTCGGCGGCGTGCAGGAGAACGGTGTGTGGCGGAGAAGGATGAACCACGAGCTCGCTGCACTCTACGGCGAACCCAGCATCCAGAAGGTGGCCAAAGCCGGAAGGATACGGTGGGCAGGGCATGTTGCAAGAATGCCGGACAACAACCCTGCAAAGCTGGTGTTTGCAACGGATCCGGTTGGCACAAGAAGGCGTGGAGCGCAGAGAGCACGATGGGCGGACCAGGTGGAGCGTGACTTGGCGAGCATTGGGCGCGACCGAGGATGGAGAGCGGCAGCCACAAACCGAGTATTGTGGCGTACTATTGTTGATTATGTCTTGTCTTAATGATGTTGAACAAATAAATGTATGTATGTAAGACTTCTCTTGTTTAAATACCTTTAATAACTTTGAAATTAGTTAGTTTTCTGTACACTTTATGTTGATACTATATGATTCAACATAAAGCGAAGCATATTAAGTTTGTATTACATTAGGCGATATAAATTCTTTATTGAAAATAGGATGCTCGTATTACCCCGATGGTTCAAAATCGACCCAAAAACAACACTTTTTTCAAAAATCAATTTTTGGCATTTAAACACGATTAGACCATGATATTTTTATGCAACTAGTAAAGTATTATCAGAAACATTCTGACATTCTGAGATTAAACGTTGTTTTCTGCATCTTCAATCGACTTTTGCTTAAGGTGGCCAAATTACCCCGATTTACCCTACCAGGCAACTTTTCCGGCACATTATACGTCTCTATCGACAGCCACTCCAGGATGTGTACGGTCGGCTATGCTATGCTAAGTGGCCAAAGTGTACGCTCCATACAAATTTTGAAAATTTTGTATAGGCGAAAGTCTACGAGGGGGAGAGGGTCTGCGATAGCCAAAAATGAGTCTACGTAGTTTATGGACAGCGGCTTATTGAAGCTCGTGCGACTGCTTAACCGCACATAGAACATGACTCAAACTTCAGAATGTTTCGAAGGCCTTCTACGCTAGTTATACATTTACGATTTTTTTAAGTTACCAGCATAATTTAAATAACCAGTTAAAAGTAAAAGTAAACCTCAAATGTTCATTGAAAAACATTGATTTTTGCGCCTTTGAAAGCGGTTTAAATTAAGCCCCGCAGCCTACGGGTTAAGAAGGAGCAGGTTAGCCGGTTGAAAAATAGCAAAGCCATTGGAGCAGATCAACTACAAAGCGAGTTACTCAAATACGGTGGTCCGCAGAAACCTACGATCGAACAAAGTTTGCTGTCACACGAAGTTAACTATCTACAAAACGCTGATTAGACTGCTAGGCCTTTATGGACACGAAGCATGGACTCTACGTGTAGAAGACCAACGCGCCCTTGGAGTTTTCGAAGCTTGCGTACCATCTACGGCGGAGTGCAGATGGAAGACGGGAATTGGAGCAGGCGAATGAACCACGAAGCTGCTGAGAGAACCAACGATCGTCCACAACGCGAAAATCGGGAGGCTACGGTGGGCGCGTCACATCATCAGCATGTCGGATAGCAACCCGACTAAAATGGTTCTCGAGAGTCATCCGCCCGGTACAAGAAGACGCGGTGCACAGTGAGCCAGGTGGGTCGATCAAGTGGAGGACAATCTGCGGACCTTTCGCAGAGTGCGGAACTCCTATGTACATCAGAGGTCACCCAGGCCTTTAGTCTGACCGAAGGTATGTAAGCCTACGAGTTACTCAACTTATAAGTTATACCTTATCTTCTCTGTGAGTATAGGTTATGTCGTGAAAATATGTTTTAGGATTTTTTAAAGCAAAATAAAAATTTCGAGCAAAAATAAAATAAAATAATTGATAAATTTTTATATATAATATAAATTATTTACAGATAAACCAGATAAATCAACAAAACATGTAAATATCATTCAAATAAAATTTAACTGTGAAACTTTCAATTCAAGGTGGTAGATTTCTTTCAGTGTGGGTGTCCGACCAAAACAAGCGATGCGATGACAGCCATCAGTGAAGTTTGAAGTGCAAAGTGAGGTGAAAAACAGACCGCTCGGGCGTTTCGCAATCATGGCTGCGGTAATCAGAAGTTTAATTCGGAATAAATCGCTGAATCCGCTGTTAAAAACTGTAAGTAGATACATCAATAGTTGATAGTTACATTTAGTTTTTTAAAACAGAGCATAGTGAACGATGAGACGGCTGTAAAAGCTTGCAAAGTTTAGTCAAAATTTGTGCTGGCTGCAGACTTGCGACCACGAGTGAGCTCTAGGGGAATGTCGTCAAGCGTTGTCTTTGACACATATGAACTCAGTAACAAATTTGTTAAAAAAAATCATATCTTTTAGAAAATCTTTATCCTTACAAATATTTGACACAACATTGTAGGAATCCATCCCGGTTCGATGTTACGCCAGTGCCAACCGTGTAAAACCCTTCAAAAAGGTGGGCATCTCCGATAAGGCCAGGAACGATGCCAGAGCCGCAGAAATGCGATCATTTGCTGCTGGTGTGGAGGAAGAAGGCGCTCTTGAGGTGGGCCAGCAGATCAAATCTTTAGGTCAATCCTTGGCCAGCCGGGGTTACCTACGACCGAGCAAACCTTACTCGCCACCGGAGGGCATACAGCAGAAAATTATGGACCTGGCCAAATCGAGCAATATTGGCAACCCGAAGCAAAAGTTTGCCAGCAATCAGCAAAAGTTCGACTTCTTGGCGGCATGTTTCAGTGCATTCAAGCACGGCGTTCCGAACTCGAGGCTGCATGAGATCGAATCCGTTGGTGAGTTGTATTTATGATTTTTCCTGTGATTTCTCCAAGGAATCCTGCATAAATCCCTACTACAAAGATATTTTCAGGAATCCTTCAAAAATAATTGCTAGTATTACTCCAGGAAAATAACTACTGATATTCCTCCAGTAATTCTTAGTGGTTCCTACTACGATCATGCTATAATTCCTCCAAAAAAAACCGCTAAGATTGCTCAAGCAATCCGTACTAGGATTTTTTCTAGGAATTTCGTCTTCCAGTAGGAAGAATTCGCCAATCAGGAATTCCTGTTGGGGTTTTTGTTGGGATTTCTTCCAGAAACTTCCTGCTGGTATTGCTCAAGCATTCTTACCGACATTTCTCCGGAGATTTCTCCAGGAATCCCTCAGAAGATTCCCCGAGGACTTCCATCAGGGAATCTACAGAACTTAATCTAGAATTTTTTCAGTAACTTTATTTAAAAAAATCTTCCGAGATCATTCCAGTAAGTCGTTAAAGTATTCCTCCTGGCATTTATGCAGGAATTTCTCTGAAGATTTATTCAGGGATTCCTTTGAAGGTTAGAAGGATTCCTCAAGAAATTTCTACAGATTTATCTAGGGATTTCTCTAGTTACGCTTGTTGCTGCATTGATGGATTCGAAACTATTTTCAATATTAAAAATTGATTAAAAATAACCAAAAAATGCAACACAGGGATTGACAAAGACAAAACTGCTTAAAAACTCACTACATGTCGTTGGGGAACATTTATACCTGAAAGTGTTCATACCAATTGCAGAGGACACCCTGGCATTCTATGCCACACCGGTGGACACCACACTTCCACTCGATGCACTGAAAACGGTGGAACTGCCGGAGAATTTGTACATCCAGCACGAGTACATTCGGTTCCACCCCGAGACGGACACCATGTTCGGAGGTAAGTCTGCTTTCCCCAAGAGTTCTACCATCGTCACCGGATTGAAGTACAAGGACAAATACAAGGGACACGTGGCGAAGAAGTCTTGGCCCTGAGCAGCGCCAATGCAAGTAAGTCGACTCATGTGGTAGCGAATAATAATTGTTATATTTGAATTATGCAAATAGTAAATCATTTTCTTCGAAATTATCCATATGCCAACTCGATCGCCTTCTTCTTTGCCTCCAGCCATTGTTCAGGGTGTTTACTCTTTTTGTGTGCGTATAGATTTCCGTTTGAATTGGTAGTCATGCCGCACACATCACATGAATACAACGATTGACCCGTATGGGAAGCTCGATGTTCCTTTAAATAAATCTTCCTCTTGAACTTTTTGCCACAGAATTCGCACTCAAACTTCTCCTCGACGTGTACTCGTCGTTTGTGGCTGGCCATAGCTCGTTCATTCGGATAGTTCTGATTACAGATATCACATGTAACTGGTTCTTTCTGCTCGGAGTGCATAGTTTTCACGTGGATTTTTAGATTTTGATGACCGCTGACCCATTTGCTGCAGATGTGACACTGAACTTTTTTGATCGAGACCAATCCCTGGTGCTTCAAAATGTGTCGCTCCATTCCCAGCTTGGTGCGGAATTCTTCGCCGCACGTTTCGCAAATCAAGTTTTTACGCTCACCATGTACAATTTCCATGTGACATCGTAGAGTAAAAGCACTGGCCATCATCCTGTGACAAATGGTGCATTCCGCTTGGACATGTGTCTGTAAGTGAGCTTTCAGAAGAAATTCTTTCGGGAAGCTGCGTTTGCATTTGTCACACTTGAAGGGTTTCTCCTCCGAGCGACTATGGGATTTCATGTTGTGTAAGTCCAGATAATACTTCGTTTTGTAACTCTTGTTGCACACATCGCAATGAAACTGATTCGGATGCAGGTGCGAATCGATATGCTCCAGTATCCTGCACTTCTTGTACATCACACGATTGCAGCATTTGATGGTAGCACGTATCTTGTGCTTCTTTTGAGTATGTTGTTGCAGCAAATACAGCTCCTCAAAAGATTCTGAGCAAACCTCACAGGCAAGTTTGAAAAACTCTTTGATTTTGTTGTTTTCTTCTTCATTCTTTTTGACCCTTTCCTCGTCCGGTTTTTTCTTCTCGATCTTCTGTTGCGATCGCTTTGTGTATTTCCTTTTAGTTCTCTTTGGTGTTGGCTCTTCGCTAATTTCGCTGGAATCCGATTGATCGCTGCCATCATCTTCCTGTTTGACGTCCACATAAACCTCCTCGCTTTGTACTGGATCACGCTCATCCTCTTGATCTCCTTCGTGGATTTCCACCTTGAGCGATTGCAGCGCTAACTTCGATTCGTATTCCTCCTCGCTTACTGCGGCCTCCTTCAATTGCTGTTGATTCTGCTCCACTGTTTTGTGGTACAAATACCACTCGGAGACTTTGTAGCAACAGTCCGAACATACCGCATCCGGTAACGATTTCTGTATAGGAAACTGCGAAATATGGAAAAGTTTTTTTTTTAGAATTTTTCCTATTTACGAACTTAGAAAATTACCTCAAACAGAAAAACGGCCACTAGTTTGGAATGCAATTCGGGGTCCTGAATGGAACGGCTCGCTGCCACGTCCATGGAACATTGTTCCATACACAGTCGACAGAGTTCTTTTGCTTTAGCAGCCATGTACGGCTTTGTGACAATTTATGCAATAGAAATAGAATAGAGTTTTCAACAAGGAAATTTACAATTGAAGAAAACTTTGTATTACTTTGCTGTTACAAATATTATAGTTTAATGAAAGCTCAGGGAAGATTCAAATATTACGTCCATCATTTTTTGGGATTTCTAGACCCCCCCTCCCCCCTCTGTCACGCTATTTTCCTATACCTAATACACGTACTGTCACACTTTTCTAGACCCCCCCCCCCTCCCCCAAATCATGGACGTAATTTTTGAACGTTCCCTCAACGTAAAAAGTAAACAAAGCACATCATGACATAAGGCATTTGATGGATGGCGTCTGTGCACACAGAGAAACGAAAGTAACCAAAAATAAGTCATTTTCACCCACCTTCAAAGTTGCGTACGGCATTTTAAAAATGAGTTGGTGCGGTCGATTTATAATTTTGATATTCATACAGGTTTGGACCGATAGGTAGTTTTCAAATCTTCGCGATTTTCCAATTGAAAAACCTATGGCGCTTTTCTCATCGTTCCTTCGAAGAACCATTTCATCCTAACTTCGAGCTGAACGTAGTATTGGACAATGTTTGTTTATATTACCCTCGTGGTGACTTTAGTCGATTGTTCATTCATATGTGTTTCCCTTTCTATTAGGTTTTTAAATACTGAAAAAATTATTGATTTTTTGATTTTACACGGGCACTTAAAAATCACAAAAAAAATAGATTTCGGCTCAGTTTCGCGTGAAGATTCAGAATATGAAGCTATCTCAACACCATTAAAGAAGCCAACTCGACCTGCTGACGTTATGGCATTTTGTATAGCTCACCTTTGTCCACTAGACTTCATCAAAAGTTCAAAAAACAGTTTCCAGATCAAGCAATATGGGTTCATATGATATGGTTCGTTCAAATATTACGTAACACTGTGGAGAAGAACGGGGGGTCTAGCTCTGTGTTATTATTGTTTTTGTTCATACAATATTCCCAAATTTTCCTTGCAAAAGTTGTTACGTGGAAGGAGGTCTAAAACTGTAAAATATTGCGTTTCGTAATATTTGAATAAACCCTATAAGAATGATGTTCGGTAACCATAAAATCTTCATTTTTAGGTCTCCGTTTTGGATTTTCAGAACGTTATTTCCAGGCCGAACAACAGTTGTGTAGATCCATTTTATATACTTGGGTTTTAGACCTCAAGTTGTACCAAAGGTTCGCCGGCATTGTCCGAAGGCCATACAAGCTTTCTTGATTCTGAACTCAATGTGAGGTGTCCAGGAAAGCTTGGAATCAAGAATGACTCCACATCGATTTCAGAATCAAAGAGACGCAAAGGTCGAACGCCATTACGGTTTCCGTAAAAAAGAACAATAGCTGTTTTACTCGGATTAACCGAAAGGCCATATTGGCGACACCAACCCTCAACTACCTGAAGGGCGCTTTGCATCAGGTCGAAAAGCGTGGTGATGCACATACCAATTAACAATGCTAGGTAGTCGTCGGCAAAACCATAAGTAGGGAAACCGCTATTATTGAGTTGCCTCAATAGCGTATCTGCGTATCGACAATCCACAAAAGCGGTGATAAGACTCCCCCTTGGGGACATCCACAAGCACTCAATTTCCTAATCCCTGCTAGACGTAATGTCGAGAAGATAGGGTATTGTACCATTTGGGCAGGTGTACCTATTTTGGTCACTTGTCGCTATAACTATGTTAATTTCAAACCGATTGATTTGAATTTTTGTACAGAGTTAGATACTGTACGCACCCAACTCTGAACATATTTTCAAATCAATCGGTTTGAAATCGACTTAGTTATAGCGGCAAGTGCCCAAAATAGGTGCACCTGCCCAAATGGTACAAGACCCTATATCGGTTTTTGAGCATTTGATGAATCCAATTGAAAATCATTGGAGATATATCCAGTCACAGTGGACTTACCAGATTGGTAGGCATGTTGGTTCACATAAAGAGGCACG